>NC_081801.1:16353475-16953475 GCF_963082965.1 Carassius carassius | reverse complement strand
AAATGAACGAACATACAAATTAAACAATTTCAAACAGGGCCCACTGGTACAACATTCACCGGGGCCCCGCTGACCCCTGCTACGGCCCTGACTGTGGGTGTTGAATACTGTGACCAAACACCAATAATACTTGTTATTTTGGAAAGTAATGCCATAAAATAATTGTTAATTTACAATGTTACTTTACAATGTTACAATTGTTAAGTGTTCCTGTGTTCTTGATACTCAAGAAAAAGAAGGCGAAGGCTTCAGTTTCTTAATCTTAAGAAATAAAAGAATAACTCTTTAAATAATAAAACTTGTTACTTTCAATGAAAGTCAATAATAAAAAAAGGCTTTTGAAAGGAATTTTAATGACTGAAGTTATTTATCGTAATTTATGTAGGTCATAAATTCAAATCCTAATAGTCATAAAAAGGTCTTAAAAAGTCTTAAATTTGACTGATTAAACCCTGCAGAAACCCTGAGAAAGGCCTTGGAGGCCGTCACACCACGTGTAAAGTGAGCCTTGGCTCCCGACAGCGGGGGATGACCAGAGGACTCAAGTTGGCATTGATAGTCTCAACTATCCAACGACTAATAGTCTGCTTAGAAGCAGGAAAACCCCTCTTGGGGGGGACCGCAGCATACAAGCAATTGGTCCGTTTTTCTCCACAGGGCAGCTCTGTGGACGTATGCATCCAGCGCTTGAGCTGGACACACACAATTTAGCTTCTCTTGGTCGGGCCCCCGAAAGGGAGGAGGACAGAAGGCCTGCAGCACTACAGGTTGTGGTGTGATATAGGGCACCTTAGGAACATATCCCGCTCGAGGGTATATGAACACTTTGGTCATGCCAGGTGCAAAATCAAGATAGGTAGGGGCCACTGAGAGGGCCTGTAAATCTCCTACTCTCCTCAGAGAGGTAATGGCCAACAGAAAGGTGGTTTTAAGAGTCTGTCTGAGATATCTTGAATCATTTTGAATGGAGATTTGCAAAGAGCCTCTAACACCACAACCAAGTCTCACGGGGAATACGGGACCGTACTGGAGGTCTCAGCCTCAGCGCACCATGGAGGAAACGTGTAACTAAGGGCTGTCTTCCCAAAGACTGGCTATCGAGAAAGGCGTGGTAGGCCGCAATGGCCGCCACATAAACCTTCAGTGTGGAGTGGGTCAACCCTGCAGAGAGCCTGGCCTGTAGAAAACTCCAGAACTGTACAAACTGGGCAGTTTGCTGGGTCTAGCTGGCGGTCTCTGCACCATGAAGTGAAGAGTTTCCACCTCAGGGCGTACAGTTTACTCGTTGAGGGAGCTCTGGATTGGAGGAGGGTCTCAACAACCTCGGTTGAGAGACCAGCTGCTAATAGTTGTGCCCCCTCAGGGGCCACACCCACAGCTTCCACAACTCCGGCGAGGGTGAATTATCGTGCGCTGCGCCTGTAAGAGTAGGTCTGTCCTGATCAGTATCTCCCATGGAGAGCCGTCGAGGAGCGAGACCAGGTCTGCGAACCTTACTCGGCCCGGCCACAACGGGGCTACTAATAACAGACGGACCCCGTCCCGGCGTACTCTCGCCAGAACTCCCGGGAGCAGAGCAATAGGGGGAAAGGCATACAGACAAAGCCTCGGCCAGGTCTGTACCATAGCGTCCAGTCCCAGAGGAGCTGGATGAACTAGAGAGAACCAAAGGGGAAATTGAGATGTCTCTTGAGTCGCAAAAAGGTCTACTTGAGCCCTGCCAAAAACTCTCCATATCTGCTTCACCACCTCGGGGTGAAGCCTCCATTCCCCAGTATGTCTGCTCCCATATTTAGTTTCCCAGGAATATATACTGCTCTTAATGAGAGGAGTTTGCTCTGGGACCACACAAGGATCTGGTGCGCCAGCTTGTACAAGGGGCGCGAACGCAGACCTCCCTGGTGGTTGATGTAAGAGACCACCGATGTGTTGTCAGTGCGCACCAACACATGGTGACCCCTTAGGTCTTGGAGGAAGTGCTTCAGTGCACGATAAACTGCTAGCATTTCTAGACAATCGATATGCCATGTCAGATGGCGACCGCTCCACAGACCATGGGCAGGGTGGCCACTCATGACTGCACCCCAGCCAGTGAGGGATTCATCCGTCGCTAGTAATACACGGCGACAAGGAGCTCCCAGCACCGGGCCCAGATTCAAGAACCAAGGTTTCTTCCACATGTCTAAGGCACGGAGGCAGCGCCACGTGACCTTGATAGTGCGAAGTGGATTGGCTCTCAGGGAAAATCCCTTGGTCTTGAGCCACCACTGTAGGGGTCTCATGTACAGCAGGCCAAGAGGTATCACATTGGACGCAGCTGCCATCAGACCCAACAATCTTTGAAATTGTTTGACAGTGAGTGGCTGGCCTTCTTTGACTCTCTCGACTGAGATGAGGATCGAATCGATACGAGCAGGGGACAATCGTGCCTGCATCGCGGTCGAATCCCATACTATGCCTAGATAGGTGGTTCTCTGAAACGGAGAAAGTACACTCTTCTTGGCGTTCAGTCACAAACCCAGCTCCCCCATATGTGCGAGAACGACATCTCGATGCCGAGCCGCAAGCTGCTCTGACTGAGCTAAAATCAACCAATCATCGATAAAGTTGAGAATGCAGATGCCCTGCATGCGCAGGGGAACCAGAACCGCGTCTACACATTTTGTGAACGTGCGGGGTGATTGGTAGGCTTTGCCTCCGAAAGCAAACCTCAGAAACTTCCTGTGTTGTGGAAGGATGGATATGTGGAAGTGTGCATCTTTGAGATCTATTGTGACAAACCAGTCCTCGGACCTGATCTGAGCTACAACATGCTTGATCGTGAGCATTTTGAACTTAAATCTCATAACTGAACAATTTAAGACCCTCAAGTCTATAATCGGACGCAACCCCCCATCCTTCTTTGGAACTATGAAATACCGACTGTAGAACCCGGACTCGCTGTCTTGAGGAGGGTCCACCTCGATGGCCTCCTTCTCTAATAGGGTTTTCACTTCCTATTCCATAACCAGACCCTGCCTGGGGCCGACTACCGTCGGAATGACCCCGTTGAATCTCGGCGGTGCAGAGCCGAACTGAATTTTCTTTCTTTTTCCTTTTTCTACTGTATGCAGGACCCATTGAGATACATTTGGCAGTAGTTTCCACGCTGCTAAATAATCTACTAAGGGAATCAGTCTCTCGAGACTGACCTCTGGTGTAAGAGGCCCTGAAGGGGCGGCGAGCATCTCAGCTCCGCTACGCACGCGGGCGGAAAATACTGAGAACATTGCTCAATGGAGGCCGCTGCACCCTGGAACTCTGGCAGGGTTGGCAGACCGGCCCCCAGAGGGCACTGAGGCGAGACGGGCAACGTGTAATGCGGTGTACGCCGCTCTACCCCAATAGGGGCCGCAATCTGCAGTCGTGACCGAAACGTGTCAGGAACTCTTAACCGAGGGCTTCACAGCCTGAAGTACGGCCCTCAGATCCGCCTTAGGCTGTAAAAAAACTGGTTCAGAGCGTTGCTTCAGCCTCCGGTCCTGACCATAGACTGAGAGGGCTGCTCCCGCCCAGGAACCCCACCAGTATATATAATTTCTCAGAGTGAGATAAATGTTATTATATTCCTCAGAATTTAATGCCAACAAACAATCAGACGAGTAAATACGGTCTGCCTTGTTGATATAATTCATATCTAACTTCTCATAGTCAGATAGATACTGAATTGAATTCCTCAGAATTAATGCAGTTAACCAATCAGAGGAGTAAAGATGGTCTGGTTTTGGTAAGATTCACATCAAAACTGAAAATGATGTAATACACGCGTTGCCTCGACAACATGCGAGGCGCTTAGTCACACAAACAATATTAATCTCCTCGGAGATGAGTAGCTGCAGCTGCGAGTTCACAGAGGGGGAAGGAACCCCTGCGCGTGCTTCCGAACCTCGAGAATGAACTCTAAATCTAGGGAATATGGGTGGAGATAGGCAGAGATCCTTAGATATGCGAGAAGCACAGTCAGCCCCCTTATTTTTTCCCGAGAGCTGACTGTGTGAGCTGCGCTCCTCATTAATGCTGCTCGTTATACAGTTAGGCATAATATGCTTGTGAAACTGATGCCTGTGTAACTGTTGTCTGTGCAACTGATGTTTATGCATCTTATGTTTGTGCAACTGCGAGCTCATCGAAGCCCTCCGTTTCAATCTCCTCTGAGAAAAAAAGGCGGTGTGTCACGGCGGTCACTCGGGGGGAAGGACCGCAACACTCGGGCTTCCGAACCCGGAGATCAGGCAGATCTGGCGGGTGAGGTAGGAGATAGGGACACGCCCATCTCCATACCCTCCAGCAGATCTGAGAAGACAGAATGACATGCACACACAGAGCACTTGCTGAAATACGCGAAGCTGAAGCCAGCTTCGAGGCTCGTGGCTTTATAGCTTCCTGGTCGCTTACGTCACCCCGCCCGTGACGTCACGCTCTTCTATAAAACAGATTAGATATGATATTCAGAGTCGCTCACGCTAAACGCGTTCCCCAAAGCGTTTCGACGCAGCTCGAGTTCCTGAAGAGGAACTGGACTAATGCCTGCTGAAATTCAGCATTGCCAGAATAAATTACATTTTAAAATATATTAAAATAGGAACAGTTATTTTACAGTTTTACTGTATTTGTGATCAAATAAATGCAGCCCCAGTGAGCATTAGACACTTAATTATTAATATTAGTAAGTAAATTGTATTTATATAGCACATTTAAACATAGCAATGCTGTCCAAAGTGCTGAACAATATATATATATATATATATATATATATATATATATATATATATATATATAATAAACGGGTAAGACCAAACAAGACAGAGAATAGAAAAGTAGAACATATTTAAAATGCTAAGGAGTAGAGATATGTTTTAAACCTCGATTTAAAAATTTTAATAGAAGATGCAAGGCAGTTGTCCAGAGGCAGTTGGTTTCACAGATGGGGGGGGGGGGGGGGGGCAGTAACAGAAAAGGCTCTGTCACTGGGAACGAGGGACAGATAAAAGAGCCCTGTCAGTCTGATAGATGACTGAGGGGTAAGAAGATCTTTAAGATAAGATTGAGCTAACTGTTAAGAGCTTTGAAAACAAACAACAAAATCTTGAACTGAATTCTAAAATGGACCGGGAGCCAATGAAGTGAAGCCAAAATTTGGGTTACATGGTCATATTTCTTTGCCTTGGTCAGCATCCTTGCAGCTGCATTTTGTACCATCTGGAGTCGTGCAAGTTGTAATGAATGAATAACCTTCTCTAAATCTTGGAAAGACAAAAGCGTTTTAGTTTTGGAAATGATCCACAGCTGATAAAGCTGTTCTTAACAACAGAATTGATTTGTTTGGTTAATTAATAATTAATAAACGTACTTCAGAATCTAGGATAATACCAATACATTTTTTAAAATTACATTAGATGACACGTATGCACATTTACAACATCAAACAGATGTGGGCACTGATTTGCTATGGCTTGTTAGTGGAGGACCTGTGATCTTTTTGCTCTCCCAAGGTGCATCTCTGTCATTCAACCTCAGGTCTCTGGTCAGGAGGCGCAGAGGTCATGACCCTGCCAGCAGTGGATGCTGGGAGAAGGTCTTTGTGTCGACAGAGGTGAGAGGATATCAGAGCCACTGACTGACAGACTATCCAGTGCCTTACAGCTCTGACACATTCAAACTTAAACAGGAAGAGCTTGATGTATAATCACAGATATAAGTTGTAGCTAATTAGAAGAGGACCTAAGATTGTTGTTCAGCACATTTTGAGATATTAACAACACAAAAAGGCCTCTATACGGATGATTTGTGTCTTTATTATACAAATTCTTGAATAATTAATACTTAGTGTTATTCAAAAGCAAATATATTGTATGCAGATGTCCTTAGAGCCATCTAAAGAGGGTTGGAAATCAGAAAAATAATTGTTTGTAATTCTCAGAGGAATCTGTTCATTGCAGCTACACTGAGTCCTGCTTTTGACACAATCTGCTCTCAATTACTCTACCCAGAGTTTAATAGACGCTTCAAAAACTTAGCCTAACATCTACCACAACATCTTTGGTTCAGAAAGAAGGGGCAATTTATTAAATGATGTAAAGATCATTCAATGAGTTTTATGTCAGATATTATCATAACATATATTTTTGCATTAATTTAATCAGATTTTATTTTATTTTTTCAGGCTGCTATCTATACTTTTTTTTTATCAAAGCAATGAAATATAGTTTTGAAGAATGTACTTAAATGAGGACAGAATGTAATGTTTTCATATACTTAATTAATTAAATATTTATCATAGTTTACATTTATATTACATTCAGTTACCTGAATTTTAGAGTGCCTTTTTAAAGAAGTTAAGTAGGACTTAATCTAATTACACAATTACACATATTGTCTGTAAAATATTGTGTAAACTAAAATGCACTTTGATTTATGTCCTGCATTTGTAATTTCACATTTGTTATGAAGAAGTTGCTATTTAGTACATTTAAAATGAAGTAAAATTAACACAATTTTTATAAAAATGAAATATAATATGGAATAACACTAAAGTTAAAATTTTAATCAAGGAATTTAGTTTTGCTTATGTATTTTAAGCAATGCATTAAAATAAGTGTATTAATTTAAAGCATTATTAAATATTATATAAGCAATCGTTTAAAATGTACTTTAAAGTAAAAAAAAATATTTGACATTACAAAGTGCACTTTTTACTTAAGTGTGTTAAGAATCATGAAAGTGCACTTAAGCTGCCTTTTATTACATTCATATTATACTTGGTATAATTACATCTAAAAAAAAGTGAAGTGAAAGTGACATTCAGCCAAGGATGGTGACCCATACTCAGAATTTGTGCTCTGCATTTAACCCATCCAAAGTGGACACACACAAACCGTGAACACACACACACAAAGCAGTGGGCAGCCATTTATGCTGCGGCGCCCAGGGAGCAGTTGGGGGTTCAATGCCTTGCTCAAGGGCACCTAAGTCATGGTATTGCCAGCCCAAGATTCAAACCCACAACCCTTGGGTTAGGAGTCAAACTTTCTAACCACTAGGCCACAACTTCCCTAAACAGAATCAATAAAAATACACTAGCAGTGAGCATTCAATACAAATAAGCACACTTAATTTACACAAAGGTAGATGTCAAAGCTGTGCCCCAAATACAACAAAAAGATTTCGAAACTTTAACTTACATTTTTAATTCTCTCTTCCTCTCTCTGGGGTCAAGGTATAGTGTGTCTTGTCTCTCCAGGTGTGCACAGATGATGTAAGTTTTGAGACCCCTGAAGATCAGAAAGTGGAATGTGTAACACAATTTTAAACATTTTCAGGTTTCTAAAACTGACCTGTCCACTGATGCAAATGGAAAGCAGCTATCATGAGAGCACAGGCCAGAGCACTGTGTGTTACATGGTCAGACTGCAGTGGGCCGAATGCAAACTGTTGACACACAGTCAGAAGGTAGGGCTGCAGGCAGAGTGTTCATGAGGCTGATCTACCTGTAAAGCCTTCCTGGATTAAAGCTGGATAAAAAGGCTATAAGAGCTGTTTTCGGGTGATTTATTTGTACAAGCTTACTCAGTTACAATGCTGTTAGCTTTGTTATATCAGTGTAGATTGGAATGTGTACAGTTCACGGGGTACTACGGCACATCTGCACAGAGATCCCATGGAGTTGTAAGGCTTTACCACTGTGAGTGGAGCACAAAGATAAACAGAGGCTTTTGAACAAATGCTTACTTGCTAAGGGGTAAGTCAAAAGAGCCCACTCTGAAATCTGATATTGTTTTCTACTTTTTGAAAAAATATCAAATTAAATTTATAGTAGAAACTGGCTGCTTTGGAAGCCAGAAAGTCACTGTAAAAATATGCTGACTGTATTGTTTTCCATTACTAGTATAAATCGATCAAGTTAAGGATATTCAACTCAATTTTTTGTCAGTTTAATCTAATTCAAGTTGAAATTACTTGTACAGCCAATCTGACTCAACTCGAATATATATATATTGTATTTTTATTTGTTTTATTTTTATTACAAAATTTATGGTATTTTACAAAAAAAAAAAAACATAGTCATGAAAATAAAGAAAACTCTTTGAATGAGAAGGTGTGTCCAAACTTTTGGTCTGTATTGTATATATATATATGTTTGGATTTCTCCACCAATCAAAGTCAATGTTTTTTTTTTTTTCTGCCCTTTTGACCGAAAAACATTATTACATATCATGTAGAAAAGTAGTAGCACATCTCCTCAACAAGCCACATGATTTAAAATAAATTATTCATGTCCTAAGGAAGTGTTTTTCTCTTTCTTGTCATTTGTTTCCCAACATTTTCAGTGAAGTATTACACCTCCTGACCTTCCTCTTGTTTTGTATGAAAGTATCTCCCAGATTTACGCCTCTAAAGCGTCCTCTGGAGTATTTTACCATAATCAGCCACAGATATGAGAAATGTTTGACGGATCATAGCTGAATTCATAGAGCTGCTTACAGTGATACAGCCCCGGCGCTGCAGAGCTTTATCACAGAGTGAAAATTTCCACATGACCTGCGTGGTTGGACCAGCTCAGCATTTCACAGATATTTTTTGAGCAGAGCGATGGATGCATATTGTTTTCTTTTGGATATTTCCAAATTAAAGAGCCTCTCAGAGGTAGCCTGTCAAATGGATCATCAAACATGTTTTTCATCTTTTAGTTGATCATTTCGACTTAGTTTGATTGGTTAGATTGTCTTAATCCACACAAATCCCCATCTGAATTGATAAACTACTTAAATGACCGCATTATTATTGCTACAGTAAGCACAAAATGCTGTTCCTCATTACACCAGTAGGGATCTGTTGCTTGAGTTGGACCATGAGCTTCCTGCATGCTGTGTTTCCTCTCAAGTTGTGTGAGTTATACTGGGGCCCAGTGGACTGAGGTGATGACTGCTGTGTTAGCCAATGACCAGGTGAAGATAGGTGCTTATTAAAAATGTGTGCGCTCTCTCACTGAGAGAGTGAACCTTGGCCACCCTCGTGAGAATAGTCGAAATCAGAACACTCGATGATCAGAGCAAGACTTAGACTATTATGACATACTGTTAATAGGGCTTGTTTTAATGTAATTTTCCAGGTTACTGCAGAAAGTGTTTTGACTTGAGTCTTTAATGGTGGCCGTTATGACCAAAACATTCAGTCTAGACATCCAGTCAACACCTCAGTTAGAAATGCCACTTGATGTTATTTCAAAAATGGTGGCAGTTTACAACATTAGTCAGGTTTGACGCCATATTGAATTTAATGCAGATGAAAATGCGGCTGTGAGGAATAGACTTACTCACACACACACTGTATAAAGGTCCTAGAACACATACTGCATTTTTTCACAACTCACAATTTTCAGAACTCTTTTATGAATTTTTTTTTTCTACTAAAAGTTTTTTTTTTTTTTTTTTCATTAGCTGAACAGTTGATATGTTGTTAAATGTAAGTACAAACCATTGAGTACACTGTTCTGTATATATGTGCATCTGGTCTACTTTTTTACCATCTTACCAGACTCAACTAAAGAATTTTTAGAGCACGGCCAGGCAGACATAACTTGGAAAATGTAGTAACTTCATATTAATATTTTTTTTTAATGTAATTATGATATGTGATATTTTGTGTGTTATTCTTGTTAAAAAACAATAGTCATTCAGTTAAAAAAAAAGTTATAATCAGTCTTGAAGGAAAATAAATAACTAAATAGCAGAGGTGGAAAGAGTACAAAAATATTCTACTCAAGTAAAAGTACCATTACATTAATGAAATTTTACTTAAGTACAAGTAAAAGTACCAGTCTAAAAATCTACTCAAGTAAAAGTAAAAAGTAGCTCATTTAAAATTTACTCAGAGTAAAAATTACTTAGTTACATTTTAACTAGGGATGTGCACGGATAGTCGAACATTCGAATATTCGTTCTGCTCTAATTATTCGATAAATAAAAATGATATTCGAATTTCGCAAAAAAAAAAAGTTCACAATAAAACCTAATTTGGTAACTTTCTGTGATTTTCCACTGCATATTTGAAGGTGTATGCAAGCAAAAAATAATTAATGAATGATTAAGGGGCCATTCACATATTGCGCCTAATAAGGCGTGGAAAAGGCTATGCGCGCCGCTTTCTCCTTCTTTCCAAAGCGCTTGGGCAGAAGCGCTCCTGAGGCGACGCGTTCTCTCCATGAAGACGCGGAAATTTCAGCAAAGGATAAATGGATTTGCAGCACAAAAAAAAAAAAATCGCTTTCAGTAGCTCTGCAACTAAATTTATTTCAAAATGGCAATCCATATACAGCTATGATCAGCTGTTCCTTCATCTTGGCTGAGCTTTTAACGTTGTTACAGGAATGGATGAAGCTGAATGTTTAGTTCTTGTCACATGACCCGCGGTGCGCTTGTGGCATTCTGAAAGTTGAGATGTTTTTAACTCGATGCTGTGCGGACGCGCCTGGAAAAAACGGGAACGCGTCGCACCGCGTGCACATCGCGACCGTGTCGCTTCCATTATGAGCGAGCATACCGCGCGCCTACATTGGAAATAACGAACTTGAGCATGCAAAAGACGCGATATGTGAACGCCCCCTAAAAGAACTGCGGTCTTCTACAGTACTTCAAATATGGCGTGGAGAATCACAGAAAGTGATCCAAGAACATTGTTGCAGCATCTCTCAAGCAACGAATAAACACCGCTAACTTGGAGAATGCAGTGAAAACTCCTCTTCTCGCCTCTGCCCTAGACCCTCGGCACAAACATCTCAGGTTTCTCGATGAAAACATGAGAGAAGTAAGAAAAAAAAAGAACATTTCCTTGATGCGAGTGGTGCGGATGCAGTCTCCAGCGATGATTACAGAGAGTCCAGCCGAGACGAGTGGGAACAGTTCTTAATGGAGCCATGTATTCCACCATATGACGATCCCATTCAGTGGTGAAACGAAAACACGAAGCGCTTCACAAAACGTATTCGCTTAGCACACCGTTATTTGTGAGTCCGCCAACGTCTGTGCCATCAGAGCGCGTTTTCTCCGCGGCCAGCCTTACTGTTAACAGACAGGAGCCAACTTTCCCCCAATCATGTTTAGGTATATGCCTGTATTTCTTAACAAGAACATTTGAAACAATAGAAAAAAAGAAAAAAAGATTTGCTGACAGTTTAAAAGTTAAGTGTAAGCTACATTCTGTACAATAGCCTAATTGCTGCAGGCTGCTTTACGTTTTTTCTTTGTTCACTTTTTTAATCTGTACTTTTGTTTGTTTGCACGCATTGTTAAAGGTTTTCAGCTACAAAACACGATGTGTAATGTTCAAGCTTATTGCTTGTTCAAAATGACGAAAACAAATGTTGCTGAAAAATAACTACATGATATGTGTGCTGGAGCAGGGTTAGAACTAAACTCTGCAGGGCTACGGCCTTCCAGAAACTGAGTTTGACACCCCAGGGATAGGTCTATTAATCTCAAACTAGTTGTTTTTAATTAAAGGAATCAGTTATTTTGAATAATAAAACATTTGGGCTGTTACCAGGCAAATCAGTAATAACAAACTCATCTTTTAATGCAGAGGAAATGCAGAAGATTCATTGGAAGTGGCATTTAGATGTATTACACTGTTTAGTGCAGGACAAGAATGCATTTAACCTGCAGTTACAAATGCATGAATAATGTTTTGATATACAAGACATAAAATGTTGAATACTCATTTGAAATGATAAGAAATTAATTATTTAAAAAAATCAAAAGATACTTTAAATGTGAAATTAAAATGGCCAGTATGTGTCAGCAAGTCACTGTTAATAAGTGAGTCATTGCGATTGAACCGAATCATTTAAACGGTTGATTCATTCAGGAACGAAACACTGTCACGTTGCTCAGAGACGCAAAACTGTGCTTTGGTGGCTGTGTTTTGAATTATTTTCTGTTGTAGAAATAGAGCTAAAAAAGGCAATATGGTGTCTAAAACGCAAGTCTCTTAATTAACTTGTTTACTGAACTGTTATATATATGTATGTATATATTCATGATGATTTTTGGAGGAACAGATGGCATTCTTTGTGTGATTTTGATTTAATATATGGAATTATATAAATATGTGAATTTTCTGCCCCTATATCTTCAATTTTGTGATCATTCTAAATGCATTTTAGGAGACTAAATCACACAGTGAAAGAACGCACTATAAATGCGCGTGCACATCATTAAAACAAAAATAGCACACTCCTCACCACTGTCTTTTTGGCTAATTTGTGCAAAACCTCTTGCTAAAATGTCAAAGCTTCATTTTAACCACCAATGCAACGATGCAATTATTTAGCTTACCTCTACATTCTTGCGAAGGGTTGATGTCTTGTCGAGATTTTATAAGCTGCTAGTTTGGTCTTCCTAGGCAAGTACAGCTTACACTGCATAATAGAGCATACATATGGCCAGGGGTTCACTTCATTTCCTTCGAGTTCAACTTCAGAATATGACGGGGTTTCGTTTTCAGCGGTGTCTGCACCACTAACGCCTGTTTTGTCCGTCTGCATCTTTCTTGTGATTTTAGCGCCAGTTTGCCCTCCTGCCTATTATTTACTGCCGTAGTTTCCAGGGAGCGATTTATTTATTTATTTATTTATTTTTTTACTCAGTAATTAATGTGTTTTAAAATGTAGCAAAGTACAATACTTCAAACAAAATATACTTAAGTAAAAGTAAAATTACAGATTTAAAAAATTACTAGTATTAGTAAAAAAGTATTAGTACACAAAAAAGCTACTCAATTACAGTAACACGAGTAAATGTAATTCGTTACTTTCCACCTCTGCTAAATAGTTAACTAACTTTAAAAACTAAGTAATTTATGCAGGCGTCACCTGATTAGTTGATTCAGGTGAGTTTGATTAGGACTGGAGCTAAACTCATTCCTCAAGAGTTAAATAGTCCTGGTAGTATAAGTTGGTATCATTTTTGTATTATACTGTATATATATATATATAATATTTTCTAATTCATCCAATCAACATTCATTTTTTCATCCATTCTCCAATACACTTACCTCTGTAGGTTTGCATGTATCATCAACATACGATGAGACCTGCCATCATTTCACCCACATAGATGTTGGTTTGTAAAAAGAAGCTAAATGTGTTGCCAATTATGCACTTACAATGGAAGTCTATGGGGCAAGCATGCAGTCATTCTCTAACCACTTTTGACTTCTGGGAAATCCACTTGGGTGTCTGGTGTTATTCTGTTTAAACATTTTCTTTCTTTACGGACCAGTTTGCTTTGCTCACTGATGAGGCCAGAACTTCTAAACTGATTTTTCTACTTGTACTTAAGTGAATGCACATGAAAATCACAGTTTTTTTGGTCACAATCTTTGTCAGGTCAATTTTAGAGTAACAAGGGGCAATGAGTTTTATTAATCATTTACAATGACTATATGTTTCATTTCAAATTACTTCCTGATAGTGTTGTTTTTGGCGGCCTGTTTTAATTTTGGTTTTAGTCTAGTCTTTGCGTAAAGCTGTCATTTTAGTTTTTATTAGTTTTAGTCACGTTCATACTCTTTTTTTTTTTTTTTTGTCTAATCATGTTTCAGTCAACTAAAAGTCTGAGCATTTTAGTCTTATTTTAGTCAGAACTATCCATGACTATTTTTGTCTAGTTTTAGTCAATGAAAACTGATGACATTTAGTCTAAAACGTTATTTTAGTCTCTTTTTAGTAATGCAATTCTGTTTAACCTAGTCAATAAGTACCTAGCAGTATAGACGAAACCAAAATTAACATCGGTCCCTTTCTCTGTGTCAGACTTAACTTTGTTTGTTGTCGTCGTCTTTTAAATAATGCCGCAAGTGCGGCTTGAGGAAGTGATGTCGCCTGTGCAGTGCAACCTTATGCAGCCCTTTTAAAAATTATAGATTTAATTATAGTCATCGTCACATGATCAGCATTTACGTTGCGTCTCTTCTCGTTTTCGTCACGTGATAAAGGTTCGTTGATGACGATATTTAGTCATAATTTTCGTTGACGAAACAACACTACTTCCTGAATATATCATGTTGAAATAGTAATGCTGGAAGCAATTCATTGTGCCACAATATACGCAAGTGGCCCCTCTGATCAGCCTTACAAACTCAGTATGGTTTAAGTTAGAAGTAAATTTGTGGTTAGGGTTATATGTCAATCTGGCAGGCACAATATGGGGCAACTTCCAACAATGAGCACATTACATATTCAACAAACACAGTTTACTTCGTAACTGTTGCTAATCAATGTTTGTACTCTACTATGAAAAAGAAAAATCTTGTTTCTCTTATTTTGGATGTTGTTTGTCCTCAACCTGCCTCTGTTGTTTTTATCTCCGCTCTCTTAAGTATTGCCAGAAAGCATTCCTTTATTCTTGTGAAGTGTGATGTTTTTCCCGAAAGCTAACTTCAAATGCTTCAGATGTTTTGATTGTCAGAATAACTGTAGGATGGATCTATTGGATCGCAGATGTTGTTCAGTTGTGTCGTATATTAAGTCATTAAGCAAACTATTTCTTGTTCTATTCATGTTCACTATCTTAATTCCGGCCCTTATCTCAGCACTTAAATCTTTGGATTTCAGGAAGAATGTCTTCTTGGGTGTGAAAACTTCACTTAGAGCTCTGACATAAATATGTCAGCCTAAAAAGCTTTGAGTCACTTTTTTGTGAAATATCTTTTTTTTTAGAGAATTTAGCTTGCTGTGTTAATAAAATATGTCCCCAAATTATATAATATATAATTCATATTTTAGTCTTTAACAAGACACAATAAAGGTTTTATGTTTATATCTGACTTTTTGTGTTTCAAAGTTACATTTTTTGGCAAGTTGCATGGAAACTAATGTAGGGCAATTTGACCCCTTAAGCCATCATAGTCACATAATTCAATAGATAATTTCTAAAATACATCTATGTGTCAAGCTTTGCTTGTACATTCATGACCATAAATGAGGGATGAGAAAAGTCAAGAAGAAGAAGAAGAAAACTCTTTAAACAGAGTTTCACTATTTTTATATATGGATCAAATTATCCCGAATACAAAAGCAACAGTTATCCAAACATGAAAGTTTTACTTTTTTGTTGTTTACTTATACTTGAAATATAATACACAAGATATATGGACTTGGTGGCATATGGTGCTTTTTAGTTCTTTTTGGGACTTGACAGCCTCTGGTTACAATGAACTTGGCAAGAATGGAATGACATGGGTGTGACTGAATGACAAAAAAAAATCACACCCATCACAACAGTTTTTTTTTCTTATGAGAATTGAAAGGTTCTTTCAGGGTTTGTATTTTTAGTTTCTGCATTTCTGCAATTAAAAATAAACCAATGGTAAGATTGACAGCCCAAACTGTAGTAATGAGATCCTGTTCACTTAACTTAAAGGTGTGTAATTTCTGCTTCAGTGTGTGTACTACATATTTTGTTGGTCCATCTGGAGTCCAGAATAACTTCCCTTTTACAGGGCCCTCTTCATAGCAACACTGTTGCTAAAATATGTTGATGTCACAGTCATCGACATTAAGTTCAAAGCCTGTTATGTTTTAAAAAGCATTTTCTTTCCAGTATAAGGGAAGATTCGTTCGCCTGACTCTATTGTCATCAGTGCACAATGGCCATATTCTTTTGATATGTATGTAAATATCCCCTTCACTCTAAACCCTTCAGTAAGATGGAGTCGACTTTACAGCCCATCATTTCTCCAGTTTGATGCAATCCCATGATAGACGCAAAGCCCATTGTCCCACTTCTGGAACCAGGAATGAAATCAATTATGTGTTCATAGACTAAAACATACTTCACAATTATACACAGTATAGTCAAGTATGTCTTTGAGGACACAATGGATAGCATTGTTCAGAAAGATAACCATATTTCATTATGTGGCTCCATTCATGCTTTGCTGGACGTTAGAGATCCAAATAAATCAGAAGATGGAGAAAATGCTCGGGCCTTTTATGGGGCGTTCAGTATTTGTTGTTGAATTATAAAAGCCTGTCATTTCTTAGCGGGGTGTCTGAAGGAGACAGGAAGATCAGATGGCCGTCCTGCAATCTGTGGACAACTCATCCCAGATCTAGTTTGTATATGGTCAGACATATTTCTCCACTGCTCTATTTGTGTTTGTGTGCACAAGAAAGAGAGTGAGAAAGAAAAAAAGAGGTACTAGCTATTCCAAAGAAATAGCTATTCCGAGTTGCAGAAAACATCATACCATTTACTGTGTGTCGTAATCTTCTCCACAAGACGTGATGGTTTATTTTGATGTGTCTTGGCAGCTTGCGTGAATCCTGATATACTTCAGTCTTTTTATTTCAAGCCCCTTCCCTAAAAAAGACAACGGCCTTCTCACAATTTCTATGATATGTCAGTAGATTTGTGGGTTTTCCATCCGTATGACCTCACTTAAATGGGGTCATACCACGAGAAATCAAGTTTTCATTGATTTTCTTTTAGATAAACGAGTTCATTGTATAGTGAAAATGCTAACTTTCAGTATTAACATTCTGCTCTTCTGCAACAGAGCACATTCTGCTTTTCTGCAACATTCTGACACCAGGTATTAATACATAACTGCCCACAATCAGGGCCGGCCCTGACCAATTTGCTGCCCTAGGCAAGATTTTACCTGGCGCCCCATGCATCACAGCCCATTTCACCCTGTCATTGTGTTCATGATTTAGTTCATGACACTGAAGAATGGAGTAATGATGCTTAAAAATTCAGCTTTGCATCACAGAAATAAATGATAATTTAAAGTATAATAAATTGAAAACAAATTATTTTAAATTGTAATAATATATCACAATATTACATTTTTTTCTGTATTTTTGATCAAATAAATGCAGGCTTGATGAGCAGAAGAAACTTCTTTCAAAAACATTAAAAATAGTAATGTTTCCAAACTTTTGGCCTGTACTGTATCCCCCCAAAACTGCACAACTGTAGAGTAAAACATTAATAAAAAAGTGATAATAAAAAATGCATCTTAAAACTGACATGATTGTACAAAATCACAGTCTGGGGACTCAGAACTCAGAACAACTGCTAACATTATGTTTATGTTTATGTTTAAAAAAAAAAAAATAAAAAAAAAATTCACTCATTCACTCATTCTGGCGCCCCTATGGATGAGTGGCGCCCTTAGCATTTGCCTATACCGCGGGCCGGTCCTGCCCACAATTACATTCATGTCAACAATTTGCCTCCTTCCTTTAAAATGGCAAATCATACTCAGTTACATTTGTCTGAGGTAGTGTGGGATAGAGAGAGATTTAATTTTTATTAATACTCATTAAAGGATCCTTAGAAAAAGTATCAAGCTTTCCACAAAAATTTTATGCAGCACAAATGTTTCTTGAGCACCATTTCAACATATTAGAATGATTTCTGAAGGATTGTGTGACACTAAATACTGGAGAGATGGCTTTGCCATCACAGGATTAAATTAGATCTTAAAATTTATTAAAATAGAAAACAGTTATTTTAAATTGAAATAAATATATTTCACAATTCTAATTTATTATTATTATTATTGTTGTTATTATTATTATTATTCACATACATGCAGCCTTGTATTATCCCTTCTTCTTTTTTTATTTTTTATTTTCTGGCCTGAACTCTCCTTTGAAAAATCCTCATTTTCAGTACAAATCAATTCTGTAGTTCGATATCAGTTCCAGAATCATTTTTAAATATACAGTAGATATGAAATGCAAGGAAAGATTGCCAGCACCCCATGCCTTTATTAACCAAGTAACTCGTACAGACCACATTTTTCAGTAAAACTATAATGATGCACTTCCAAACTTTACTGTGTTCTGTGCCAAAGGAAACATGCTGTTGAACATGGCCAAGCACAGGAGAAGAAATCAGAGCGCTTCTATTGAAAGTGGCTGTTTTACTGTTGACAAATAGAAGGGAAAACTTACTATTTGAGTTGCTCTCTGATGGCAGAAATCCTTGACCAAAATGTTCTTAAAACAGCCAAACACAAAGATGAATCCCAAACAGTGTCTTATTGAAAACCGATAGTATATATTAGGTAGTAAGTAAATATATCTCAGTATTCTTACATTTATATTTATTGAGAATAAAAATGGCATAAGTTATTAACATTTGTTTTCAGATAATACATTTGTGTTAATATCTATAATATATATTTATTCATATATATATATATGATATATGATATATATATATATATATATATATATATATACATATATATAAATATCAATACATAAAGCTATTTACAATATTGTTAAATACAGTCATGTTGTAATTAGGAATGCAATGATATTATAACTCAGGCCGATAATGTTATTGCCGATAACTAATAAACTGCAGATATAAAAATTGTATACTATTTTGTATGAATAAATTAAAAATAAACACTTAAAACTAAAATCAGTTGTTTTTAAAAAGTGAATATAGACATACAGTATTGAAGTTTCTAAAATGGATATTTATTTTAAGTTTTTCTATAGATTATATTTAGGCTTTTTAAGATCTATTTGTAAAATATATTACATTATTCATAATAATTATTATAAAGTTTTAATAATTATGTAATAATGTAGCTTAATGAAAATATACAGAAAATAATTATACAGGTTTGAAACAACATGAGGGTGAGTAAATGATCTACTTCTGATGACTTCTCTAATATTTCATATGTTGCTCAAATGTTTATGTTTCTTTTAAAGTCTTTTGTCCTCCTGTTGCTTAATATCTTTTACATTTTAAGATTTATAACGTTTTCATATACAAACCCTCTTTATAGTGGCATGACAATAACAATCTTTCATTCCTAATGGAAGGGGAATAATTATTGAGCTGTCAGTGGGTATTATTCTCAAAGTTATGAGCACTTGGGTTCTTTTGACCTTTTGTCTTTCAAAACACAAAACATATGCACACATAACATAAGACATTTTGTGTGTGTGTGTGTGCACATTAACTTCCCTGCATGCATCAAATACACAAGAAGCCGTATACTATAACCTTCTTCTGTAGTGTATATCTACATGTGTCTACTTTTAAATAATCCACGAAAGAAAGAGTAGTTACATGACATGTATTGCATGGAGTCTTGATATTGTCTAGAACTCTAAAGCAGAAGATTACAGAAACAGGATACACAGTTTTAATTTTCCTCTGTGGGCCAGAGATCTGTCTTCACTCTTCTAAACAATGACACCCTCCCTGCTGAGATCCCCTCTGGGTAGCTTTCATATCAGCGTTAGCTGTGTCTGTTCAGCTGGGTGACAGAAATGTCTCAGACTCTGGGGCTATCCAATGGGAGTGCTGTTTGCAGCCTGTGAAAACACCTGGTCGCCACATCTGGAGCCATCTTGAACATCCCAACCTGGAGATCTCCCGCAGTCTGTCTACATATGCACAGCGTCTGTCTTCTCTAGATTTCAGGAGGATACACGCAGACCTTACAGTCATTCCCCAACCTTTTTTTGTCTTACATACCCCCACAGCCCTATCAGTTAGCATTAAAGCGATAGTCCACCCAAAAATAAAACTCATGTTGCTTGCATGACTAGTTTCTTCTGTGGAACACAAAATAAGTTATTCAGTGATGTATTTATTTTATTTTTTTCATGTTTTTCCAATGTTGTTTTAGCGATCTTGTAGCGATGACCCAACGGTCAGAGGAAATCATTTTGAATGACAGCGTTTAAGTGAATCCCATTAGGTGGTTTATTAAAGTGAAAAAATAATAATAATAATAAAATGCAGGGTCAAATCCAACGTTTAAACAAAAACAGTATTGTATGGACAAAAACAGTTAATAACATTCTTTAAAATATATTCTTTTTTTGTGCTTCTTTTGCATCAGAGATCTTAAGGGTGAGTGAACTGAAAATAAAAAAGACTCGGCGAGCAGACGCATAAACTAGGATAAACAATTAAATCATTATCTTCTAAGTTTTGACAGTTTTAGGGCCAGTCATTAAGAAAAATACCTTGCAGTGAATCTCTGTATTAATGAAATACAAGTATGTCATATTAAGGAGTGCAACTATATAATAAAAAATTCTACTCATAATAAGAAGATAAATTATTGATGGCTAATGATTAAGTCTAACAGTACTAGTAAATTATTAGTTATTAATTATATGAATTATATGAAAAGATTCATTTAATTGAGCATTAGATGACAAACTTCTAAATGTAGAAATACATTTTCTTTTGTTATTATACTTATAATGTATAATTATTATACATTTTTACTTAGTATAAATATAATTACATTAAATAAATGTTATATTTTTTATAATAAAAAAATATATCTCTCTTGTATCAGCTTATAACCAGTGTGTTGGTTAGTAAAGCAAATTCAGATTCTATCCAAATACTCCCAGTAACCAGCTAGTGCCCCTGGTTTAGGAGAGCGGAGGCCTGTTGATGTCCCCTCTCTTTCTCCTCATACTTTGAGCCCAGGCTTGCAGGAGAGTCTTTTGGCCGGTGGCCAGCATAATGAACAGAGGGAATGTTTTCACAACTGGTGTGCATTTTCCCTTCACTAGAGGCTTTCTAATATACAATAGCATTATTTTCAGAATAACAAGCCGCCTCCAAAGTAACTCATGTAGTAGATACATTACAAACGCTGTCCCTGTATTTCCTCGGCTCTGTTAGTTACTGTTTCTTGTGCCATTAAGCTGTTTTTTTTTTTTATGCAGCCTTTATGGAGGACCGGAAACGATTGGTAAGATAAAGGCTATGTGATATCAAGCTCAGTGTCTTTACTGTGTCATACTGCAGGGGTTTGAATTCTTAAGACTGCGGGAGATTTACAGGGTACTCAAAGAAAAAGGGGTTTTTATGATAATGAACAGATAAATCAGGTGGGAGTCTGGGGTTCCAGCATGCAGTTGCCCTGGGTTTAGGAAACTAGTCATTTTTATGTGCTGACTGCTGATGGCCTCTCAATGAATTGCATGTTATTCTTAAAAATACACTAGAATAGACATTATATTTTGTTTTATTCCTGTTGCTCAAACATTTATTCTTTTGGAAGATTTTACCAAAAAAACTCAAGATATTTTTAGCAGTTTATCATTTCCCAGGAAATCAAACATGCTGTGTTCATTGCTGTGTGTGTGCAATTTGATGGGTTACATGCAGAGCACCAATTCCGAGTATGGGCTACCATACTTGGCAAATGTCACGACTTTCTTCTTTCTTTCATTCAAACCCACAGCCATGGTGTTGCTAGCACCATGGTCTACTGTTTGAGCTGAAGTAATCCTACAAAACCCGGCACTAGCAACGCTGAAGTCCTGTGTTTAATTTTGCAGGCAAAGCATGAAGAGACAAAATGAAAGGCAAAACTCTTTTCTTGGATAAAAGCATCTGCCAAATTCATAAATGTTAATGGTGTGTTAACATTCATTGATTCTCTCATTAATGAACTCATTAGTGACCGGAGAGGCCAGAGGTAAATATTATTACTCCATATATTAACTCAATGGATTTGCCTCCAGTATGTATGTCTGTATAAATTTATGAGAACATTTGGCTAAGCTCGGCTCGTTCATCATAGGTATGCTTTTCATGATATCAAGCTCAAAAAAAGGTTGTGTTCTCCTTCGCCAAAGGCTATTATCCTCTATCTCATGGATGAAAAAGGGGAGAAAAAGATTCTCCTTCACTTATATCTCTCATTTTATTTGACAGTTTGTTTTGATGCCTTCAGCTGTTAAGCCAAAAACTGCAAGGCAAAAAAGACTTGGCGCTTCATTAGTGAACTTATAATTTGATGCATAATGACTTTCCAGGAAATTTGACCGCAATAAGGAGAAAATTGGCTTATTTTCTAATTGCAAACCCTACAGCTGTGTGGATACACCTACTATACAAACCCTAACCTGCACATTCCATAAAAGACCAAAAAATATGCCTTTGATTTAAACATTCTCAAAGGATAACAATGCTGTCATGGTTTGTTTTAATAAAGGGATATTAAATATAATTTCATGAAAGCTCTAGGTCATGCTATTCTCAGAAGTCAAATTTTTATGTGCTTTGGTTTGAATCTAAATAACAAAACACAATCAATTCAGTGTGCACTGACTTAAACCTCTTTCCAGTGCAATCTGTTTGATTTATATTTAGTAAATCAGATCACCTGTTGATCTGAAGCTTGTTTTTCCTTGTATTGTAGTTCTCTCCTGATTCATTGAAGGGGAAGTTGTGGCCTAGTGGTTAGAGAGTTTGACTCCTAACCCTAGGGTTGTGGGTCTGAATCTCGGGCTGGCAATACCATGACTTAGGTGCTCTTGAGCAAGGCATTGAACCCCCAACTGCTCCCCGGGCACCGCAGCATAAATGGCTGCCCACTGCTCTGTGTGTGTGTGTTCACTGCTCTGTGTGTGTGCACTTTGGATGGGTTAAATGCAGAGCACAAATTCTGAGTATGGGTCACCATACTTGGCTGAATGTCACGTCACTCATTATGTTGGAGTTTCATAATGCAGTTTTCACCTCATCAGAGCTTTATGCTAAAAAAAAAATCAAGAGCATTTACTGTAAACCCAGAGCCACTCATACCTTCCTGCACAACCTTTGCAGGGGCTCTTTGAAGCGAAACACCAGGTGTCAAAATGAAATCCTGTTGCTCATCAGCTCAAATGAGCTGTTAATTCCAATCTAATGCCATAAAGCTTAATTTGAATCCAACCTTGGTCCAAATCAGTTATTATTGCCAAACATAATGTACTCTGTAATATAGATACCATTGTGCTATTTTGGCAATGCATTATAGACTCTGTGCCAGGAACTGACACGTTTCAGTGAGTGCTGTACACATTATTATGTACTTTGACACTCAGGTTACATTATTAGTAGTAAAGTAAGGCCAGACTTGTAAATATTGAAGCAGATTTGGTGGTATTACCCTGTCGGTGGGTGATTATTTTATATTAAACTTCACATTCTGTCTGTGAGTTGCAAAGTAAACATCTTATCACACAGTAAGTCAGGTTGTGGGTTCCAGCCTGTCATTAGAATTTTCTAGCAAAACGTGATTTAAAAGATCAGGTTGTAAAACTGTTTGCTGCTCACCTCTTTAGGCCATACGCTAACAATTATGATAAGATAATAGCGGCCCGGACTCCTTCCAACCACATCGGTTATTTGAAACAATGAGCAGTAATTTGAAACAATGAGAAGGGAATTAAAGCATGCTGTTTTTCGAAGTCATCCGGGGTACAGAACAGCAGTGTTTTTCTGTAGTTGGACATTCTGCCCTGCAATCATTCTGGGTTTAACTAAGACAGCTATTGTTGTTAATGTATCTGCATCCAGTTTTTTTTATGATAAACTGCTTCTATAAAAATATTTGCGGTTATTGAAAAGCAAATATGATATTGAGTATTATTTTTTTGTGTTTTACCCCACATGGAAAAAACCTATATAAACATATATGTGTCAATATAGGTTTTGATATATGTTTTTAATATATGTGACATATATAAAATTGGCCGTTTTCCTATATTATATGTACATATATGTACATATATGCACACATATATATATGTACATATATATGAACATATATATATGTACATATATGCACACATATATTTACACATATATGTACATATATGCACGCATATATTTACACATATATGTACACATATATATGTGCATACATATACCTATATAGGTACATATATGCACGTACTATATATGTACCTATATGTTCACCTATAATAGTAAAATTAAAATCCATAGCTGCTAGGCAACATAAATAAAAGTCCAAAATGTAGAAATGTACATTATTTATTTACTCAAGATCAATCAAATAGTACAAAACAAAAAATATAGTACAAGAACAAAAATAAGACAAAAAACCTGCTAGGCAACATAAATAAAAGTCCAAAATATAGAAATGTACATTATGTATTTACAAGAACAATCAAATAGTACAAGAACAAAGACAAAAATACAAGACAAAAAACTGAACAGAAAAAAAAAATTATCTTTAATATTCTTTGAAGGTCTGTCATGACGCGCCTCATCCTCCTCCTCTTCCTTCCTGCACTATCCAATGACGTTTGATAGGGTGTCTGAGATTTTTATTTTTTCCTCTTTTTTTTCGGCGCATAAATTTTTTTGCGGAAACGGATCCACACGGATCTGGCGTTTTGGAAGAGTGAAACCGATGTTTTGAAACCAGGTCCCAGAGTGGATATATTTGAAAACGCCGCCTTTGCGTTTCTTCTCGACGGCGAATCCGTACATTTTCTGAAAATATGGCGTCATCAGCCCACGTCTCGCCCCTAGTCAAACACCACTACATCACGTAACAGCAACAAAAACATGAACAAACACTGAACGCTAACATTAACACGGATTAATAAATGTATTGTTCCATGTTCGTTTGTGTACCATGCGCAGCAAATCCATGTCTTCTTCTCCGTTTTAAGTGTATCTCTGTGGCAGAATTACAGCGCCACATGCTGGTCTGGCATGTATACTACATCGGTTTCGTGTGGACGCGGATATTTCTTGAGACGAGGGAAAAAAAGATCGGCGTTCCGTCTCCGTGTGGACGGGGCCGAAGAAGTAACGGGTACTTACGGTTATGGATAGAAATGTAGCGGAGTAAAGAGTACAATATTTGCCTCTCAAATGTAGTTGAGTAAAGTCATGAGTGCTCCCCAAAAATGATACTCGAGTAAAGTAAAGATCCCTCAAAATTGTACTTAAGTACTGTACTCAAGTAAATGTACTCCGTTACTGTCCGGCTCTGTACATCATGTTAATATATTGCCATAGTTAAATTACATAACATGCCAATTACATGTGATACCAATTTCACGTGTTCGCACATACATAAGTTCTTGCATAATTTTTTTCGTTAATTCTTAGTTTTTGGCTTGATAATAAATAATATGAGCTAGGCATCATGTATGACAGTCAAAAATGGGATATGAGCTACAAAATGACCAGATCCTGCCATTAACTATATAGAAGACATATCTTGTATGTATAGGGCTTATATGTGGATATGAAGAAGCAATACAGGAGACCTATATTTCCTGTATATGCACATATATGCACCTCAATTTTGCCTATATGTGGCATATATACACATATATGCAGCATATATATTATCATATATGTGCATATATGCAGCATATACTGTATGTGCATATACACTGCATAAAGGTTTCATATATGCGCATATATCCACATATAGGTTCTTTCCATGTGGGACATCGGTTTCTGAAGAGTGTAGACTTCTGCTAGCATTCAAATGTATATTCTGTACAAGACAAACAATAAATAAAAAAAAAAATCCCCATAGACTTACACTGAAAGAAAGTACGAGCCATACACTTTGGCACTGTGAGTGAGATAACACTCAAAAAGAGTTTAGGTGTCACTTAAGACAACACAGCTGTGAGTTGTTCACAGGCAAGTGCAACTGACATTTTCTTTATAACAGAGATCTAGGTCTGAACCTAATTGTGCTTGATTAGATTTGATCAGGGTTGTTTAAAAGCATCAGTTCATCTGTTCTGCTGGTTTTCATAGGTTCTTAGAGGAGTTCAGGAAAGACTGCACACTAAATCACTGGACTGATTCATTGTTGCAGTTCTTTAACCACGTGTAACTGCAGCTGACTAGCTTATATGGATCATATTAAATCTAAATCAGGACCATGGCTGTCCTGTTATACTGATTTCTCTAGAACGTGCTCCATGCAAAATGTCTGAGCATTTGAAATCCATTTATAACGGCCATAAATAAGCGTCTAGGCAGAGACTTGATTTATTGTCTTTTATCTATCGTGAAAGATGCCTGTAGACAGTAGCAGGAAGAGAGGGCTGTGGAGACAGATATCTGCACTTAAGTTCTTCCAAGGAGAGAGATACAGCAGATCACTGGGTTAATATGGGTTCAACGTGGGGTTAAAATGAAGGTCAGTTCAGAAATGCATCTAATGCACCAAATCAAATTCAGTATTTTTGCTTAGTGCCAAAACCAACATTTTTATTTTCTGTAACAAATATATTACTTTTCTTTTTTCCCATAATATTCTGAGCTTGATAAGATCATTGCAAGTGTAAACATAATGACATACGGATAAAGACTGTGTGATCAAATCATCTGGTCAAATATGTCAGAAAGATTATTTTTAAAGAACATTATTTTTAAAGGGTTTTAAAGAAAAAGGAATGTTTTGATATTAAATAAAATGCAAGGCGATTTATTTTTTAATTCTATGAAGGCCTTAAAAGGCATTAATAGGCTAAGGTATGCATATTAAATCCAATAAAAAAACAGCACAAATAAAACTAAAAAGTTTAATTACAATTTTACTAGTCAAAATAATATGACTAAATTCAGTTTTCTACGGGGATACAGTTAGTACGCAAATAACAGTGTAAAAATTTTAACAATTGTTTCAAAATTGTAAATAAAACAAAGATTACTGTAGTATGTGCTACATACTATTTCAGTTTTTCTACTTAAAAAACAACAACTTTTAATTTAATCGGATACTTGCCGTTTCTTTGTAATTATTTGCGAAATTTACAAGCATTTTCTGGGTCCATTTTATTTAGGCCTGTTTATTCTTTTGCCAATGAAGATTCACAGCCAAACCATGCTCACTATTTCATTATGAAGCTTTTAAAGACATCATAATACTACATAATAGAAATACACCCTAGATCAGGGTGTCCAAGCCTGCTCCAACCTGAACCAACTAATCAAGATCGTCAGACTCGCTAGGAACTTCCAGGCAAGTGTGTTGGAGCTGGTTGGAGCTAAACTCTGCGGGTCACTGGCCCTCCAGGAACAAGTTTGGACACCCCTGCCCTATATATTCCATAGGCAGATCTTATGAAATGGATTCATATTAGTCCTGGTAGGTAGGTGCTTTGAACATCTGCCATCACTGTTGTATAAATCTTAAGTCTTCTATTCTTTGCAGATAGGTCTAGCGGGTTAATTTATTCATGGTTTTCAATCCCAGTCTTTGATCTTTGTTTTAAGTTTTATTAAGTGGTGGAAATAGCGGATGATGGGCACAAAACTGTAACAAAGTTCCAAGGTATTTACAGTGACACACAGATGTAGTATGCAATCTCTACTAAATGTGTATGTTTTAGATGACTGCAAAATAATTCATGTTCAATTGTTTTTTGTTTTTGGTGGGGGTGGTATTTATTATATTATAAGCCTAATAAATAATTGACCTCAAAAAGAAAATTCATGAGCAATAACTGCTTTATTTTTATTTTCATATGATATTGTTTTATTATATATGTTTTTGCTCAGGTGCCTGAAATGTCTGCCCAATATAGAAAAGGTTTGCTCAGCAAAAAAAAAAATTGATGGAACATTGAGTAGGCCTATATACACTGTTCACAGTATTAACATTTTTTCTGTAACTTTTCGCTTTTTAGTGTAACCAAGAAAAATGCTTTCATATTAAGGTGTTAAAAGCACATCCGTGGTTTAAGGAGAGAATGATTCTGTTGTAGAACATATTCTGTAAAGACTATTGGTTGGTGTGGGCGGCAGTGGTCTGCAGCAGAGCCTTGATATCTTAAGATGTGGATAAGCCGTCTTCATCTCAGTCTGGTCTGAATTTGATCTTGGGTGGGTGGCTGGATAACAAGGGGGAAATTAACGGCTTTTCCTCCCTCTTTTCACACCCTTACTGCCAAATGAGCCTGTTCTCTAGTGTTAAAAATTAATGTCTTAACATATAACACCTGTTCAATTAATGCCCAAGGAATTCAGAATAACAGACCCCATTAATTACACATTCTCAGGCCGCTCCTAATACAACAATGATGGAGGGCTGAAGCCCTTATCCAAGCACCTGACAATACTTTACAATCAAAGTGTTAAGGTATTCATTAACGTCAAGTCTTTTTGAAAGCTAGGTGTAAAGTTATCAAGGGCTTCCTTATTAAATGCATTCATGTTGGTCTCAAAGCATTCATGAAGGAAACGTCTTGCATGAATGTGCCGGATTTCATTAACTTGCTGCATTTAAAGTTACTGGCTGTAGCTGCAGGATATGTGAATGACCCAAACGCTTTGTGTGTGACTCTGATGAGATCCATATTCCAATACTAATACTGAAGATCTGATTCAGGTTCATTGTATTACACTTAATGAAACTGATTTAGCTTTAAAGACTCTTTTAAGACTCTTTGCCTTAGGTACTAAGTTTTTGTGACTAGTTTTGTTGTTATGCCAGTAGGTGGCGACAAGTGTTGTTGGAATGATTTATAAAATCATAGTTGTAATCATGCTGTTGGTTTCAATTTGGAACAGCTGCATTTTTGCGCAAGTTATTGCTTAGATATACACTTCTTTAAAGTGCAGAAGTGTACTTGAAGTAGTCTAGATTTTGATGTAGTATGGGTTTAGATAAAGCAGTATTGGTTACTAACATAGGGTCTTGGTGATTGTGTCACAGACACGAGCTTGTGTATGTGACAGAACCATGAGGAGGCTTTTTTCGGGAGGGTGCTGGAGGCTAGTGCATCTCTGGAGAGCTGTTCATGGTATCAAAAGGGCTTAACAGACAGGCTTTTGGATCAGACATCGGGTTTTACATTAAAATCTCTCGTCTGTTTTTCACTATGAGGATTTATTTCATAGGCCTATACTTTTATGGATGCAGTTCAATTGCCCACCACCATGTTTACTGACCAGGCTTAGTTTCTTTTTTTTTGAGATGTTTAAATTCTTACTTTGTATGTTTTGCAAACCATGATTTGGTTAATACAGTTTGGGTTTTAATGTGAACTTCTTGATAAGGATTATGGTGGTTTCAACTAGGACAACAGGAAGTGAACTCTACCTCCAAGCATATTTGGAAGGGGTCATTTCAACAGGTAAAGATGCATAAGCTAAAAATTGCCTGACCTAGCTTTTCCCTGTGATAAATCTCCCACGCCCAGCTCATGCCCTGTGGAGGGAGCTGATGTTTATGTGGGACATTATAAGGGTGTTGGTATAGATTACCACAGACCGTAGAGCAGAGTGTGCAAAATGTCTTCCATATGATACTCACATGTTCAAAACCAGGCATTGTGGCTGTCAGTCATTCTGTTCATGAAACATTTTTAAACTTTTTTTTGTGTGTGTGTGTGAAATGCTAATTAGCACCAAATATCACGTGTTTGCATGATATGACAAATATCATACTCAACATGGTTGCAAACTTTCAGACTTTGTAATATCTTAAAGTTTTATTAAATTAATTCATATGCCTCACTGTTTAACATCCTGTTGCAAAGGTTTAGGGTAGAATGTATTTTTCGTACAAATAAAACCTTGTTTGCATTAGAATAATTAAATTTCAGTAAAGGAACAATGTGTACAGTATTGTCTAAGATAAAAGCATCTTTATCACACCCAGTTGTTTGGAAAATTAAGAAATGCTGTACTTCACTTGCCACTAACTTGATCAATTTGATGCATAACATCCCAGTGTAGAAAATGAATCCAGAAGGTTTCAGAAGAGCCCTGCCTGTGTAGATGAGAAATCCATGAAAATGCCAGAAGTAAATCATACATATCTGAAAAATGAACACAGGTCAAACAATCCTTCTATTCACTGTGTTTCAGTGGTGGCATCTTAAATTATGAATTTATATTGTCTAGACCAAGGGTTTCCAAACCTGTGACTGTCTGTGACTTCTCATATAAAACGACAAATCTGTAAACTCTAAAAACAGTTCAATCCAGAACTATTGTTTAGTGTAAAACATGATGAAGATTAGCCAATAGGCTGTCGATTCATTAAATGATAAACTTTTTCCTCAAAAAAAGCTGTTTATCCAGCATAGTAAAGCCTCTCCTTCATTGACATATATTCAAAGAAAATGTTCTCTAAACTCCTTCCCTGTGTACCACCAAAGCGGAAAGGGTTAGCATTAGCCGTTATATTTTGCCTTCCGGTGGCTCTGCTAGAAACTTCCAGGCAAGTGTGCTGGAGCTGGTTGAGGTTAAACTCTCCAAGACGTTGGACGTTAAATTGTAGTTAAATTATTTTAATGTGCACAACCTTCTGTAGTGTTTTCCTGTAGCTCAAACAAAAATGCATGGTGCTGCCAAATGTAATTCAACTTTTCAAAAAGCTTCCTTTTCTGGGATCTGCTAAATTCAGCCTTTGTACTGTATGTTTCTCTTGTTTCTGTTACTCTACTTTGTAAGAAGTCTTTCTATTTGTTTGGTAGCCCTGTATGTCATTGTTGGCTACTATTATGCTGCAGAAGGGGACTGCAAAGATTGTCTTTCCTTGTGTCTGTCACAAAGCATCTTTTCCCACCTCTCTTATCTTGGGGGTGGAGACTCCTGTGGAAGTTTCCACCAGAACTATCAGCCCAGCTTGTGGAAAAGGATGTGTTCCTCTCGCATTTATGAAGGGATCAGTGACATCTGCACAGCCTGTTGCTAAAGACAAGAGTTTATATCACATATACTAAATCGGTCAATTGGTCAATTTACAATTGCACTACAAAATTTTCTAAAAGTTGCCCACATAGGTTTTGCTCATATTCAAGTTATTCAAATGAATTTGCCACATTGTCCAATAGAAAGCTGCTTGGTTTGAAAGTGATCTCTGTGTGGACGCGGTTTCATACATCACTACACTATTGACAGTAAATGGATGGAATTTATTGCATGTGAAATTTCACTGAAATCTCTCTCTTTTGACCAGAGCTGTAGTGGTCATTGACCAATCAAAATCAGAAAGTGTTATTAAATATATACTATTCACCATCTGTTACCCTCTGCTCACAGGTCCTCCGGGAAAACGGGGAAGAAAAGGCAACCCTGGTAAGTACCTTTACATGATACACACATTTATTCACATCCCATAGTTTAAAAATGACCTGAACCTAACCTAAAATTACATTAAAACAAATTCCAAGTGATTTTCAGCTGTTCTCCAGGATAAAGACTGTTAGGGTCCTCTCATGTGTTCCAGACCTTTCATTTTCCATGTCATGTTTGATTTGTATTTCTTTGAGGAATCACTGAACAGATGGAAATATTTGTTCATATTATGCGGTTGGGAAAAGGCCTTTTCTCTTTGGTAGTCATGGTGAGGTTTCTATCACGTTGATTCTTCGGGGTTGAAGAGGGTTCTCCTTGTCTTCAGTAATTTTCCCAGCATGCTGTTTGTTTTACTGCTGATCTTCTAACCTCAGAAACCTGAGAGTACTTTGAAGTTGACGACTATGATCCAACAGTCAAAAATGATCAGAATTATGAGGCAGCTGCATATGTACAGTGCTTAACCTAAACTGAAATCAATGCCTCACACTCAAAGGATGCATTACTTTGTCCTCTAGCATTTGTAGACATATTGTGCAGTGTACATCATCATGTTGTACATTTTGTAATTCATTTGAATATTAGAAGGCAAGGCCTTAACCCCTGAGCCAAACTCCCCAGACAGAATTTTATAAATTAGAAAAAGTTTTAGACCTTGAAACAAACCAACAAGCTATGTTTTACCAGAAGTGTTTCTCTGTTTGTGGGGCCCTAAGCAGCCACTTAATTCACTTATAGGGAGGGCCGGCTCTGGTCAGAAGGCCCAGACTGTCCTTGTAAAGTTGGAATTGCCCCATTTTATTAGAAACAGACACTGGCATTAGGCTACTGGTTCAAGAAACAGTCCTCGTCCTCTGTAAAATGGGCTGTACACATCTGAATATGTGGGCTAAACTGTTCTGGAACAGTGTTGTAAATACAACTTAACCACTGATTTCACACAGCATCTCCACCACATGGCACTGGCGGCAACAGCAAGAAAAATAGTTATGCGTTCTTTCTTTGCATGATTATTCGGGCGGCGTTATGCAAATCTTCCCACATCAGTCATATACGTGGGGGCATGTAAGAATGAGCCATTTTTGGAGGGTGTTGTTGACTCTTAACTTTTATAAAGAATATCTCTTAAGACTTTAGTCTATCTATCTAAGACTTTAGTCTTTTAGTCTTCTCCAAAGAGAAAGGAAAATGAAATTTCATCATATGACCCCTTTAAAACAGATATTATGTTGCTTCTCTAATTTTACAAGAAAGTATAGCTGAAATCACAGCAAAGCTATTGTCTTTATCTTATGTCTATTTGATTTCATCAGATGACGGCTCGATTATAAATCACAATTTATGTGCAGATTAACACCTTGGAAGGGGAAGCTGGTTATGTACTTATTCTTAATAGGTCACATTTCAGTCATTAGTTCATATTCATTCCATTGTCTGACAACAGACCCAGTAAAATATATCAATAAAAACAGTTTCATTGAGAATTTAACTGCATCAAAATACAGTATCCGTGATGATACATTTGATAGATTGTGTAAAGACACAAAATGATCGGTCTGTTCAAGAAACTGAGCAGTATTTCATTTTTTACCTCTGATTTGGACCGCAATGTCTCACTCTAAACCCGGATAAGTTGAATTTACTTAAAAAACTGAGCTAACTCATTGCCTTAAAAATGTTAAGTAATGAAGCATTAGTTGAATAAGTGAAGTGGACTACGTTCAATGTACTTAAGCCCATAATGGAATGGAATGGAACATTTAAGTTGAATGTACTTATAACTGAGTTACAGTAACTGAAGATACTTAGTTTAAACAATCATTCCCCACCCATTTATTTAACTCAGCTTGTTAAGTTAGCATTACTCCATTACCAATTCAGCTAAATTGTATATTGTAACTGACCCAACTTAACTTTTAGTTCCTGAAACTCAAAATATTTTTCAATCAATAGAGCCATGTAAAATAAATACATATACCTGCAACATTAAACTGATCCAATTGTATTTATATTGAACATGTCTTTTTTTTAGCAATAAAAGAAACAAAGCAATGGCCTAGGTTTCTAGTGTGTAGTTTCCTCAGTGATGGCACACTACAAATTTGAAATCGGAAATTTAACACCAATCGTTAAATTTAACACTTTCTCAGTGTATATATGGATACCACCACACGAGTGTTAAATCAACACTTTCAAAAGTGTTGACACTTGCAACACCAATACAGTGTTAAAATGTAACACTATTGGAGTCAAATAACAACACTGCAATAAGTAGTTGATATTGCCAACACTATTATGGTGTTAAAATGTAACACTATTAAGAGTTAAATAACAACACTGTAATAAGTATTTTAAACACAACAACAACAAAAAACATTGTGTGTATATATATATATATATATATATATATATATATATATATATATATATATATATATATATATATATATATATATATATGTGTGTGTGTGTGTATATTATATAACACACACATATATATATATATATATAGAGAGAGAGAGAGAGAGAGAGAGATAGATTTATTCACAAAACAATGTATGTTTACACTTATTTATTTTAACTGAAATATTGTAATTCTTTTTCCCTGCACCAAAATGTCTTCACATTCAGTGTTTTCAATTCATATAAAGAACATACTTTACAACAATTAAAAAAATGTCAAAGCAAATCAGTGCAAAGGCACAAAAAAACGTTGGTCCATATGTATTCTCAATTTAATCAGGTTTATAGTGCTTAAATTTATCTGCTTAAACCACAGCATCTCAGTCATTACCATTAACTATGAATGGTAAAGTAAAGCACATAAATATCGCTAAAAACCAATATGATGTTATTAAACACATTTTAAATGAGATAAAAACACTTACTTTTTAGATTTCCCATATAGAAATTAAAAGACATCCTCGTCTGTTCCGCATCGGGAGTGAAAGGAAATGTCCTTGAGAAAGGTTTATGCGCACACAGCAAATAAATGTCATTATAAAACGATATGATATTACAAACCCCATTTTATGAGTAAGATTATACACTTTATTTCGCCGTATTCCATCCTCATATGAGCCGCGTCGTGAGCAAAGAAAATGGCGTACAAAGTACTTTGTAAGAAAATGTACTTTTCATCTATGAAAAGTATTTCAGATGGGTCAGGCACGTGCACACGAGCAAATGTCCCGGATATGACTATTAACCGAGCGGCAAACTCCCGCTCTCTCTAGTGAAGCCAATAAGGAAGTGACTAAAACTGCAATTCATCGACTGGCCACTTGAGGCTGGCTGCAAAAGAGAGTCAATCCCATAGACTCCCCATGTTAAAATGCCCAACTTTACAGCAGAAAAAAACATGTTTTCAGCCTGGTGCAAAAAATGATTTTGGTCTATATAGCTAATTTTGCCCTTCATGACAACTGTGAGGGGATGAATTTTTTTATAACTCATCCGTTTAAATTATATTAAGCCTTAAAGTTCTGCATAATTAAGGGCGTGGCCACTTGAGTGACAGGTGAATTGCCACTGCTGTGATAATTTGCTGTGATGAAAAAAAAAAATATCTTCCTCTTTACCTCCAATCATTACAATATTGTACAGCACCTCTTCAGGTTTTCATCAATTTTACGTTAACATCAAGGACACAACAATAAAGTCCGGAAATCACAAATTTACCCGTGACTCCATGGAAAATAATTCGCAATTTCATATTTTGTTTTTGACCCTATGAACCATTGGACATGCCTCGGCATGAGACGGGAAGTGCCAGGCTGCAGCCAGTCTTGTTAGTAACAGGCAAAACTTGATGATATTGAGTTGTTTGAGCTCAAACACATAATTACAATAAGAAAGGCCATTAAAAAGTACAGTTTACTCAGAATTCTTAAGTAATGTAAAGAAATGACACATGTTTAAGTAATACAAACTCAATTTGTTTGAGTAGAAACTACTGATTGGACTTAAAAACACAAGTACAATAAGAAAGGACATGAAAAAGTTCAGCTTACTCAGAATTAACAAGTAATGTCAATAAATTAGAAACATTTAAGTAATATGAACTCAATTTCTTGAGTTGAATTAAAATCTGGGTTTACAGTGCTGAATGAACTATCCCTTTGACCCTTTTGCACATTTAATATACTAGCTGAGCCCCCAGCATGAGTTTTTTTAGGTGACTGTTATTTTAGAATGTTTCGTTTTATTGTTTCCATGGAGACGTTTGTCATGTGACACACCGCAGCCACAAATTGTGCTGTATGACACAATTACTTTTATTTCTTTATTTATTCTTTATTCAAAATATTCACTAACGTGTGCAGTATATTATGAAATATCTGATATTCTGATTCTCGAATGTGTAAATAAATGTATTTTATATTTTAAACAACTTTATAATTACCATGTTTGTTGATCTATAATGGGTGATGGGCGTCGCCATGTTAGTTCGCACTAAATCAGAGCTGTCAACACGTAAATTTATCCTCACCTCTCGAAAGACATTAAAGTAAGTTTCCAGTGAACTGGGAGAAGGGTAAACTTTATAGTGACCTACACAATGTGTTATGTGATATCAATAAAACATGTCGTCAAATTAAAATTAAATGGATTATTCCATAGATATCGGTGTGTATTTTATAAATTATAAATGTATTGATTTGCTAATATTTATCTATATTTAGATGTCTGAAATGTAAATTAAGCATTGTGTTATTGAAAACACTGAGTAGTGATATGACAATTAAGCGCTCAGCATGTCCGTCTATGGCTCAGCACCAGTAAAGATTTTGTTGAACCAACTTTTGCTTTAATTACAGCCTTTAGTATGTTGTTATATGTCTCTGTCTTTATTAACTTTGCACATCTAGACTTTGCAATATTTGCCCAGTTATTTTTGCAGAACTGCTCAAGTTCAATTAAACTTGATGGTGATTTTCAATGAGGTTTAATTCTGGGCATGCAAGGACATTCACCTTTTTCTCCTTCAACCACTGTGCGGTCAGTTTTGTTGTGTGCTTTGGGTCATTGTCATGTTGTAAAGTAAACCTTCTTCCTATTGACAACTTTCTGGCAGAGGGCAGCAGATTTTCCTAAAGAATTTGATGGTATTTTGCAAATCCATTTTTCCTTCTATTCTGACAAGTGCTCCAGTCCCTACTACTGTTTTATTTCCGTCAGACATATCGTTTGGTGTTGAGGCCAAATAATTTAACTTTAATCTCATCTGCCTCAGAAGGTGAGTTTCGGCAGAGCTCAGTTGTAGGAGTGTTTTTCTTGCAACCCTCCCATATAAGCCACATTTGTGGAGAATTTGTGATATCGTTGTCACATTCACACAATGACCTCTCTTTGTCATAAATTCCTGTAACTGCTTCAGAGCTGCTGTATTCCTCTTGGTTGCCTCTATGACCAATTTTCTCCTGGGACTTTCATCCAGTTTGGAGTGACATCCTGATCCAGGGAGGGTCTGTGTTGTACCAAATAACTTCTGCTTCTGCTTCTTATTAATAGACTTTACTGTGCTTCTAGGCATTGATAAAGCCTTTGACATTTTTTGTATCCATCTCCTGACTTGTGCCTGTCCACAACTTTATCCTGAAGATCTTTTGACAGTGCCTTGCCATCCTTAGTAGAATTTTTTCTTCAGTTGCAATGCCAGGGGCTGAAATGCTCAAGGAAACACTTTTCATGCTGAGCAAATCAAAATGACCACAGCTGATCACAGTTGAAACTTGAAAGTCAGATGGCTTTGCGTGTCATTGAGAAGGTGATTAGTTACAACTGATTGAGTTTATAATATATTTTTAGGAGAGAGGTGATACTTTTTCCAAATCAGTTCATTTTTTTTTTTTATTTTTTTTTTTTTTTTATTTAAGTGACTTTGAACATGGCGTTGTTGTTGGTGCCACATGGGCAGATCTGAGTAAGAAGACTGGTAAAATGTTACCTGGTGTGATGAGTCATGATTTCTGCTGTGACATTTAAATGAATTTGGTGTAAACAACATGAAAGCATGGATCCATCCTGTCTTGTATCAACAGTTCAGGCTAGTGCTGGTGTTGTAATGGTGTGGGGCAGTGGTTCTCAAACCTGTCCTGGAGTACCACCTGTCCTGCACATTTTGTAAGTCTCCCTCATCTATCACACCTGATCCAACTCATCAGCTTATTAGTGGAGACTTCAAGACCTGAAGTGGGTGTGTCAGATTATAGGGAGACATACAAAATGGCAGTGCTGGGGGTACTTCGGAGAGGTTTGAGAACCCCTGGTGTACCCGAGTATGTCCTTACCTTTATGACCATTTTGTATGACCATGGTATCTTGTGATGGCTACTTATAGTAGGATAACAAGTCACAAAGCTCAAATCATCCCAAACTGGTTTCTTGAACATGAGAATGAGTTCACTATAGGGTTGGGTATCAATTGGGATTTTTATGATACCAGTGCCTGAACCGATACTTTAAAAACAAAGAACTACAAAAAAAATAAAAAAATAAAATAAAATAAAAACATGGATAACAATTAAGAAAATTCAAAAATAAATATACAGGTGCTGGTCATATAATTAGAATATCATCAAAAAGTTTACTTCTTTCACTAATTCCATTCAAAAAGTGAAACTTGTATATTATATTAATTCATTACACACAGACGGATATATTTCAAATGTTTATTTCTTTTCATTTTGATGTTTATAACTCACAACTAAGGAAAATCACAAATTCAGTATCTCAGAAAATTACAATATTGTTAAAAGGTTCAATATTGAAGATACCTGGTGCCAGACTCTAATCAGCTAATTAACTCAAAACACCTGCAAAGCCTTTAAATGTTCTCTCAGTCTAGTTCTGTAGACTACACAATCATGGGAAAGACTGCTGACTTGACAGTTGTCCAAAAGATGACCATTGACACCTTGCAAAGGAGGGCAAGACACAAAAGGTCATTGCAAAAGAGTCTGGCAGTTCACAGAGCTCTGTGTCCAAGCACATTAATAGAGAGGCGAAGGGAAGGAAATGATTTGGTAGAAAAAAAGTGTACAAGCAATAGGGATAACCGCACACTGGAGAGGACTGTGAAACAAAACCCATTCAAAAATGTGGGGGAGATTCACAAAGAGTGGACTGCAGCTGGAGTCAGTGCTTCAAGAACCACTATACACAGACGTATGCAAAACATGGGCTTCAGCTGTCGCATTCCTTGTGTCAAGCCACTCTCAAACAACAGACTGCGTCTGAAGCGTCTCACTTCAAAAAGGACTGGACTGCTGCTGAGTGGTTCAAAGTTATGTTCTCTGAAGTAAATTTTGCATTTCCTTTGGATATCAGGGTCCCATAGTCTGGAGGAAGAGAGGAGAGGCACACAATCCATGTTGCTTGAGGTCCAGAGATAAGTTTCCACAGTCAGTGATGGTTTGCGGTGCCATGTCATCTGTTGGTGTTGGTCCACTGTGTTTTCTGAGGTCCAAGGTCAACTCAGCCGTATACCAGGAAGTTTTAGAGCACTTCATGCTTCCTGCTGCTAACCAACTTTATGGAGATGCAGATTTCATTTTCCAACAGGACTTGGCAACTGCACACAGTGCCAAAGCTTCCAGTACCTGGTTTAAGGACCATGATATCCCTGTTCTTAATTGGCAAGCAAACTCACCTGACCTTAACCCCATAGAAAATCTATGGGGTATTGGGAAGAGGAAGATGCTATATGCCAGACACAAGAATGCAGAAGAGCTAAAGGCCACTATCAGAGCAACCTGGGCTCTCATAACACCTGAGCAGTGCCACAGTCTGATCGACTACATGATACGCCGCATTGCTGCAGTAATTCAGGCAAAAGGAGTGCTGTACATGCTCATAATTTTCATTTTCATACTTTTTAGTTGGCCAATATTTCTAAAAATCCGTTCTTTGTATTGGTCTTAAGTTAAATTTTCTGAAATTTGGGATTTTCCTTAGTTTTCAATTATAATCATCAAAATTAAATGAAATAAACATTTGAAATATATCAGTCCGAGAGTAATGAATGAATATAATATACAAGTTTCACTTTTTGAATGAAATTAGGGAAATAAATCAACTTTTTGATGATATTCTAATTATATGACCAGCACCTGTACATAGCATTCACATTCTCTCGTTTCCTGAGTTGTGCTTCCCTTACTCTAATGCAGTGGTTCCCAACCTCGTTCCTGCAAATTTTGCATCTCTCATTTCTCTGACACACCCATTTTAGATCTTGGAGTCTCTACTAATGAGCTGATGATCTAAATCAGGTGTGTTTGATTAAGGAGACATGAGCTGCGTTTCCACTGTCGGGTCAGAAGCTCCGCTGCGCTTCACTATAATCCGCTCTTTACATGCCTCTCAGGAACAACATCATGCAACCCCTTCATTTCACCAACAAAGAGAAGTTATCAGAAAACTAATAAGAAATAAGTCACTGGAACACAATCACAAAACAAACATGATAAAAGCGGACGTTTGTTTGCATGCTTTGAGAAATATTTAAATCCAAAAGTAGCGATGTTTTCCTATAATAAGTGTTACATTGATCATAATTAATTAATTTAATCAGGATTGAAACTTACACAGAAATAAAGCATTATGAACATTGCCTGCTTATTCAGTCGAGTCTGTTTCTGTTTATTTGTAGTCACAGTAGCCTATATACATCACATTTAGAAAGATTGATGATTTCTATATTTAAAAAAAAGCTCCTGAACAAAAACCATTAGGCCTATTATATTTTTATGACATAGGCTATGCGGCACTAAACTCTCGAGACAAGATTTATGACAGATAATATATTTACTAAATATATTAAAAAAATATTTTACTAAATGAATACACGATTGTGATAGAGAATAAGAAGCTGACGTCTGATTTCTTCAAGTGGTCACATACCATGTTTACTGTGGTAACGTTAATGCCTAGCATGAATAGTCTTTTAAAAGAAAAAAGTGAAAGTGAAATGACATACAGCCAAGTATGGTGACCCATACTAAGAATTCGTGCTCTGGATTTTTTTTATTTAAAAAATATATATATTTCATTCTGGTGTTATAACTGTTAGCTTTATGAAATGATCTATGGCTCTGATGCTCTCCAGATGCGGAGAAACTTCGCCTTTGATCATAACCTCTCCTCTAGCCCCAGCTGGCCCGCTTTGCCCCAAGGTTTTCGTTGGGACAAAAAACCAGGACCGTTGGCCCTGAGTAAGCACAGACGAGGCACGATCAAGCACCAGAAGTGACAGTGGAGACGCGACTGGGCCTGGCACACACTAGCACGCCTGCTTTTGGCTCGGCAGTGGAAACGTGGCTATGGGAAACCTGTTGGGGGACCTCCAGAAACGTGGTTGGGAACAACAAATTTGTGTACAGTTTATGGAGCTAATCGCTATAGCCCCGCTAAAAATGGCCTAGCAACGACCATCCTTCTTATGTCCATTTCGGAGGACCAGGACAAATTTCAAACAATCGCTCATGCATTTAAGTGGCACCGAAATCTGCTTTCTGATTCGGTTCTAGTACATACCGGCTACATAGGCATATTGCCATATTGGTACCAGGTTTCGTTACCCAACCTTAGTCCACTATACTCAAATAGCCTTGACAGTAGCCACACCTGATCTCTTTGTGACTTGTCAAATAGCCACACCTGATCTCAATCCAGTAGAGCACCTTTGGTGGAATGGAAGACTTACATCATGGATGAGAAGCTGACAAATCTGCAGCAGCTGTGTGGTGCTGTCATGCCAATATTAGCAAAAATCTCTGAGGAATGTTTCCAGGACCTTGCCAAATCAATGCCAAAAAAAAATGTAGGTGGTAATGAAGGCAAAAAGGGATTTGGTATACCTAGTTGGTGTGAGTATATTGTTATTAGGCTGAAGAAACATACAAATTTGGATACTTATCTAATATAATATTAATTATGTCCTCTGAACTAATTTATTTATCAAATCTATTTTAATAATATTATCACACATTATTATTAGTAGTAGTAGTAATATTGTTACATGTACTTGCTAAGCTAAATAACTAGCGTGCAGAATTTATGCTGTGCTAGTTATCTACTTGATAGATATTTCATAACAAGACCGGTTATATATCTAAGTATAAGAAAAACAGCTTCCTAAAGTTTGTTCCATCTGGGAGGTCATGAAGTCATGCACCAGGCAAACCAGGCTTGAACACAATCTTGTATTGTGCAGCTGTGCTTACTGACATTTCTGGTCAATTAAACCGCTTTTATAGTCTCTCATATGTGGATATAAATTGGATTGTTTTGTATCTGGAAACCTTCTGTGTAACATAATGGCCCATTTCTGATTAATTATTGGGTAAATGGTGGCAGTAGATAAGGGAGATGTTTTTTAGTTTTTCTGCCATGGGGCCGCTGCTCTGGTGGTGCAGTACATTTGGTGAAAAGTCTTATCTTCTCATCCTCATCTTCAGTTTTACTGTTGTGTTCATGTATATTATCATGCAAGATAAATACTAATGGACCACATTCATCACATCATCACATCATGCTCGGCATGCAAAGACTGGAAGTGATCTCAAAGCAGATATGATGCACTAACTACATGACAAAAAGTACAGACCCCATGCACGCTTCAGATATACACAGATTTTCAAACACATTATCAGACCAGAAGAATTGTGTCTTTGTTCTGTGTGTGATGACTTTGGCAGGTTGATGGGAGGACTGACAACCTCCAAAACACACAGCCTGGTGTCCATGAAAAGCTGCCCTCCTGCTGCAGGGCTTTGGGTGACCTGGACTTGACACAGTGGGAATCTCCTTTCCTCTATTCACAATGACAGGATCAAATCTCCCTTGTGGTCATGTGACTGAAAGCACTCTTATCACCATGGCCATTTGTAGGAGTTATGGCTTGTTAACTTGGCTGTCTGATCCTGTGCAGGGAAGGTCTGGATCCTCCCAGCACCACTGCTGTCTCCAGATCCATTCAGTGTCACATTCCACTCCTACTATCACACCCCTCAGGCATCAGAGCAGAAAGGCATGCCAATGAGTGTCTTGTGCATTATGTTCATTGCACTGATCAAGAGCGAGGGAAGCTGTGCGGCACAGGAAATAACAACCCAGATGTCTACTTGTGATCCTTCTGACACTTGGGATACTGCAGGAGCTCAACCTCACCATTTTCCATCGAGAGCATGATTCGGCACTGTGTATACATGATTTTGTATAGCTGAAATCACTTGTCATTGAATCAAAACTGATCATGGTAGATTGCCCACCATCGCATTAATGAGAATAAATTATTTCACAAGAATGCTTTTTTGGGCACCAGCATCATTCCCACACTACTGGAATGTTTTGGATTGCATGAATTCGTTAAGGATTCTTTAGATTCACAAACTGCTGAGTCTATTAAGTCGGCTCCAAATGAGCACCGTTAAACATGTATTTTTGTAGAGTTTGGAAACATTTTGGCATTCTAAGTGCAAAATATCTATGTTAAAGCAGAACCTCCCACTATGTGCAAAGCTCAACTAGAACTTTCCTTTTTAAAAACTAAGAAGGCTTAAAGGGTTGTTTCACTATTTTTTTTCTAGGCTTGATTGTGTTTATGGGGTGCAGTCTAACGTGTTAATGCTTTGTTTAAAATAATAATAATAATAATTTTCCACATAATTTACCTTTATTCCACACCACTCTTTCCCTTCTCTGAGAAACGTGCTGAACATTTCCTGATTTTATGAAACCCCTCCCTCAGAAATAGGCAATGGGATCTGATTGGTTAGCTAGCCCAGTTTGTTGTGATTGGCTAAACCGCCTCTAGTGCATGTCTAAACCTCACCTGAGCGGCAACAGTTTGAACCCGATTGAGAAGCAGATGATATTATTGAAGATGATTGTGCAGAACCTGTGCAAGCATGGCTTTTCATGGTAGGCCTTTGTTTTTTGTCGTCTCAAACTTTTAGATACACTGTTATTTGTAAATACTACTGGTTATGTTAGCTTTTAATATATGATTTTATCCTGATTAAAGCTTTAATACAGTATGGCAACGGCACGCGCATCCATGTTTAATGCTTCTCATAGCTATGTGAAAATAAGTGTATAATTTGAACAGTTCATTGTTTGAGCTGAGCTGAATGAGAGAGATTGAGAAAGAGACAGAGAGAGAAAGAGACACAGAGCGTATACAGAGCTCAAAGTTTGGATATTTACCGTCAGCATCACTCACAGCTGCTCGCAAGTGTTGAGTGCACATGAGCCGCACACATCCTAAAATAAAAAAGGTTAATCGACCATCGATAGCTTTAATCGATTGTATCTCTTATCGACAATTAATCGATCATCGATTAATCTTTGACATCCCTAGTACAAATGTATCTATTGTGTTCATGTTGTATTGCAAAAACTTTCTGCTACTGAGTTGGGATATGAGTATGGTCCGGGCAGGTTTGGTGGTATAGTTAAGTTTAAGGGGTAGAGGTACTGTAAGGTCAACAGTGTAATTTTAGATGTAACTATAGAAATTAATTACAGAGTTCTCTAATTTTTAAAGCTAAATTTTCACGATCCTTCAGAAATCATTCATATATTGATATGGTGCTCAAGAAATACCTATTATTATCAGTGTTGAAAACAGATTTGCTGCTTAGTATTTTTGTGAAAAACATGATAAATGCGGATTATTTGATGAATAGAAAGTTCAAAAGAACATTATTTATTTGAAATAGAACATTTTAACATTATAAATGCCTTTATTATCACTCACTTTTGATCAGTTTCTGATATAACATTATGAGAGAGACAATAAAGACATATATATATACACTCACCTAAAGGATTATTAGGAACACCTGTTCAATTTCTCGTTAATGCAATTATCTAATCAACCAATCACATGGCAGTTGCTTCAATGCATTTAGGGATGTGGTCCTGGTCAACACAATCTCCTGATCTCCAAACTGAACGTCAGAATGGGAAAGAAAGATGATTTAAGCAATTTTGAGCGTGGCATGGTTGTTGGTGCCAGACGCACAACCATTTAGGGTTTACAAAGAATGGAGTGAAAAGGGAAAAACATCCAGTATGCGGCAGTCCTGTGGGCAAAAATTCCTTGTTGATGCTAGAGGTCAGAGGAGAATGGGCCGACTGATTCAAGCTGATAGAAGAGCAACTTTGACTGAAATAACCACTCGTTACAATCGAGGTATGCAGCAAAGCATTTGTGAAGCCACAACACGCACAACCTTGAGGCGGATGGGCTACAACAGCAGAAGACCCCACCGGGTACCACTCATCTCCACTACAAATAGGAAAAAGAGGCTACAATTTGCACGAGCTCAACAAAATTGACAGTTGAAGACTGGAAAAATGTTGCCTTGTCTGATGAGTCTCGATTTCTGTTGAGACATTCAGATGGTAGAGTCAGAGTTTGGCGTAAACCGAATGAGAACATGGATCCATCATGCCTTATTACCACTGTGCAGGCTGGTGGTGGTGGTGTAATGGTGTGGGGATGTTTTCTTGGCACACTTTAGGCCCCTTAGTGCCAATTGGGCATCGTTTAAATGCCACAGCCTACCTGAGCATTGTTTCTGACCATGTCCATCCCTTTATGACCACCATGTACCCATCCTCTGATGGCTACTTCCAGCAGGATAATACACCATGTCACAAAGCTCGAATCATTTCAAATTGGTTTCTTGAACATGACAATGAGTTCACTGTACTAAAATGGCCCCCACAGTCACCAGATCTCAACCCAATAGAGCATCTTTGGGATGTGGTGGAACAACAGCTTCATGCCCTGGATGTGCATCCCACAAATCTCCATCAACTGCAAGATGCTATCCTATCAATATGGGCCAACATTTCTAAAGAATGCTTTCAGCACCTTGTTGAATCAATGCCACGTAGAATTAAGGCAGTTCTGAAGGCGAAAGGGGGTCAAACACAGTATTAGTATGGTGTTCCTAATAATCCTTTAGATGAGTGTATGTGTGTGTGTGTTTTTTTTTTTGCAGCAGGACAAGTACAAATCTGAAGTGCTGGTCCTTTCAAATGCATATTGTTAAGCCCTGCACCTCCGTTTTTCTTTCCTATTGGCGCTGCTCAGAGGTGTTCCACCTATCTACTGTCTTTAATCACACACAGACTTTTGCCAAATCTGGAGTTTTTCAGAAGTGGAAAAGAAACAAGTGTCCATTTTTATCTGTCGCCGTCCTTTGATTGATCAATATTATGAGCCAAAGCCAGGTTTCTTCTTGTGCAGATACTGGAACGTTGTGTTTGTATGTACACACTGACCTCATCGATTCTGGCGTCTGAACACACATGCATGAGCATGATTTTAATTCCTCAAGTTGACATAAACAAGACGACAAATTAATCATTGTATATTTTATTAATAAATCATTAATGTCTTGCACATGATTGTTCTTCAGTGCCACAAATAGTTGTTAATGTTACATACAACTGTTTGTTTTTCTTTGTTTCAGGAATTCCAGTAAGTACCCTGTTATCACTGAGGCTTTAATTCAGAACAAATGTGAGTTGGTCTGGAGGTGGGCAGATACAGTATGGCATGCCATGATGGCTTTGCAACCTTGATATAGCCTGCAAAATAAGGTGAGATAAGATGGAATGGACGATATATGTTCCAGGAGACAGTTTCTGAATTGATCACACTCCATTTTTCACTGTCTGGCATACATCCTGACCGCCTGTATCGTAATAATCATGCATGCCTTTTAAAAAAATCCAACAGCTGATTCAAATCTCTTCATGCCTTCACAAATAATGCATAGTAAACACTAGTACATGCTGAGGAGTGTGTACAATCCTCCTTATCATAGCAATAATGAAGCAGCACAGCGGCTTTTATTGCTGTGGTTGCATCACATTTCTCAACATGAGCAGAAAGCCACAATAATAAAGGAGAAGAGTGTGTAAACATGTCTGGTTGCCCCAAACACATTCCATTTTTATGAGCTATTTGTCACATAAGCTGTGTTTATGTATTGCAAATGGACTGTTGAAGACAATGGCAACAATACTATATGGGGCACTTTAATAGTGTCCATTCTTGTGTATATTTTGGGGGCTTGGAATGTAAACAGACTTGTTTTTTTTTAAAAAAATTTAGATTCAGATATGATGTTTTTTATGTTTTTAATTATACTGTTTCTTTTTCTTTATTAAATCCGAACAGGGCACTCCAGGACGAGATGGCTACCCGGTAATTGTCACTCCAGTTGTACACTCACATGTCAACTGATCACATCTGCTTTAACTACAAGTTCACAGAGAACAAGTTAGGGGTCTCATGTAAACCTCTGCTAACAGGCAGTGTTAAGTGTCATAGTGCGCCACCTGCTGGACATATTGGTAAATTATTGCTAATAAAGCCTGCTGGTGCCATTTGGGTTGGGTTTAAACTACCAGATGAGACCTTGGATGAGTTTCCTTAAAGAAAAAAAAAAAACGGTGAAACATTTTGAGTCTGTCACAGTGCTTTGGTCCAAATGCCAGCTTTCCTCTTGTACATCACCTCATTTTTGTGGAAAAGCCCAGATTAGGCTACTTTAACACTGTTGACACAAGTTTTTCATGTCCGTGGGTTGAAGCGACCCCAATAAAGGTAGAAAATTTTACCAGACGAACACAATGAAAAATGTGTATTTTATCCCCCTAAACATGATTTATTATTTTAATTTTTTTTACTGGGGAACCCCCTCAAAATGCGATTGGACTAGTTTTGGTAATTTGGCATGGTCTCCCTGCAGCACTAATACTAGTTACAAATTTCCTTAGAAGTACAATTTTAGCCGTTTATTTGTGTCCCGTTCAAAATGTTGTTTATTGTCCCGCCCCCCTGCTGCTAGACAAAATTTATGCCCCTGGTTCCAACGAACATCCGTAGGCAGCATCGCAAAGTTGTGTGGTTGAATCCTGTGCTTATGCAAAATAAGTAAGCTAACATGTATGGGATTTAAATCCTGCCATGATTCAAAACTGAAAATACAGTTCTGAAAGGTTGAAACTAAGTGTTCGAAAACTCAAAATCTTACAAAAAAAAGTTTTGCAAGATCGAAAAATAAGATTTGCAAGCTTGCAAAATGTAAAACAAAAAAACAAATATCTCTGCAAACATTATGTTGTTTTTGAGATTTCCTTCTTCAGAACTGCAACATTTTTTTTTACGATGTTGCGCAAATAATTTTTCAGAGTTTCAAATTTGCCAGGTTTGAAACATTGTAAATGGTGATCTGAAAACTGGTGTGCGAATTTGTGAAATTGTTTTTTGAAACTCTGAAAACAGAGCTTTGCAGGCTTGCAAAGTGGTAAAAAAAAAATTACATCTCTTCAAACGTAATTTTGTTATTGAGTTTTCCCTATTCAGAATTGCAACACTCTTTTTAATGGTGTTGTGCAATCATTTTTTCAGAGTTTCGAATTTGTCACTGTTCTCCCAGTGTATAGTTTGTTTTCAAGATTTGAAACCTTGTAAAAAGTGATCTGAAAACTGGTGTGCGAATAGGTAAGGGCGAAACTTATTACATTACATTACATTTGCACTCCTATTGCAGACTATTTTTTCAGAGCTGAGTTTACAACACCCACTTTGCGGAGATACGCACACACAGTTGCGAGCTTGCGACTCACGTGATTTGTGGCAGCGTTGTCACGCAGCTCAGCTCTGAAACTCTGAAACTCAGACTGAGCGAAAATGAAGCTTCGCAACCTCGCAACTAAAAAAAAAAGCCTGGAGGGAGGGCCTTCTGCTCTTGGCCAATGCTTTGCTGTCTGCTGACGTACAGTCCAATCACAAGTCGTATTTACTGGAAAGGTGGGATTGACCGACTGCTCCGCCAATGACAAAAGCGCACAGGATACGCAAACAGAGGATGCACAGATTTCTGGCCACAAGGCGGTCCCGTCACGGTCCAGTTCTAAAATAAAGGTTACCCACTTGTCGCTGGAATTCACTATACAATTGCCAGTAGCCACTGAGTTTACCACTGATAGACCGGCGGTGCATCAGTATGTACACTCTCACCTCACTTTCCTCAGCTGGCGACTCACTTTCCTCACGCAGTGGACCACTGACTCTCTCTATATGTAGAGACCGAATATTACAATTAAAGTGACTTCTATAGTGCATCCAAAAGAATATTTAGATATTATATTTAAATATTCAGAAAGGTGTACAGTGTATTTTTTACTTTTATTAAAATATTTCAGTAAAATTATAAATAATTGCCTATTACAAATTTATGAATGCATGGTTAACTTTTTTCTGCAATCACTATGCTATATGTATTGAGACATTTTAAAATCTATATTTTGTAAAAATAATAAAAAATAAACCTGAATTATAATCTAAACATCTGTATTTTCATATATTATATAAGTAGTATATATATATAGATATATATATATATATATATATAACTATAACATAAATAAGTAGGCTAATAAATATATAATGTTTAAAACACGTGATAAACTATTTGTTCTCCACCACATCACTAAAATTGATACTGTGTGTGTGTGAAAGAGAGTGCTTTATGCATTGAGGATATCTCAGACCTTCGTTTGGGTAAATCTTTACTGGATTGTCTGTACTCAATCCTTATCCATCTTCAAGAATCAGCTTAAAACACATCTCTTCCAAATGTATTTGACCTTCTAACTTTAACACTCACTATTCTTAAAAAAAAGATTAATATTAAGCTTGCTATTCTTTTGTATTCTATCGGTTTTCTTTTATTATACAATTAACAAAGGCATAAAAGACCTCTAACTCTAGCTTGCTCTATTCTTTTTCTATTATATCTGTTATCAGTATTTCTTTAGTTTATTATATTATTTAAAAGCCTTTGTTACGTGTAGGCTAACTGAGACTTGTTATAGCACTTGTATATTTGTTGTTTTTTATTGCTTCCTTTGTCCTCATACGCTGTTTGTGATGGATTGAGAGAGGATAGAGCTGACATTTTGAGTCACCGACTTTGCAAAAACCCAGCAAAAACACGTCCTAAGAGTCCAAAAGCATTCACTTTGCAATGAAGCCTGTTAGAATTAATAAATACAGTTAGAATGTCCTTATAATTTAAGCCATGAAAAAAATGGTGTACAACAGTGCATAGGAGCGCAACTGCCCGAGCGCTTTGGAAAGGAGAAAGCGATGCGTTTTCCACACGTTTTTAGGCGTGACATGTGAATGGCCCTTAACACGGTGTTTTGTTCCTTGAATTCATCAGATTTTCAACGAATCAAGTGAGCCAGTGGTTCAACAGTCCATTCAAATTTGCTTCCTTTCTAATAGAATCAGCCGTTTTGAACAAAAATTTTGATTTGAACGATTCAATAAATAGCCTACTGTCACCTACTGGCGTTTTTATTGTCATCATTATTTATCAATGACAGGCCTAAACCAGAAAAGGTGCAAGCAATAACCTACTACCAGCACAAAAAAAAAAATCATTGTAATCATTATGTGAAATTAGCTACAGGACCAACCCCCCGCCCCCCCGAAAAAGAAACTGAGTTGAGGAAAGTGAGTCGTTCGCTGCGTGAGGTGAGTGTGTATACTGATGCACCGCCGGACTATCAGTGGTAAACTCAGTGGCTACTGGCAATTATATGGTGAATTTCAGCGACCATAGTCGGTAATCTTATTTTAAATTTTAGGACCGTTTATTTTGCGTATCCTGTGCGCTTTTGTCATTGGCGGAGCAGTCGGTCAATCCCACCTTTCCAGTAAATACGACTTGTGATTGGACTGTACGTCAGCAGACAGCAAAGCATTGGCCAAGAGCAGAAGGCCCTCCCTCCAGGCTTTTTTTTTTAGTTGCGAGGTTGCGAAGCTTCATTTTCGCTCAGTCTGAGTTTCAGAGTTTCAGAGCTGAGCTGCGTGACAACGCTGCCACAAATCACGTGAGTCGCAAGCTCGCAACTGTGTGTGCGTATCTCCGCAAAGTGGGTGTTGTAAACTCAGCTCTGAAAAAATAGTCTGCAATAGGAGTGCAAATGTAATGTAACGTAATAACTTTCGCCCTTTCGAACCTCAGTTTTCAGAGTTTCAAAACTTTTTTCACCTATTCGCACACCAGTTTTCAGATCACTATTTACAAGGTTTCAAATCTTGAAAACAAACTATACACTGGGAGAACAGTGACAAATTCGAAACTCTGAAAAAATGATTGCACAACACCATTAAAAAGAGTGTTGCACTTCTGAATAGGGAAAACTCAATAACAAAATTACGTTTGAAGAGATGTAATTTTTTTTTACCACTTTGCAAGCCTGCAAAGCTCTGTTTTCAGAGTTTCAAAAAACAATTTCACAAATTCGCACACCAGTTTTCAGATCACCATTTACAAGGTTTCAAACCTGGAAAACAATCTAATACAGTGGGAGAACACTGACAAATTTGAAACTCTGAAAAATTCTTTGCGCAACATCGTAAAAAAAATGTTGCAGTTCTGAAGAAGGAAATCTCAAAAACAACATAATGTTTGCAGAGATATTTTTATTTTTTTTTACATTTTGCAAGCTTGCAAATCTTATTTTTCGATCTTGCAAAACTTTTTTTTGTAAGATTTTGAGTTTTCAAACACTTAGTTTCAACCTTTCAGAACTGTATTTTCAGTTTTGAATCATGGCAGGATTTAAATCCCATAAACATGTAGTAAAATCTATATCTTTAATTCCATACCTATTTCACCTATTTCATTCTATGTCTTTTAATATAAGAGAATTAACGCAACATTTTTAGCATAGATACTGTACTCTGGTACCAAAGGGGAATCCCTGGGTGAAATAAACAAACCTGTAAAATAACAGAAAACAAACATAGCGAAGCAGTCCTCGTACTTTATGTTATTTACAGCAATTATCCAACATTAACAGCATTTCTTAGCCTGGTAATACCAAACTCTGCTACTCCGCTTTGCTTCATAGACAGAGTCTGGAAGAGCATAATTGACAAGCGCTTTCTTTCTCGTGGGGGGCGCTTGTCTGAAGTTTAAAATCATTGGTGTACCTGTTAGCCAATCACATAACGTTTGGTTATGACGTGTGTTATTCGCCGGCACAGCTGCCTCGAACTTCCACTGTAAACACAGGAATGCTGCGAAAACAAAACAAGCGAAATACGGTATGCAAAAATCACGGTTCGGTATTTACCTCAGTTTTAAAGTCACGGTTCGGTTCATTTTCAGTACAGTAAGGGAAAAAAATGCAAACATTAAACTGCAGGTTGTTTATTACTATAAACTTTTTTTTAACAATTTGTTTACACTTTTTAAAATACTTTTTAATAAAATATATATAAAATAAAAAAAGAATAAGAAATAAAATACTGCTGCAAAGTTCTCCACTAAATAAAATACTCTCAGTCTCAAACCAATATCATATAATAAAATATAATGAAAAATATAAATAAATAACTATGATTACAGTGCAGCATTACCAATCCCAGCTTGCTCATATTTAAAAAATATATATATATAACTTTTCCAAAGTGTAAAGTGCAGCATCAACAGTTTCAGTTTTTAGACCTGCTCAGATTTCGTTATTGCGTTGGACCGATCGGACTTAAGAGCAAAGGTCTGTTTAAATACCGACGGGAGCGGCGTTTGAATTACAATCGTTTTTTTCCTAGTTGTAGTGATGTTCACACTCGCGTGATGCCTTTTGAAAACCTTAGGCCGGTGACACACTGGCGTATTGCACCGTCAATACTGTTGACGGTGCCCTTTATCAGTAGGCTTTATATTTATGCTCAACATGAAAGAAAAGTGAAAGTGAAGTGACATTCAGCCAAGTATGGTGACCCATACTCGGAATTTGTGCTCTGCATTTAACCCATCCGAAGTGCACACACACAGAGCAGTGAACACACACACACACACTGTGAGCACACACCCGGAGCAGTGGGCAGCCATTTATGCTGCGGCGCCCGGGGAGCAGTTGGGGGTTCGATGCCTTGCTCAAGGGCACCTAAGTCATGGTATTGAAAGTGGAGAGAGAACTGTACATGCACTCCCCCCACCCACAATTCCTGCCGGCCCGGGACTCGAACCCACAACCTTTCGATTGGGAGTCCGACTCTCTAACCATTAGGCCACGACTTCCACCGTACCGAAGTATAGATATTGTTGTAGTGAAGACAAGATCCTGGTCTGTCGGCGCCTCAGCGGTCTCCCTTTATCCCTCTTTGTCACCTACAGTAGCAGCAGCGCGTCAGCGCCGCGTCAGACACCATTCTGGTGTGTAAAGACACAGAAAACGTGAAGCAGGTGTCACGCAACTGACAAACAGCAGAAACGCCACGCTCACGCCACGCAGCCAGTGTGTCACCGGCCTTAGAATCAGTTGCAGGGCGCGATTTGCGCTGAACGCGGAGACTTCCGCCACTTAATATGTTCGTTTGGAAACATGAAAATGTATATGTTCCGCAAACAAAATATTGCATTCGGTCATTCGGTACACACGTGCACCGTACCGAAAGCCCCGTACCGAAACGGTCCGGTACGAATACACGTACCGTTACACCCCTAATCTGTATGCATAACCTACCTATTAAACATGAACCTCAGAAAGATTAGTTCCAATTATCAATATTAGATAAGCTAATTTAAAGGTGCAATATGTGATTGTCTTCAGAAAATGTTTTTGTTATACTGGTTAAAAGTCTTTTCACATCCCGATACCAATCATTAAGTTAAATGGTCTAAATGTATTTATCTGTATTTATATATTCTGTCGAAGGTGTAGGACCAAGAAATGTACGTACAATCGTAAATAGCTTTCCTACCTGCCTGTCAGCGTATGTATCTGCATACCTCTATGCACCCTGTTCGTGCATACAGAATACATCATCAGCGCGTTCACGCACGCTATGCAGACAGAGCGAGAATGGCAGACAAACATCAACAATCTGGTCTTCCTTCCTGGTTTTGTAGTACTTTTAAAGTTTTCTCGCTGGTAAATGACACATGCTGTAGCCCAGCAGTTTCCAATTCCACTCCCCGCGCACATATTTTGCATGGCACGCTTAGTTTACACACGCGATTCAGATAAACAACTCGTTAGAAGTGAACTCCGAGAATGAACTGTTTTCCAATCGATATGATCCCTACACAGTGTTCTTTGATTCCTGCTCCCTTAGCAGGGGTTTACTTCACTTTTTGTTAACATAGACTGGAATTGTTAACAGCTGATGTAGCCTATTGTAGTAATGTTGTCTCTGGTATTCTGGTCTGTAAACAGAAATGTATTCACAGGGAGTGGCTTTGGACGGCGATTGCTGCGAGGGTGGGAAACTCTTTTAATGCTATCGGGCTAATGTTAGCATTTTCCACGATCTCCTATTGCACCTTTAATCACATCAAATCTTCTTATTTAAATACATTGTATTTCCATTATTATATATATAAAAGAAGTTGTTCTCAAATTGTTTAACCTCTACACTTACACAACTCGTACAGAACAGAGAGTTATTGTTCTTTCCAATAGCTTTGCTTGAAGCCTCCCTGACAGGCCATCGCAATCCAGATGCGATCATTTGCATGCATTGGCAGCCTCCTCTCCGCATAAAGATCAACTGGGAAATATTGCCCTGTGTGAAGTCTCTCCAAACATAACAAGAGAGCTGCTCCAACTGAACCGTGTGCAAGACTGCACCACATGTGGCCCTTGCCGGATTTCCAACCGCACTCAGAACCATCACCACACCAGTCATCCGTTTCTTCTACATTACGCTGAATAGACTGACATGTGCAACATGCTCTCTTGTCACTTGTCCATTGTGAAAGTACAAGCTCACATTACCAGAGCAAGACACAGATCTATTGTCTGCATTCCCTGATTCAGAATAAAATCATGTTGATAAGAATAAAGACATGCAAGTCAGAGAATGATCAGAAATCTCTCTTTATCCCAAAATTTGATTTTAGTCTAATTTTACATTGTGTATAAAATATTATATTGACACATTGTTTTAAAGGGGTCATATGATGCTTTTTCAAAGATCATAATTTTGTGCATTTGGTGTAACAGAATATTGACATGATTTAATGTAAAAAAAAAAAAAAAAAAACATTTTTTAAATACTGTACATTATTGTAGGTCCTCTATGCCCCATCTCTCTTAAACGTGCAAAACACCGCATTTGAACATTCAGTAGCAAATACCTAAACTAATGACGAAACATTCTTATAGTAGCTGATTCAGAAGTGGCAGATTGTCTTAGCAGATTCAGAATTACCTCCGTTACCTCCATGAAACGGTCGTCCATAAAAGGCGTTGCTGTTCTGTTGTAAGTAATCTTAAAGATTCATATATGCATCTACTTTCGGAAGGCCAAATAAAGTGCTTTTTTTACCTCATAATTTTTTATAAGAATGTCATAAGTGCAATGACAGACTTCTCTCTGGTGATGTATGCCGGACACCTCTAGACATTTAGTCTGCTTAAACTCCACCCCTTTCTTACAATCAACAGCAGGCTTGCATTTAGATCTGCCTCTATCCAATAAACATCCGATGTATAGGACCAAGTCCCCACCCGGCCTTATTCAAATAGCCCTTTTACCCAGATACCAATCACTATTGGGAAGAAATTATCGAAGTAGAAAATTCAAATCGAATGTACAAGTACATAACCATAAAAACTCATTTGAGTCTTTTTCTGTCTCTTTCCCTCTCAGGGTCCAATGGGTATGGATGGTAAACCTGTAAGTACAACATCATCGAGTTGTAAGTACAACTCCAGTCATCTGTAGGCTGATGAGTTTAACACACTGTAACACAATGCTCATTAAGCTGTAAAAATGAAATAATAGTAATGATAATTTCTCTCTTGTTATAGGGACCTCCAGGTCCAAATGGCAGCCAGGTAGGTTTTTTTTATCATTTCAAGCTGAAAGCAACTGTATTATTGTGTGTTGTGTAATTCTGTCATGGACTCATAGGCCATAGATTTCTAACAAAGCCATAACACCAACATCTGGTAGAAACACCTCCTGGTTTGTACAGCACAGGTAAACTTCAGTCTATCACTATTCACAAGAGTGCAATGCTGGAAAGTAGTGTTTAGATCTAATTCCTCAGGTTACTCCAGGTGCCAGATGCAAAAGCTGTGCGCAAGTTAAAAAGCATAGTTGTGGTGAAAATTGGCACTGAGTTACAATTAACCCACTACTAAATATTAAACTTAACTAAATGTAACCCTACGTTATTAAATAATAATTTACGAAAGCAGCATTAAAGATTTTCATTATAAAGTTTCTTAGTATTTATTACTCATTATCTTATCTTAGTTACAGTTTCTGAATATGAATTACATATTTAAATACATATATTATTGTATTTCACGATTATGTATTGTTTTTTAAATACATATCATTTATTAACATAAAGAATAACAAGAAAAGCTTAAATTCACTGTCTTTTCTTTATGCAAATTTGAAGACTGCTTATTGGATTAATAAAGTTAAACATCATATTTCGCAACTACATATTGCAGAGGTCTTGTGACTTACTAAGGTTTTGCCATAAGAACAAATGATACAATCAAAATGAAATGGAAACTCCACGCAAACATTAAAATTATGTCATCATTTACTCACCCTCTTGTCATACTTTGAAGAACTTTGGAAACCAAATAACAATGGAGCCCATTGACTTCATATGTATTAAAAAAAATCTCATACAGTTTTGGAACAACATGATAAAACAGTGTTTTAGTGCCACGTAAAAGAAAAATAAAAAAGTAGATGTAAGATTACAAGACTTAAAGTCATTATATTTTGAGAGTAAAAAATTATATTTTGAGAATAAAGTCATAGTCATGACTTAGTCTTAGCAATATGAGATTAAATTCATAATATTTTGAAACTAAAGTCATGCAACATTATGATATCAAAGTCGTAGTATGAGAAAAAAAGTAAAAAAAGTCATAGCAATATGAGATTAAAGTCATATTTTGAGAACTGTTTGTATTTCACTATAATGTTTTATATTAAAAGTACCAAAAGCACAAAGCTTATAGATATTATTGGGTGGCTGGCCAACTACAAATAAAGAATGCATTTGAAGACGTGAAATATTATATACTCTGATATACTCTGTGAGTATATGACTCATGGCATGATTTCTGCTAATAATCCCACGTACTGTATATTCAAATCAGTTACCAGGAATTTCTCCAAGTGCTTCTAATCCGGGCATTTGCATTTGTAACGGCTGTACTCTCATAATAATTTGACTTTTAATTGACTTATATTTCAATCTTGTTCTTGTATTGTTATGATTTTATTCTCATAGTTTTAACTTTATTCTCAAAATATTACACATTGCGATCTTGTTATTTTTTTATTTACCTGGCACTAAAACACTGTTGAAACATTAAGATAAGTATATGATGAAAGAATTTACATTTTTGGGTGGAGTTTCCCTTTAAGTACAGTGTTTACTAGCAGTTACTAGGAACCCAGTTCTGCACCTAACTTCCCAAATTAAGTAAAAATGTTCTTATACCCGTATATGTTTACATGGGGGAGGCCAGCAGGGCCTCCGTGGTTGATGCCTCTTTTAAAACCCATTCGAAGGGTAAACATGGGAGCAATTAATTGCTCAGAAATAAACACAAGTCTGGTGAAGCACATCAGTGGAACACCAACAGTTTTTGCCAATTACATCAAAGTTTAGAGTCACCGGTTTAAATCACACTCAAGAGGATTTTTTTTTTTTTGCTAAAAGTGGAAGGACTAAAAGTTGAGTGTTTACTTGAAGGACCATTGAAGATTAAAGAAAGAGAGATGTGTTTTTGACTGGGCATACATGAAGAAGATCCGTATAAATGACTTTATATAACAAGAGAGATGCACATCTCAACCTTATGCAAATGTTCTCCATCTGTGTGTTGGAATCACTATCATCTTATGTATCTTCTCCATCACAATCAAAGCATCAGAGGATAAAATCAAGTGATTTGTCTACTGCCGTCATTGTTGGGTCCAAGAATAACACCCTCTAATCTATTAAATCTATTCAATCTCCAATCCATTTAAAAATATAAAAAGTGACAGAAACTCTTCCAAGATTCCTGCTGTACGTTTTCGTAACTACCCACAAATCCATGTCAACATGAACAGCACTTGGGACAAGACTCTCACGTTTAACATATTTTGAAAAATACCACAACAGCACTGCATTGCTTTTTTTGACGAAGGTCACACTTATGAAACAGCACACAAAATTACAGTGTTTGAAGAACTGCAGTGAACACTACATCACAGAGCATGATGGAACTGTGATAATCAGAATGTGTCTTGTTGTTTTTGTGGTCTTCAGCTAAGTTTCCTGTGCAGACCGCTGTACAGAATAAAACCAGAATAATATCATTCGTTCCCTCAAACCAGCTGTCCACTCGTTCAAAATTATATGCCAGAATATTTGCTTTCAACAGGAATGGAATGCCATAACATTGTTTTATCTTTACTTGTCTATATCTTTCTTTTCATAGTTTGTGATATACTGGTTTTCATTTACTCAATCATTCATTCAAACACTTCAACCACTCAAACATCTGCCAGTCATTTCTGAGGGTGTAAGAGGTTTGACTTGTGGTTTGCAATGGAAATAGTCTGCGTTGTTAAGAACAATTTTTAATCAGTCGCTTTGAATCTTTCTCTTCTTTTGCCAGGGAATGTCGGGACCGAAAGGAGAGAAGGTATGTTCACCCCACAAAACATTCCTGCATGATAAATGTGCAATTTATGGAGCCATTAAGTCATAACAATGATAGATTTGCTCTAATTGAAGCATGTTGAGCTTGTTACTTAATGACATTCAAATAAACTTATAAGTAAGAGCTAAGAGTTGCTCTCTCCACAGGGTGACCAGGGAGACATGGGTCCCAGGGTGAGTGTCACAATCATCTAATATCATACTCAGTCTCTAAAGAAGTCTCTCTGCCCTGATTGCTCTGATCTGAGGATGCCTCTTGAACTGCAAGTCAATTAAAGCCATTTCCTCCCAGATGGCAGGGCTTGGGTGCTAGCAGTTTTACATTACGGTGTTAACAGAGGTAAAATCTGTTAAACTAATTCAAATTACAACCTCAATGTGGTATCCATCACTGTACCCCTGCCACCACCGAAACCGTGAGCCTTGACAAATCAGGAATTTACCAGTGAAGATCGCACTACTTTTCTATCTATATACTTGATATATTATTTAAATCATTTGGCTCCCTATGCTTCTTTTCCACCATACCTCATGACCATTCAGCACAATTAGAAACACGTGCTTTGGCTGCTCTCTTTCTTTATGTAAAGAACATGTGTTGTATGCGCTACACTGTTTTTGCTTCATTGCATTAGTCTGACTGGTGAAAAATGAACCAAATCACTGAGAGTGGAGACATGAACAGTCAAGAAAAGGAAAACAGCCTCTCCCATGGGCTGTGTTCTTCTTTTTGTGTGGATGTAAGAGCCAAATTAGTGCTTTTTCAACTGCAGTTAGCAGGAGGAGTATGACCCCTTGAAATCCATTAAAGCTCTCATGGGACAAGGACCCCTTGACCTGGAAGTCGATTAAAGCCATGTTTCCTTCCAGATGGCGAGACTTGGGTTTGTAGTGCAGGTGGATAGTTGACCTTATGCTTACTCCTGACTTGTGACTTTTGGCCTTTGCCGAGACACAGAAGAAGCAGACAGGACTCACAAAGTAGTCTTTGTGGCATCTGAGGAGGCCGAAAAGAATGTTCTGCAAAGATGTATGCAGGGTTGTGTGCTATACAGAACTGAATTGAGAATGCTGTTTAAATTCCAGTTTGGTTCCTGGATTTGAATTTATGAAGCAAACAGGATGCAGCATTGCAATTTATTTAAATGTGAGCTAATAAAATGACAATTAATTGAATTTCAAAGAAACTCACATATCTTTAAATTAGAAAAGCAAAGTTTGTCAAGAGGAAGAGGAACTTTACATGTTGACTTGATAAAGCCTTGTTTAAATTTCTGGAGAGAAAAAAATTCAAAAAGTCTTGAAGTTTGAAGGTTTATAGAGATCACATCGTAGATACTTAACACCCAGAATACCTCTAAAAGCCATCTAGTAATCACCCAGAACACAAGAGCAACATATTAAAAACTGCATGGCAATATCTTGGGAATCATGAAGATCACTTTAGCATTATGGTGGTAAGTTGTAGTGGGTGGGCAAGCACCCGTTTTCTGCTGAAGAGGTAGAAATGTAGTTTAGCCATGCTGTTGTTGTTCACTACAGCATTTCAGTACAGTTCCTGCAGAGTAGGTTTTTGTGCACAAACACAAAAGAAGCCCTTGACAATCTGAGAAAGAAAAATCAAGAAAAAGTTTCTCCTGGGAAAAAGTAGCCTTTCTTTGTGAATCAGTTGCAGGCCTATCTAACCGCAACTCTAAACATAAACCTCATCGCCATGTGAGCCCTTTGAAAGTTAATCATATCCAGAAGGTGTATTTGGGCTTGGTTTCTTAAAACAGAAGAATAGCCAGAATATCTCTCACAGGATTCAATTTCAAGCTGAAGCTCAGTTCTGCACAGAAGTACAATACAAGATGTCATCCCCCTCCAGTATATGTATTGTAACAGTGTCATTCTCCGGATCATCTCCTCTTTCTCACTTATGTCATTTCCTGCCTCCGTTTTCTTCTATATGACCTCTGACCTCCCAGGGACCACCGGCCTACGCTGCCTCTGCAGGCCTGCTCAGTAATCAGATTCTCACGGTTAAGGTTTGTCCTTCCCAGCCTATCATCCCTTGTTCATGTTCACAAACATGTGTGCCTTCATACCTTACTTTATTTCATGTCATTTTTTCCACTTCTACTTTGTTCCCACAACCCTTTACGCTGAGGGAAGATGGTGCAGGCTGAATATCTGGTTCTCCAGCTGTGATTGCTCGCATCTCTGCTTTCTTTCTTATTTACTCTGTCCATCTTTCTCATTACCTTTCCTCTGCTGTCAGATAGTCTTCCCTCACTGAGCATGGCTTTCTCTTGGCTACAGCTGACCACCACACTTTTCACAGGCATCTAAAGAGCTAGACTTGTGCATGCATTGCTGCTTTTCTAGTTTTCTCCATTTCTTGTATCCTTGGCCTCAATTAGCTCATCTGGCAGTTTACAATGTTGTGCATGCCTGTTTTGAATTTCAAACAGAGGATAATTGTTGTGTTTATTGACAAAAGAGACGAAAACATGTTTGAAAGACCACAGCAAATAATCAAGCCAAAAAAAACCTTTTGCCTTTTTTAGCCATTAAAGTGTCTTGCATTGTTAATTGAGAATTGTTTTTGGAACAGATATTTCTTCATAGATATCTGCTCCTTGAATCTTTGGCCCCAAAGCTATTTTAGCATTTGCCACAACCAAACTTACAGTTTCAGTATGTTCTTTCTGTAGGGTGATCAAGGTCAGGCTGGACCCCCAGGTCCCCCAGGAACACCTGGTCCCAGAGGGCCTCCAGGAAACACCGGCAGAGATGGGCCGCAGGGCCACCCAGGAGAACCAGTGAGACACTCTCTTTCTATCTCACATGGTCTCGTGTGCCTGTGTCTGTACTGAGCTCACTCATTCTACAGCTGTTGTGACTCCTATATGAGTCACACTGTGCTGAAGACCCTGCTCATAAGACCAGGTGCAGCTTCTCACTGAGCTGAACCCTGTGTTGGGTTCAGACATACTGCATTTGCTTTCTTGGCAGATGCTCCCATATCACAATGACTTGGTTTTAAAAATCCATAGACTGTTTAAGACAGGTAGCTGTAGAATACATCATTGATTGTATTGAGTAGGTTTTTAGTGCATTGCTTTGTTGTTGCTGTTATGTTCTTGGTTATTTCTAGGGGGAAAAGGCTGTGAAACACCAAGTTAATGGTCAGCTGTCAGCTAATGCTGACCCCATTTTTGCATGTGTTCTGCACTGCTGGCACTAGTAGGACCACCATCAGCAGCTATTTAGCTGTTTGAGCATGTTGAATTGGTGAGATCGACCACTTTGATTGGCTGTGAAGCTTAGCAAACCTAAAAAACAACAACCTAAAGTGATGAAAACAAGCAAACAACAAAGACACACACAAGGCTCTTCTAATTTTACATAATATTGTCTGAGCATTCCAGCACTGAAATGTTTTCATAATGACATGGCCATCTAGTTCTTTGCTGTCAGCTTGGTGTGTCACAGCCTTAACCCAAGTACAAAGAGCTCAGCCCCAAGTCTCTTTAATATTATCTAGTCAAGGCCTCCTTAAAATCCTTAACTTTGAAAATACTTGCTTTAACAATATACTGTAGGTTTATAGTTATTTCATCTTCCATCACCTCAAAAATAAGAAGCCTCAACATGCTGTTCACAGTAATGCATTATACAGTATAACAGTCTGAGGTGGGGTACTTAGTGATTGAGCTTGTAGCTCCAGAGTATGTAACTATGATGCTTTATGCATTTCTAGTAAACTCCCAATGTTTTACTTAGCCAGTTTATCTTAACATATGTTCTGCACCTTATTTTCTTTTTAAGACTAACATCTAATCCAAATAAAGAATGGCGCAATGATGAAGGGCAAAAAATACTCTCACCCTGCTCTCCATCATATTGGGAGCAGATGTTCTGGGGTCAAGAAGCTCAAAGGCCATTTCCTGTTATTGTATCCCAAATTGTATTTATATATGCCTAAGTGAAACCACCTCATTAGGCCTGATGCCATGCCTTGTCCTTCTCAGAAGTGCTGTGGAACATGACAAACAGACAGTAGATGTTTCTGTTGAGTGTCTGCAGGAATACACAAAGATGTACAAATTAATTAGATTTTAGGCAAATGTTATGCAATATTTCTTAAGTGTCGAATCCGTAGATAGCTTGAATACATCCTTGGAAGCTTACATGACGTCTGCCAGAACATCCTGAAATAGATGTTTAAAAGATCATTGTGTGCTTGTTTACTGTTGTTTTGGTGTATTCTAAAGTTACCCTCCCATTAGCTGAATAACCTCATCTGTGTTTAGTGAACCTTTGTCACTTTAGGGCTGCCATCTGTATCACATAATTTAGATACATTTGGATCATTTTGATGATTAATTTGATTGAAAAGAAAAAGATTAGATTTAAGTAGTTATACTATACATCATAGATCTAAAAAGGTCTAGCATTTAGTGGACAGTCAACAACCTGTTTCTTTAAATATAACTTGTATGTTATGTTTGCTCTCTAAATAACAGGGTGCTCCTGGAAAAGATGGAAATGAGGTAGAACCCCCCCCCCACACTATATTTTATGAACTCATATTTTATTATTTATCTACAACTTAATATCATTTAAAGTAATATTGCTTAAATGAGATTGACTTATGTTATATCTTAATAACATTTTCCCTACAGGGACCAAGAGGGCCACCAGGCATGCAGGTAATATACATGTGTGTGCCTACGAACATATGTGAATCACATAAAGTGGGCCCTTAAGTATCTGGACTCTTCAGCCAAAATTAAAAATGCATGAATGTTGCATTGATATCAAAATAATCAAAACAACAAAATATCAAATCAAGTGGAAAATAGTACAATTAAATGCTTAAAGCAAAACACAAAAAGTACTAGAAGTACTAAAGTACTAGTTTCAAATAATAAAATGATAGTTATGTCATTCGAAAATAAGAAAAATATATTTGGACCTGTTAATCATTATTGGTACCAGTTTGATAAAAAGAAGTTGAAATAAGTAAGTAAATAAATACAAATAAATAAATGATCAAATTGATGTCATCAGAAGGCAATGTCATTCCAGAGTGCAAACAGATTTTCAGATTTTGATTAAAGATTACCAAGACAGAGGTGTGTTTATAGTTTTGGAGGCCATAGTGCTGTCTGTGGGGCCTCCTTGGTAGAAATTGTGTTCCTGGTCCCCACGCAATTGCACACACTACTGCCAAATCAACAACAACTTTTTTTTGTGTGGATTTACTTAACAGATTCATTATTAACCTCAAGACTAGGAATGTGCACTAACAAACTTCGACATGTTGATGTCAGTGCAGATTTAAGTATTCAGAATTGTCCAAATACTGTTTATACGTACATGTAATATTCACTACTATTTATTTTCATTGCACAATATTTGACAACAAAATAAAAATCCATTGTTTTCTCATTAAGGGTATGAATGGTGTCAATGGCATACCTGGCCCACAGGGCCCTGTAGGGCAAAAGGTTAGATTTTCACCCTCTTTTTCTGTTTTCATATACACAAAGACGACCTTGATTATTATGCAGTTTTTTTGGCATATAGGGGGATAAGGGCACCCCAGGTACTGAAGGGAAGAGAGGGACTGATGGATCCCCTGGCATGAAGGTAAGCTGTCTTTTGAGAAGCTGGTAATTATAATAAGAAGATGGAGTTATAGTGTTTAAGAGATGTAGTCGCATTAAGGTCAGTTTAATGAGTTAGTGCACCTTTTAAAACAATACAATATTCCTGATTCCTTAGGGTGAAAAGGGAGATGTTGGAGATCCAGGACCCCAGGTGAATATTTAACCAAATCTTTTATTCATTACATTTCTTTTTGATCATCATAGATGGCTGACAGTCATTTCCGTCTGTCTCTCTCGCAGGGTTTGTCTGGAGAGAAAGGAGCTACTGGCTTCATAGAGAATGCTGATCTGGCTGTTAGACTAAAAACTCTACAGGTACATTTCAGTTAGAAAATGTACCCTTCTGTTTTCTCCAGTAATTAGTCTTTGTGTTGATATTTTGTTTGTACCAATAGGGGCCTCCAGGCCCTCCAGGGGAGCAAGGGCCAAAAGTGAGTTATTAATTTACACTGAACTGCATTGTCATACATCATGTACCATTGCTGGGACACTATACCATTCAGATATATCGCAAATATGTCTTTGTAACAGGGAGAAATGGGCTTACTTGGAGCACCAGGACCTGAAGGAAAGCAGGTTTGTTCATACACAGTCTGATTATACTTAGTTATTCAAGTGTACTCAATAAACAGCTTGATGTTTCATCCAGGGCCATAAGGGAGAGAGAGGTAATGCAGGAGAGCCTGGAGCAGCAGGAGCCAAAGGGGAAAAGGGTGACATTGGGCTAACAGGGCCTTCAGTGAGTATTACCAACAATCAACATGTCATGTTTATGGCAACCCTCAGGATCATTATATATGTTAATTTGTTGTGGCATTTTAGGGGGAAGCAGGGCAAAAGGGAGATAAAGGAGACTCTAGGCTTGAGGACAGTCTGGTGAGTTTAATACACACACATTTATATTTAGATCCTATGTTATCCAGATGTAATTTAATTGGATTAATCTTGACAACTCTCTTGTAGGCCCAGATTATCTCTATGCCTGGCCCACCAGGGCCACCTGGACCCCCTGGGCCTGCCGTACGGAATAGTTTAATACTTCCTAACTTGATTTTTGATAGGATAAAAAAAAAGTTTAGAAGAATTTTGTCAAGGAAAGCAAAGAATAGTTAACTTATTTTTTTCCATTTCATTTCTTTCAGGGATATCATGGATTGCCTGGACCCAAGGTCAGACTCTAAAGCACTGTTGAAATTTGTTGTTCATGGGAACTGAAATATTTAACATAAATCTAACAAATTTAAATGTAACACAGGGAGATCCTGGTGAGTCAGTTAAAGGAGAAAAGGGCGATGCTGGAGAGAGAGGTCCACTTGGGCAGCGGGTAAGATTTGCTGCAAAAAACAATATGCACAAACCACTTTAAGACTTGTAAAGATATGAAAAGGCTGGTTTGATACAATTCTGCTTGTTGTGCTTAGGGTCTTCAAGGCTTTCCAGGGTCTAATGGCTTGGTAGGCCTGCCAGGTGCAAAAGGTGAAAAGGTGAGGTTTTTTTGTACCTTAAAAAGACAAGTTAACAAGTAGTTATTTGACTACAAATAACCTGTTACTGTTGTTTCTTTTGCCATTGTGTTTTGTTTTCAAGGGGAAGCAAGGTGAACCAGGTTTAGATGTAAGTAATCATTATGCTGTTAAGTTATGTACTGTTAAGTATATGAAGCCTTTTCTTACTGAACTTGGCTTTCCTGTGATAGGGTTTCCCAGGGTTTCAAGGAGAAAAGGGGGACAGAGGAGACAATGGGGAGAAGGTAAATAAATGGGTTTTTTTTTTTTCATTTCCAGTGATTACTTTTTGTATGCATTTAATAAGGCTTATTGGAATAGTTTTGTACGCTGTAATGGATTATAAAATAACATACTGGTAAGATTTTAAAATAGTTTTGTCTTAAAAGAATATCTTTTATTGCCATAAAAATTTATTTGGTAAAATGTTGTGTAATAAGTGGTTTGACTACTTCATTTCCCTTAAATATCCGTTTAGCTTGAACTTGCCGCTTGCTCACAACTGCTGTCTTCATGGAAACTTTGCATTTAAATATTTAAACTCAAATCAATATTTTGTCAAATGATATACTTATCTGGCAAGTAGGCGTGTAATAAATGGGATATTGAACATCCAGCCGGTTGTTATCGCAGAATAACCCCCTTCAGTTTTATTCAAGACCCTGATGTTGGGGGTTATTCTGCCATACCATTCGGCTGGATGTAAATTCTCGGTTACATATATGGTATATTATTTTAAAATAAGTTCTTAATGCTTTACTAGTACAATCTGACCAGCTTTATTCAAAATAGTTTCATTTTTAAGCATACCTTTCCACTGTGCTCTTCATGCAGGGTGAAAGAGGCTCAATAGGAAAAAAGGGTCTGAAAGGACAGAAGGGAGAGCAGGGACCCCCAGGGCTTGATCAGCCTTGTCCTGTGGTATGTCATAAAACCATGTGAATGCTGTTACAATGTTTTCTTTTTTTTTTTTTTTTTCTTCAATGCAAGTGTATGGCAAAGTCAGCTTTGTGTGCGTGCATTGAAAGAATTTAAAACAGATAAAATTTGACATGGATGGGTTTCACTGACAGGACACCAGTGGGTTTAGAGAACATGGTGGGGAGGCAAGGGCTCCATCAGATGCCCCCTGCCCTTTGGTACGGTATTTTTTTTTTTCTTGTGTGCCCTCATCATTTCGATATTTTCATCCTGGTGCTTGGGGTTCCCTTGTCCACAACCATGAGATCTGACTCTCAGGATGGCTTGGCATAGACCAGATTTTGGAAATCAAGTTATCAGTTGATTATTCTGATGATTAACTGAGTAATCTGATATTTTCTGTGGTAATAAAAATAGACCTAGGTGAACAATAGACTTTAAAATGACTTAAATTACATAGTAGGAATAACAATTGGTTCAAATAAAATATCAAAAGCAAGTAATCACATTTTTTTATTGAACAAAACAGTAAAAATATATAACGCAATAAAACAATATAATCATAACTTATGTACATTATGTATTTTATCAAATGCCTACAGAGGGTACCAATGGCCTGACGATTGTTCTTATACTTTACAGAGCGATATAATCCTGGTTAACATTGTCTAAACAATATAATTCAAATGTCCACTTCTTTATAAAAATGCTAGCCTACATGGCACATGCTACATGTCATTTCTTGAGCAAGAACATGTGGACATCAAAACATGCAAACTCATATCGAGGATTTAAACTTTTATTCTATAGTCGTGACAAACATTTAGCATATTTGGAAAGATTATGTATTCTACCGTGTTGGTGGAAATTTGTAAATTATTTACCTTATATATCTGAATGGTGCACATTGCTCCCAGATGAACGTTATATAATTAACTCACAGTAGGGCTATAACAATTCCTTGATTCCCTCAATTAAAAAAAAAAGTCCTTGATTGTATTTTAATATAATTTGTATAATTTAATTAAGTGAGAAGCCTATATTTATTTATTTAGTGTAGACGTTATTATTAAGTAACGCAAACTTTTTGCTGAAATATTCACAACATTAATGCGCACAGTTTATCTGCCGATCAGATGCGTGTGAAAGTTCCATCTGTTACTACAATAACAGGAAGTAAAAATACAAAAATGTCGTGATAGTCATGTTAACGAGAAAACAGCAATTATTATGTTGAGATCATGAGAAAGTTAAGAAGACAAGAAAGAAAAATAATAATCCATGGCCTCTTAGGACTTCCATATTTTTCAGTCTCACTAATCACTAATTTGTTGGTTCATGTACAGTGGACTAGTTGACCAATCAAGAAAACATTAAATTTATAATTCTAACTACAATATAAGTGGACTGAATCTATGCCTTGCCCTATGAGATTATAGGTCACATGAAATAAATAATAATACCCACCTGGCATTGTGATCTTGTTCATCTGAGCTGTAGAGAGTGTGACAATGTGAATATGTGCTGCTGCTATTTACTGCCAGAGGTGTTCCTCTGTGGGTAAAGTCCAATATATACTTCGGTTTTTAAACATACACAATTTGTTTTGCACTAATCAGTTGGGCTGTTGTTTCACAGTGAAAGCAAAATTAAAGAGACAGAACAACAATAACAAATTACTGGAGACTGCAGCAACAGCAGATACCAGCATTGGCAAACGCTTTGTTTGAGAGAGTTATGAGAGAGCTGCAAATTTAGTTACAAATAATTTAGTTAGAAAAAGTATATTTTTATGGGTAAAACATTTTGGAGAAAATGGAGCACAACACTGGAAAAAAAAACGAAGTATACTTTGGTCTTTAGAGTGCTTCCTTTAGTCTCACACAATCATTGGTGGCAGGTTTCATGTGTGATCACCTCATTCCTCCCTACTTCATCAGTAAGAGCTGTTGGAAATCATTGATTTCCTTCTCTTTATTTGCAGGGCCGAGATGGGCTGCCCATACCAGGATGCTGGCATAAGGTATAATTATATATGTGATGTGAAAAAACTATAATAATCCTATAATCCTCACCACCATAATAGTGAGGATTTTGCATTATGACTGCAGTTTCTCCTATTGCTTCCTTTTTGTGTCATCTAACAGTTTTCTCCTATTGCTTTTTTTTTTTGCAGTAATGACTAACCTGGAGCATGGAGTTTGTACATATTGATATATATTTTGCAAGTAAAATAAGCTTTTTCTCCCAATTTTTTAAAAATCATATCTTATTTAATAAATTGGGTTTTTATATGGGAGCCCTTTTAAAAATAATATCTGTATCGCTGCATTAACAAAAGAGAGGCTCTCCACTGCCACAATAACAAGTGTAGAAAAGCAATGAAGCGAGCATCATAGGTACTGAGACTGTACTGATATTAGGAAGATACATGAACTCAATGCTTGTGGATGCACAGAGAATGCTGCTCTAGTCCTAAAGAAGAGAACATAACCCTGGACTTTCTAACAGACTGGCCAATGTGTCTGCAAATGATCACTTCTTCAATGGCTGTCTTACTGTCCTGGGCCTCATTTGAAACAACCAACCCCATCCATTCTTTGCTAAATGTTTTCTTTGAAAGCAAGAGGCTTCAGGGCAGGGGGGCAAAGCCAAGCACCCATCTCATCCCTAAATGACACTGAATGGGATATATGGAGGGAGTATGCTTTGCCAGTTCAGCTGGATGTTTCTAACGGAAGGGCTCACCTGTACTACAGGGAGAAACGCAATGTGGACGTTGCACTGGATTTGTACTGGTGTACATATGGACAAATCTGTATTTGGGAAATTCTTTACACTTGGTCAACAGGAAACAGCTTACTGTCTTTTGTTCCATTTCTCACTGAAATACACCAGTGGAGAGGTGGAAAAAAGTATAACAACTGATCATGTAAACTGATCATGTAAAGTTGTCATTGTAAGCCTTGTCTATTTTTTATAAGATCCCTCATAAACTCAAACAACTTTGGTCTTTTATTCATTGTTTTTGTGAGGTTGTCTGCATCCTCAATGAGCATTATACAAAGTTTGTGTAAATAAAATTTTTATTTTTTACATATAAAGGCTTGCATGATTTATTGTCTGAATACCGTGCACTGTGTTTTACGTTCAGTTGTTTTCCCCTCACTGTTTTGTTTCAATTTAGTAAAAGATGGAAATGTTTAATTACAGCAGTTTTTTGAAGAGAAAGATTTAACATTCATATACAACAATGCAAATGTTTCTAGCTATACAAATCAGTGTAATGTGTTGTGCTATCAAATGTGTCAGATTTGATAAACAAGTTAGTTAAATTTGAAATGTTTATACTACCTTAATAACACCACATCTGGAATAAAATCATATCAAGAACAACTCTTTGAACTCTACCGCCCCCTTGAGTACTGAGGTCTGTTACTGCCATAGTAATCAAACACTACTGATAGAGTTATAGCCAAATATTCTAATTTGCATTCAAGTGTAAGCTATCTTTATGGCCTTAGTGTGTTAAATTCCTAGTAGAATGGATATTTTATAAATGCAGAAAATAATAATCTAATTAAATCAGTGTCTTACTACTAATACTCCATGTGTAGCTAAAATACACATCAAAATACAAGTCAATTATTTACTGTTTTCATACATGTATAATATGGATATATCACAATATGCAGTGACTTCAACATGCAGTGACTTCAACATGCAGTTTCCGTAGTGTAGTGGTTATCACGTTCGCCTCACACGCGAAAGGTCCCCGGTTCGAAACCGGGCGGAAACAACTACTTTTTCTTGCACTAAAACATCCTTAAATGTTCTACATAACGTTTTGTTTTACTGCCTACCTTTAGTCATACATTAAACAGTACAATACCTGTCAAAAGTTTTAAAACATTCATATTTTTATATGTTTGTGCTTAAGTCTCTTAAAGGGGTCATCGGATGGCCATTTTCCACAATTTGATATGACTCCTTAGGGTCTTAATGAAAATTCTATAACATACGTTGGTTAAAATTTCTCAAATGGTAGTATAAAAAACTAAATTTTTATGGTCAAAAACAGCTCTATTATTAAATTATCCGTTTTTTTGCATGTTGCGTTAAATGCTAATGCGAGCCCTGCTATGAGAGACTGCGTACTATAACCACATTTAACCGCGAAACTTGCTAACAGCAAATTATTAGTAGGAATTGCAAAGATTCATAAAAATCATTTTACTCACATCGCTGTAAGTGAAGCTGGATCACAAATGATTAGGGTGAACATTAATGCATTTAAGCATTTTGAGGGTGCATTCCCTTCTAAAACAATGGTAATCCACTACATCTTCAGCGGCTCAGATGTCAGGTGTAATGACTGGTGTAAAAGACTTATTCGAATTCATTAGAATGATTTCTGAAGGATCATGTGAAATCGAAGACTGGAGTACTGGCTGCTGAAACTACAGCTTTGAATCATAGGAATAAATTACATTTAAAATATATTCAAATAGGGTTAATATAAAAAAATATTACTGTTTTTATTATATTATATATTATATTTTTGATCAAATAAATGCAGCCTTGGTCAGAATAAGTGTATTACAATGTAGTGTTATGTAGGGTGGTTGGACAGGAAAACACACCGAAAAAAAACATATTACCCATGAGTCTTTGCACAAGGTTTCCGTAGTGTAGTGGTTATCACGTTCGCCTAACACGCGAAAGGTCCCCGGTTCGAAACCGGGCGGAAACAACCTTTTTCCCACCTAAGAAAAAACAGTTAAATACACAGATTAGAAACATTTTAAACATACAAATATAATGTCAACCAGTTAAAATTTTTTTTAATAAATAAATAAATAAATAAAATTGCTACCACTTTCCACCCTATCCCTAAAAAAAGCAAAAAAAAAAAAAAAATAGGGGGTTGAATAGTGTTGTAAATATTCTTTTTTTGTTTATTACTTAATTTAACTCCGATAAAAACAGATCTTCCATTAAAATAAATAATTAGTAAACAAATAGAAAATAAAAAGTTGGGACTTCTATAGAAACACGGACTAGGACTTTTATACTGAAATCACTATTGTAGCTGCAGAACAAGGACTTGAAATAACATTTTCATGCTAAAGGCTTCACACTACACCTGCATATATTCCAAATATGCCTGGTTTTAACTACGGGGATGATCAGGTACATTTTAAACGGATTTAAATTGCATTTGTGTGATTTAATGTAGACTTTAATGTATGCTCTTTAGAAATGTTAAGCTGCATCTCTGTAAGAAGCTATTAAAACAGTTAATTATATTCTTTGGTAAATGGTTTATTAAAACATCGTTCACTTTATAGAAATCTGCGTTTCTGAGTGAATACGAAATTTGTACGATTTCAAGCTGTTTGGAAACATTAGCTTTGTATCGGCGGACTTCGGTCTGTTTCGAGGAACTAGTTCTTATTCTGCCGTTAATCTGTTTTCAAGTTTTACTCCTATAGAGTGTTTCTGTTTTTTGCCATTCGTATTACATATTCACATGCGAATATGCCGAAATGTGATATTGACGATAGTCTTAAGATACCGCAAGACTTTGTGGATGAAACGGCTACTAACGCGAATCTCAGCTGCATATGGACTGCGCAAAAGTGTGCAGCTATGATGCGCTAGAGCACTTGTCTTTGTTTTGAAAAAAAGCTGCTGTTTACGCCGCACGGACGGCATAGAGATTCACTAATCTGCAGAACATAAACAGGTGTCAGCCTTGCGTGCATATGCTCTATAGATCAAACCGGACGCGGGCCTAATTTGACAGCACGAGCCAGCCGTTCCAAAAGGGTTTAAGGTTTGAGTGGAGCATTAGAAATAGAGGTCTCTCCTCCAGGATATGATAACTGTAGCCACACTGAAATGAGTATCAGAGATAAAGAGCTTCAGATACATTTTAAACCCGGCCACGTTGAGCTTGTTCAGGTAAGACCGTTTGATCCTTTTCTAAAGATGCACCTCCATGGTATATAAGCCAAAAGATACTTTAATTCAAATGAATACCTTATAATCCAAGGCGACACGTACTGTATAACTTTCTTGTTTAACACAAAAGGAAAAACAAATCGTGTGTTATTGTTATAGCATAGTTAAAATTCAGTTGCGAGCAGATGAACGCAACTAAATATGTTTGAATTGGTTACTAGCACTTCAAAAACTATAAGGAATATGAGTGCTACCTGAAGAATTTGACATATAGTGCTTATTATGATATTTTTCATTTTTGGCATATTAAAACTGATGTGAGGTAATGATGTGTACAGTGCCATTTAAGCCATCTGGTGGTAAATCCCATGTAAGTCAGTTGATTTAGAGTTGCATTCACTGATCTATATTATAGATGAGTGGTTTCAGTATTAAAACTCTAAACGTGCAGATATAAAACAATGGAAAACCAAATTGCATCTGTTCAAATTAAATTTCAATAATTAAAATGTAATTAGAAATGCATGTCTGTCAAGAGCAAATATATCATCTATGCCAATAACGTGTGTAAATAGACTGTGAACATACATGAGAGAACTTTCTACAACCAAAGTCCACTAAATGTCCTGAGGGTGGCGCTTCAGCGGCTTATTAAATAAACACCTGAGCGCAGCAGCTTCAGCATCGAGACATTTCGAGTGTGGGCTTGTGAGGCTGCAGGTTTCAAGCCTCTGCAAATCATATAAATGACGAATACGACATTTGTATTAAAAAAGGTTCTTCTTATTTTGGTTTATTTTATTATTATTATTTAGAGGGTTAAAGTTAGCTGGTTGTGGAAGGCTAGGGGCGTTTGCATGCATGAGGCTGAAAGCGATGCTAGTTCCAAGGCAATTTCTGTATCATAAGCTCACAACAATCGTATAATACAAACACAATATCGTCATTTCTGATACAAATATAAAAACAGTAATGTATGCGTCCAGTTCTTGGTCCAAAAAGTGGAATTTCTTCTTACAATAACAACCAACATGGCTAATTTCAATTACAAAGACAATGTCTTTATAAGTTACCTCACACACTGAAATAAGTGACTATCCAACATCTGAGGTAATTTGCCGTCTAGTATCACGTACTCCACTAAACTTTAACTTCACTAATACAGCTCGTACACGACGATAGATACTTCTCAACTTCTCAAGAACGTTGTAATATCTTACCTATCTTCGATTGTTTTGCTGTTTGCACGGGCTCTAATGACGGGAAAAAAACAGTGTCGATGAGTAACGTTTTTTGTGTGTCACCACACTGCCGCGAATTGATATCAACTGCGAATGATGTTGTAGGGGCTTGTCCAGAGTCTGTGAGGGACGACTCTCATTGGTTCTTAGTTTGTCAATCACATCATAGACTGTATATTAAAAACAGCTCGATATCGTTCTATCAAGGATTTAACATATATAAATAAATCAAACCATCTCATAGACTCAACAATCTAAAATACATCCAATTGATTAACTTTTCCAACAATTATTTTTAAATGTAAAATAAAATTCAATGATTAACTTTTCCAACAATCGAGTATTAAAAAACATGCTACACACCCCGATTGCATCTGTTGTCTACTACAAACATCCAACAGATACAAGAAACATAAGTGTTGTGAAACGTGTTGCATTAATGGATTTGTCCCAACAGTTATAAATTAAGAAACATGCCACTCACCCAGATTGCTTCATCTGGAAATCATCTGTTGTCTACTACAAACATCTAATAAACAAAGTAGTTTCACATACATTCTAAGCAATAAACATCTTAAAACCATTATCTAAATGTTTATTGAACATCTGACATCTTAAAGATGAAAATGTGCAAAACATAGCTGTGTAAATGTACTTGGTTCTGTCATTTAGGATGAAGTGTACACTCCATACCGGCGTGTGCTTGTGACTGGCGCCACGGGTCTACTGGGCCGTGCTGTTTACAAAGAGTTCAAGAACAATGACTGGGATGCTTTGGGGTCAGGCTACAACCGTGCCCGGCCTTATTTCCTGAAGTGTAATCTCCTGGATGAAGATGCAGTGCGAGGGGCCATTCAGGGGTTTCAGGTAACTAATTACCCTAACCAGTAAGATCACCCACTTCTATTCTTTTACCAATATCACATTTATTATTATTTGCAATATTTATTCACACAGTACATGTTTGATGGGTCATAAGTAATTTCTTTGTTTTGTGAATGTCAGCCTCATGTCATTGTGCACTGTGCTGCTGAGAGGAGGCCAGATGTGGTGGAGCGTCATACTGAAGCAGCCATGAACCTGAATGTGCATGCTTGTGCTTCTCTGGCCAAAGAAGCAGGTTAGTAGTGTGACAAATCTGTATTATATATAGTTAAAAATGCACATTTGCTCAGTAAAGTTCATAATCCTTTCCCACAGGTGGTATCTTCCTCATCTACATCAGCACAGATTACGTTTTTGATGGACGTAATCCTCCCTATGGAGAAAACGATGCTCCCAATCCTCTGAATTTGTATGGGAAGTCCAAACTAGAAGGTGAAAGGGAGATTCTCAGACACTGCCCAGGTATGATGTTTTTCAGCCACATCTGAAAGGATCTTAAGTAGGGCTGGGCAACATCGGTTGTGGAGGGGCCACTGTCCTGCAAAGTTTAGCTCTAACCCTAATCAAACATACCTGAACAAGCTAATCAGTGTCTTCAAGATCACTAGAAAGCTACAGGAATGGTGTGTTTGACCAGGGATGGAGCTAAACTCTGCAGGTCAGTGGCCCTCCAGGACCAAAGTTGCCCAGCCCTGATATAAAAGGTTTGTTACACCCTTATTGCAAAATAAATAAATAATAACATAAATAAATGTAACCCTGTAAAGCCTGATATATAAAATAATAGTCAGAAAAAAAAATATATATTTTTTAATGAACAGTCCTTTAAACCTTTAGACAGTTATTTAAAAAAAAGTTTGCATTTGTATTTTTTGATCAGGATTTGACAGCCCATATAGTGTGATGTAGGAAAATATGGGGCCCATACTTGAGAAAAAAATGCCTCAGTTTTATTCAGAGGTCCAAACTGATCAAACATGTGGAGTTTGTTGCAGAACTTATTTATATGGCCAAAAGTAAGGTGGAATTCTGATAGCTTGTAATGTATATCAGAGAGATTTACAACAGCATAACAGGCTATTTCAATGTCATGGCATATCAGTTGGCACTCTGTCTCCCAATAATTTGCCAACATAAGATTATATATATATATATATATATATATATATATATATATATATATATTTTATGATCAAATCTAGGTTTTATTGTGGGGGCAAAACATAATGCAATGCAATACAAAGTTAATTGAGAGATAAAAAAAAATATTTCACAATAGCCTGATGTATCATATTTTATATATTACATCAAAAGTTATGTATGGTTAATCAACCAAACATAAAGTGATAGTTCACCTTCAGTTGATGGTCCCCTTTGACTTCCATAGTATAAAAAAAAACAACCCCCCCAAACTCAGTTAGTGTCTTGAACTATTATAGAAGTTATTTTTACATTTACTTTATAACAATCTTTAATGATTTCACCGCAAAAAAGGCACGTGTACCATAACCTGAAGGGTGATATTTATTAGAATTATACTAAAAGGCCCCTTTCTTCCAAAAAGGATAAACCATCAGTTTTTTCTGACCATCGGTTTTTTCAGCAAAGTTTTGATCATGTTGATAATTTAGAGGCCTTAAATATTTGCAAATCAAATAAGATACAGTAGGCTTTATTGTCTGTCATTTATAGAGGTAAGCCTACTACTGTATATTATTAGGAGAGCATAAAATGTATATTCCCTTTAAAAACAAAAAATCTCTGTTGTTTGTCTGTTGCTCTGAGCAGGCGCAGCTGTACTACGGGTGCCCATTCTGTTTGGAGAGGTGGAGAAGGTTGAAGAGAGCGCAGTGACCGTGTTGTGGGACCGTGTTCAGGAGGGAGCTGAGAGCTGCACCATAGACCACTGTCAGCAACGCTTCCCCACTTACACTAATGATGTAGCTCGTGTCTGCCGGAACATGGCTGAGAGAGCCCTACAGGTGAGCCGCTTGGTGTAGACTTTACAGCAGGGGTGTCAGCTCAGTTTAGGTCAAGAGCTGGATTAAACGAAATGTCACCAGAGTAACTACTGGTGTTTCTGTGGAGAAAATCCACGATTTATGATCTCTGTTGCCCTCAGGACTCCTCACTGCGTGGAATCTTCCATTACTCTGCCAAAGAGCAGATGACCAAATATGAGATTGCCTGTGCAATAGCAGATGCTTTCAACCTGCCCAGCAGTCATCTAATACCAGTGAGTAAACAAAAAGCTGAAAAGATGCCCTTAATATATCCTCTGTCCTTTAGTGCATACTGTATATACAGTGCATTCCCTACCCTTGCCTGTAACCATATGCATGTCATAGCTATATGTAGAATGTGGTCTGTTCATGTAAACATGCTGCCTTCTGGTTGAAGACATCCTTAAAGTCACAACTTTTCTCTTAACTTTTTTCCTTATGATCCATTTTGATCACTTTTGGTCATTAACCTGGTATATGTACTATATGTGTGTGTGTAGATGACAGAGCAGCCTGCTGGAGCAGGGGCCCAAAGGCCACAAAACGCCCAGTTAGAGTGCTCACGTTTGGAGCTCCTTGGCCTGAGTGTGGAGCCCACCCCTTTCAAGACTGCCATAAGGGACAGCCTCTGGCCCTTCCAGCATGACAAACGATGGAGGCAGACTGTCTTTCATTAAGGCAACAACTATATCCAGAAGAAAACAGGGCCACACTCTTTAAATTGTTTAGCATTTCACTATTTCACTGAAGCATGCATCTTATTTCACAGTCCTGAATTAAAACAGGTCTACGCTTTTCACAATTTCAGCAGCTTTATTTGATGTTCAAGTATACATTTATTATAGCCAACAGGTATTTCACCTTTATGTGTTTCTCTGCGAATCGCACTGCGGGTTAATAAGTCTGGCCTCGACTGTACTTGATGTTTCTTTCCTAAAATGTATTACTTTATGTAAATGACAAGTTGAAGACATGAATGTTTGATAAAGGAACTGATGATATGCCGTCCCTTTTTTGTTGTTCCTTTCAAAAAATAAAAAAGCAGATGTTTACCTGAGGACAAAATAATGCAATATGAATGAAGTACCAAGAAAATCAAGCCTGTCTCTCTTGATCATTAAAGTTTAATTATTTTTATCATTGCATAAATTCTTTATGTAACAGGAGTGTCATTTAAGGACAGATAAGGCTACAAACACTTTTAGATAATGTAGCTATTATAACATGATATTACTTTGTTACACAAGCACAGGGTCAAGATACTGTGGCTTTAAAGGTATGCCAGTAACCCTGCCTCATTATTACTGTATAAACATAAATTCTGTAAATATGAATTATGACCATTGTTTTGCTCTTCTCAAATTTAACCATCACAATTGATGAAATGATTAAAGTTCCCTTCGTCCTGCTGGTTTTTATAAGATCCCTTTACCTAACAAATAACCTAACAGATCCTTAATTGCATAATCCTCTAAAAGGCATTTTCTAACACAGTTTCTAAATTTTGTTTTTTATTTGTTTTGTATAACTTTAAAAACAGTCAATCCTGTTACATAAAATTACAGTAATATGTATTTAAAATGTCAAAAGACATGTTTATTAATTGCCATTGTGTAATCAAGGTATAATTAATAATGTTTAAATGCCTGAGATTAATCAGAGCATTTCTGATAGTCGGGTATGATATCTAACAATATCTTATATTATCATTAAAAATATATTAAAGATGAAACATTATTTTTTTTAAACTTGTGTTATCAAACCTCGTGACAGATGACTATGTTATTTCTTGTGTGGTGGTGACGTATGCTCAAAGAGGCGGGGTCACTGGGTTGCGCTTCACGCGATGCTGTATAAGCAGTCAGCTGATATTACCGGGTGAAACTTTCCAATGGGAGCCCGCTCGCCGCTGTCTACGTGACATCACCGCACCGCATCCGTACCGACGGAACCGAGAAGCATAATTTTGTTCGTGGTTGCAGCTTCAGCGGTTTACGGCCGACTTCAGCGACGAAATAATAAAACAACACTGAGACTGAAATACAACAGAGGAAGTATCAGAGCAATTCGCTGAAAAGAACCTCGTTTTTCTTTCAAAGGTAAAATCTTTTTCTATGAAAATATACGTTAATTAATTAATTAATTATCTATTTCTATATATTATTTAATGTCTTTTGCTAGCGAATAGATTTGTTTGGTGGTCCTGTCAAACATTGACTACTGAAGGTAGGGTTGGTCTTCAGGGTCTTACCGCCCCTCCTTTAAGGATAGAATGGCGCACAAAAAATAAATAATAATTATAATAAATAATAACAATAATATTTTTGTCTTTCTCTATGATGATCTGGCGCTGTTCTATTATTGTAAGACATGGAAGATCAAACGTATTTAATGAGTATTCCAGCTTTTTTTTGTAGTGTAAACTGCTGTTTTAGTGATGTGTCGCACATTAATTCGCTAGAGCGAATGAGATCCTGATCTTGGTTTGGCAGCAGGTGAACAATCGTCTTGTTGTTGTGACTGAATCAGACCCAGAGCAGTCCCCTGATTCTCATTATTACTGCAGTTTCTGTATCACTATATACTGCATTCACTGTCATAGAGAGCGATGCTTTCTAATGCATTGGTCCAAAACAATAGATGTACTTGAGACTTTCCATCATTCGTTCAGTTCTTCTGTCAGAGTCAGCGTATTTTAGTTTAGCTAGTTATCAGAGTGCATTGTGCTCCTTCTGATACATTGATTAGTAATTTGCCCTTAAATGATCAGAATGAGATGTGGATATGTCCCTGTTTAATTATGCATGGGATTTCAAAGTAGATGTTAAACACACAGTAATGAATTCTGATTATCTGACAATATTGTCCAGGTTCACAGCAATAATTTTTTTAGAGAAACATACCTTATTAAAGTGGATTTGCTCACTGTGTATCAGACATTTCATTCAGCATTGTCTTTATGTTTGAGCAATGCATTACCAGCTCATTCCATTAAGAGCCATTAAGTTAATAATTTACCATCACTGAGGCTTGATCTAGCTGATTTGACTTCAGCTAGATCAAACTCTCAGTTCACTCATCGCCGTTGTAAGTGTATTTGTAATTTCTGATGCCATTTCCAGTGATTGACTATTCCTGTTCATTAGGCTTGATATTAAGTGATCATATAAAGAGGTGTTTTTGGCACATGTACTAGGTGATATTTAAAAATTATGACTCAACATAATATGATGCATCCACTGATTCAGATCAGTGTATCATATTTAATGGAGCAAGGAGACTGCATTTATATTACAACATTTTTTTCTTCTACTCTAAACGCTATACTTAACTTGATGTGAATGAAATAGCTATATGACTGTACTTTTGTTCCTATTGTATTGAAATTCTATTCTATTCTATTCTATTGCTGTATTGAAAAAAATGGTTTCCATTGCCCCATTGTGTTTTATTCTAAAGGGATAGTTCACCAAAAATGAAAGTTCTATCATTAATTACAATTTCACACAACTGAAATGTTCCCAGGCCCAGGAACATAGTAAGGATATCGTTAAAATAGTCCATGTGAGATGAGTGGTTCAACTGTAATTTTATGAAGCTATGAGAATACTTTTTGTGCACAAAGAAAACAAAAATAAAGAGTTTATTAAACAATTCTTCTCTTCCTTGTCAGCATCCGCCGATGTTTACAAGAGTACCACAACACATTTTGTGTGCATTCCTCTGCTTGTAAACGAAGCACAGCGCATGCATGTTCTACTTCAGCAGCATCACACACACTCATCGTGGAACTCTCGTGAATGGCTGCAGATGCTGACAAGGAAGAAAAGAATGGTTGAATTAGTCTATTATTAAGATATGGAAGGTATTTGGTACAACAGGATCAGGATCCCTGGATCAGGACGTCGCTCTAAACTGAAAGAGAGAGTCAGAAGGAAACTGGTCAGAGAGGCTAGCGAGAGGCCTACAGCAACTCTGAAGCAGTTACAGGAATTTATGACAAAGAGAGGTCATTGTGTGCAATTGATAACAACATCACAAATTCTCCACAAATGTGGCTTGTATGGGAGGGTTGCAAGAAAAAAGCCAAAACTCACCTTCTGAGGGAGATGAGACTAAAATTATATTCTTTGGCCTCAACATCAAATGATGTTCTCATTAACAAGGTTCGGGAGGAGCGCGTCAGATACTTCGCCTAATCAACACAGGTGGACCACAATCTAGTAATCAATCCCATAGTATAAATATCGCTGACTTACCTCTATCCATCGACGGTTAATCAGCATATCCCCTTTAGACAACTCAAATTGCTCTGAGTATTGAACTCTCTGTGAGGTGCTGCAAAGCGCTCCCAGCGTAAAAAATACATTAAAAATAAAAATAAATAAATAAATTCTCCAACTACCGGCAAAGCTCACCCATCCGATACAGTGACTATTGAATTCCCATCAGATAGCCTCCCGGTCGAGCAAACCTTGCCTTTTCTGACAAACTACCGGCGCAGTTACCCGTCTGATGCCTCGAGTATTTAAAACCCGTCAGATGCTGCAAGAGCTGTCCAGGTTGAGTGGATGTTTCCCTCCAACTAACGGTGTCGTTTACACGTCCGTGTGTGAATATTGAACTCTCGTCAAAGGCTGCAAGAGCCCTCCTGGTCTAGCATCCTTGGCCTTTATGTCCGACTACAGGTGTACCCATTCAGTGCCGCAAGCATTGATCTCCCACCGAATGCCAGCCAGAGCCTTCCGGCTAGACAACCTTACCTTACACGTTCAAAGCCGTGCGCTCCCATCGTACGTCGGTGAGAACCTCCTAGCTAAACAAACGTAACTTCCCCCTTACATTCGTCGAGACTTACCCATCTGGTGCCGTGAGTATTGAGCTCCCACCAGATGCCGGCGAGAGCCTCCTGGCTAGACAACCTTACATCTTCTATTTTATGGCCAGCAAGGCTTACTCGTCTGATGCCGTGTGCTCCCATCGTACATCAGTGAGAGCCTACCAGCTACAACCTTAACTTCCTCTTTTACGGTCATCTAAACTTACCTATCTGGTGCCGCAAGTAAAGAGCTCCCACCAGATGCGGGCGAGACTTTCTACTCTACAGCCAGCAAGGCTACCTGTTCGATGTGTGTGCTCCCATCGAACATCGGCGAGAGTCTCCAAGCTAGGTAAACCTTACCTTTTCTTCCTACGGCCGGCGAGACTTACCCATTAGATGCACGTGGTCCCATCGAATGCCGGCGAGAGCCTCCCGGCCACACAACTTACCTTTCCTTCTATGCCGGGAGAGGTTTACCCATTCGATGCTGCGAGTAGGATGCTCCCATCGGATGTCGGCGAGAACCTCCCGGCTAGACAAACTTACCTTTTCCATCCCTCGGCCAGCGAGGCTTACCCAGCCAGCCAAACTACCTTTCCTTTCACCTTACAGCTGCAAGCTGTCATTTCCACCATGTACTATCCAGATCCCGCAGGAGGCTGGTGAGAACCTCCTTTTCCATTTCTATGGTCGTCGAGGCTTTCCCGTCTGATGCTGTGAGTACAAGCTCCCATTGGACGTCGGCGAGAGCCCCACGGCCACCCAAACTTACCTCTTCCATCCTACGGCCTGCGATGCTGACCCAGCCGATACAGCGAGCACGAAGTTCCTGTTGGATGCTGGTGAGAGCCTCCTGACCACACTACTTTACCTTTCCGTCTTTCATCCGGAGAGGCTTACCCGTCCGATGCTGTGAGTAAAAGCTCCCATCGGACGTCGGCGAGAGTCTCGACAAACTCACCTTTTCCTTTTCTATGGTCAGAGAGGCTTACCCGTTCGATTGTGTGTGCTCCCGTCGAACAGCGGCGAGAGCCTCCTGGCCAGACAACCTTACTTTCCAATCTATGGTCGGTGAGACTTACCCGTTCGATCGTGTGAGCCCCCATCGTACGTCGGTGAGAGTCTCCCGGCCACATGACTTTACCTTTCCATTTGACAATAGGCGAGGCTTAACCGTCCGATGCCACGAGTCTCAACCTCCCGTCAAATACTGTCAAACAAAACAAAAAAAAAAAAAACCTCTGCTACTCTCACATCTTTTCCCCCCGCCTGGCTTACCCGTTCGATGATCCGAGTTGATACCCCATTGGATGCAGCGAGAGCCTCCCAGCATTGTTTTCTTTTCCTCTCCTTGTCCGGCGAGGCTTACCCGTCTGATGCGTGTGCTCCCGTCAGACATCGGCGAGAGTTCTCCCGGTCGGGTTCCATACTTGCTGGCCGCAAGCGAGTCTCATCCATCCGATGTCGTGAGTATCGACCTCCCGTCAGATTTCCCAAGAGTCTCCTTGTCGGTCAGCCCAAAAACCTTTTTATCTGCCAAACCAAGAGGACCCAGAAGTCCGTCGTCCTGAGTCTTAATCTCCAGTCGGAGGCTTCATGGGCTCTCTCGGTCAGCCATTTGCCCTTCGCCCTCTGAATAGCAGGGGCTTATCAGCCAGTAGGGCCCGTATGCCGACACCGTGACCTATTCCAGTCGAGGCAACTCAGACCCTCCCGGTCGGGCTATACAACCACGCCGCTCCTCCTCATCGGCCGGTAGGACTCACTGTTTCAACGATGTGAGCCCCCGTTAAGCATTGGCTAAAAACACTACCGACCGGGAGCCTCTAACCACATAGTCCAGTACCTGCAGCCAGTTGGGCCTACCTTCCCAACGCTTAAGTCTCTCCCATTGGAGTACGTAGGCTCTTCCGGCCCGCCAACGAGACGACTTCTCAGAAAATAAAATCAGCCCCCGCCAGTACTCAATGCTATTTTGGGGGGCGTTCTTAATCTGGCGGCTGTCCTCTTGTCCATTTGCTTTTTGGGAGGTACTCTAGGTTTGGGCCATTCCCGAGCTCGGAGCCCTTCCCCAGACAGCAAGCCAAATACGCATACCATACCTCAGCTAATTATATGTAAGCATGAACTCGTGAAATGATATGTCTGGAAGAAATACAGTACAGCTCACCATCCAAACAACAGCATTCCTTCAGTAAAGCATGGAGGCGGTAGTATCCTGTTATGTGGGTGTTTCTCTGCAGAAGAGACTAGAGACTTGTCAGGATAGAAGGAAAAATGGATGGGCAAAATAATATCAAACTCTTGAGGAAAATCTGCTGCCCTCTGTCAGAAAGTTGTCAATGGGGGAAAGGGTTTATCTTTCAACATGACAATGACCCAAAGCACACAGCAAAACTGAAAACAGTGGTTGAAGGAGAAAATGTCCTTGCATTGCCAGAATTAATCCTCACTGAAAATCAAACAGTCACCATCAAGTTTAATTGAACTTGAGCAGTTCTGCAAAAAAGACTGGGCAAATACTGCAAGTCCAGATCTAGATGTGCAAAGTCAGCAGAGCCAGAGACATATACCGACAAACTAAATGCTGTAATTAAAGCAAAAGGTTGTTCATCAAAAAGCAACAAAATGTTATATATATATATATATAGGGGAGTGATTTTTCTACCCACTGTAAAGTTTATAATGTTAAAATTTCCCAGTTCCCCACAAAAGATATTAAGCAGTAAAACTGTGTTCCACATTGATGTTAATAAGAATTTCTGAAGGGTCATGTGACTTGAGTAATGATGCTGAAAATTCAACTTTGCCATCACAGGAATAAATTCCATTTGAAAATATATTAAAGTAGAAAACAGTTACTTTAAATTGTAATGCTTTACAATATTACTATTTTTATTGTATATACAGTATGAATGCTAGTTTGGCCTAGTTTTAGTGAACTGCAATAAGCCTACTAGAAACATGTATAGGCTGTTGAAAACAAGCAAACAAAAAAGGACAAATGCACTTTTTAACTTTTTTCTTAATAATTTAAAGATTTTGTAATAACTCCTGAGTAATACATTTTGTGAGTTTACGAAGATGAGAGAACCAAAGGTGCACCTGATGTCACATGTCTTAAGCATGTTGTATAACTTATTTTTTTCATTGCAGTGTGCAGATGAATTACGAGCAGCCTCCCCCCTACACAGGGCCTGGCCCCACTGCTCCAGGATACCCTCCTCAGGGATACCCTGCACAGCCATACCAAGGATATCCAGTCAATACTGACCAGCCCAACCCTGGTTACCCAAACTACCCTCCTGGACCCCCTGGGCCATACCCGGTGCAGCCGGGATACCAGGGGTACCCACAACCAGAGTATGGAGGCCCAGTGTATGGGGAACCTCCTAAAAACACTGGTAAGATCCTTGATTTCTTGTAACATTGAACACATTTGCATTTACACATTAATCGGGTTAGTTTCACTCTTAACTTCACTGACTGGAATGCTATTTCATAATTCTATTTTTTAGTTACTGTGACCTGATTGGTTTTTAAATGTTGTGCAAAGTATAAATATATATTCAGCTAGATTTTAATTAGGTGTAAATTTAATGTCTAATGGACTGTGTTTCTTCTCCAGTGTATGTTGTGGAGCAGGGCAGGCGGGATGAATCCGGGGACCAGGCATGTCTTACTGCATGTTGGACGGCATTGTGTTGCTGCTGCCTCTGGGACATGTTGACCTAAGATAATGAAGAAACCACTGTGAGACCCTCCTTTATTTGGAAAGATCTTTCACTCCACAATTTAATCCTTATTTATGTCTGACTACTGAAAAAGTAATCGAGAAGCATATAGAGCACTGTTTTTGTTGTAGCGTTCATTTCCAGTAGTCCAACTCGCAGCACCCTATTTTTATTCCTTTAATGATGCACGATATGCACTGAGAGACTGATTACATGCATTGATCTTATTTGTAGAAGCATATTAAACAGAATGTCTTTATTATTTGTCTTTTGAAAATAATACAGATGCCATCTTTATTAATGAATGCAAACATTACAATTTTTGTTTGTAAAAACCCTTGCCTGTTTATAGACCAGATTTGATAATCAAATATGGCCTTGAATGTTTGATCTGTCTTAATATGTCAATCAAGGAGTAAGTTTGTTTCTATTAAATAAAATAATGGAAAATAAGACGTCATCACTTTTTATGTTTTCTCAAATGTGCTTTTTTGTGTAGGATGTCCAAAAATAATAATGACTTGAAAAAAAAAAGGAAACACTACAGAGCCACAGTGTTTACACTTTTTGGGGAAACTAATTTATAGTTTCAGCATATTAAACTGATAAGCTGTATTTTTACAAACACAAATAAAATTTAGCATATATATATAATATATATATATATATATATATATATATATATATATGCCCCAGTGAAGCATTTGGCAAAATTCCACTCTGAACATTTAATTTTCAAATATTTTGAACTTTTTAAACAAGATATGAGGCAACAGACCTGAACCTTTAGTACACAAAAAAAAATACATTTACAAATGAGATAGCATTGACTGGAAATTATTTTAGGAATTGTTTGCTGAGCTGCAAATGCATTATTAATAAGTCATTATTTTCAGTCTTCACATCCCACTGGCTTTTTATTTTGTTCTACTAAAGTTTTCCACCTCTCAGATACTACAGACAACACACTTTTGTCTACTCTCATTTAATCAAGGCAAAAATCATCACTGACTGGAATCTAGGATAGGTTGTTGTACGCATGCTCATAAATAATAAACCTATAAAGATATCTGAATTAAACAATGTTAATTTGGTGGTTTAGATATGTTGATTTGTCTTTGCTGAAGCTTTGGATTTGTATATATATATATATTTTTTTTTTACTTATGTAGGTGTTTGTTAAAATACACAAAGCGGCCAAATGTCAAGAAGACTCAAGTTCCTGGTAAGAAGCATTTATGAATTGACGACATCCCTTGTTTGTGTTTTGAGTTTTTCAACATGTACTTAGCAGAATCTCGAGAGAAAAGTGATCCCTTCCCCCAGCACCAGTGTGCAGCACTTCACTGGAAGTGGTTCCCATGGGTGTAAACTTAACACCTGCATTGCAACAGGCTATTTAAAGAAAAAGCTGTGTTCACCATTTACTCGCTGTCAACAATGACAGCTACAGCCGGTCTGATCTTTGGCCATTCACTCTGAAACCTCATGGAAATAACAGAAAAATGATTCATAATTACTATATTGTTTCAATTCATTGGTAGAAATGTTTACAAAAGGTCAGAATTCTTTGTGGTTTATGTCAGTCCTTGTCATCCACAGAGATCTTTACAAAACACTTTCTGATGTTCTCAACTGACTGTCATTCCACTTCACTGTTGGGATTGACTTCTAGTTTCTCTGGCATTTTAACTACAATTCTGGATAAGGGAATAACAGGGAAAGTCATTGTTCTCTATGTGTTCACAATGTTGGAATTTTAAGGCACTGCTGACTCGAGTAAATTGCTATATGAAGAGCATTATGCTAGTTTTTAGTCCGTTAGACGGAATCTACAAGAAAATGCAGTTTTCATGAAACTTTTGTAGGTTTATGTTGGCTGGTCTTTGTAGTCTTAATTACAAACAAAACAGACCAAGTCACATTGCAGACATAAAAGTTCACACTTCAATAACCTTTTTTGTTTGAACAGAAAAATTCATTGGGATTGAGGTTGGTCTACTGACTAGCAGAGGATATTTAGATTAAATAACAGACAATAACAACCATCTTATATTTTCATTATGTGAATGGTGAAATTAGGAACTATTTGTCTTTTAATGGCACTGATGGACCGCAATCATTCTGCTAAGCTCTAAAGACTCGTTCCAATTCAAAAGGTACAAATAAAAATGTTTTATTTTCATGGAATTTCAGAAGAATTTTCTTCCATAGGTGTATGAATCTGACTTTGCTAGTTGAAGCTCATATCCACACTGACTTCCCAAAGTCAGAAGAGATTCTAAACCAAGAAAAGCAAGTCAACGGCTGCATTAGCTTTCGTAATATTTAAAGAAAATGACCTCTGCAATGAGTCTTGCAATGTATTTTCACACAACGTAATGATGAAACCACTTCCTCGAAGGAATGTTTTCAACTTGATACATCCGAAGTCAATGAGAATATTTTACATGTGTAACATGTTTCACAGTTTTAAAAGACTTTAAAAAACGATATATATATATATTACACTTTCATCTGTTTACACTTGTCAAGTTGAAGTTAAATTAATAAAATAATAATAAAAAACTCAGACAATCAATAATCTCTTACATATTATACAAAACGGTTGGCTCATGTACAGTTTACTGATCAATGTATCAGCCCCTGTGATTGTCATATATTGCGAACAGAGGACAGACTCTGTGAGCTGATGATTAACACATCAAGAGAAGGCCAATCAGAAAGCTCAGCCTCAGACGGTGTGATTAAAATCTTAATACCGAACACTGCATTGACGTATAGCGAGAAAATTCACGAGGAACGAGACTGAAGGCGTCGAGACCCTGATGCTCCTTTTGAATATGTTCCAGTTTAGTTTCACAAACACATATGGAAGCAAGTGATGCTGTTTTATTGGGTACTGCGGCATGAGAGTGCGGTGAACTGATTGTGGTTTTCTGTGATGGTTTGATATGCAGTCATGAAAAACCAAAGCGAATCATCACACTATCATCACATTAACGTCTGCTACTCACAGCCAGTCTGAAATGACACAAAAAATATTGACCACTTTCTATAAAGTCAAAAAGTCACTACAAAATCATTGTTCACAAGTGCTGTTTTTCCAGGATTGGGTCATAGTGTTCTTGCTGCTGGCTGTTGGTTCTCCATTTTTGGGAAACGTCTCTGCAGCGCTCTGTTGTTTCTCTCCGTAGGAGACGGCATGGCGTCAGCAACAGTTGAACTCTGTTACCTCCTGCCCATCTCGTTCTGTTTGAGAAACTGGATGTTAGTGCTGCTGTCCGCCAGTTCAGGGTACTGCTCTACTGGGAGCACGTAGTAGCCCCCGTAGCTTGTAACCTTCCCCATGGCTAACAGTTGTTGCTTCTCATTTTCAGCCCACACATGTCCTCCTTCCCTGTCTTCGCGCACTTGCTGCTGCTCCCTGGCCCAGGCTCCAGACAGCGCCCTCTGATGTGCTTGTTCCAGCAGGCGGCTCCGCTCCTTCTCCAGAACCTCTGCTGTCAGCCCGTACCGGATGCTGTATGTGAGTTTAGCGGAGTGGACTTCTATAGTGACACCCCGACGGGAGCGTCCGCTGACCGTCATGTTGATCCCGCTCTCCAGTGTCTTGTGGCCGCTGCTGAGACCCAAGGCCAACAGGTCACTGTCAGCTAGTCCGATCTTCACGAAGAAATGGCAGTCCCAACCATTGATGGTGTAATGAGTGCCGTCCAGGTAAATGGCGTTGCTGAGGATCTGTGATATTTTGCGAATGTCTTCGCTAGCTGAGCTGGACAGGTCTGTTAATACATGACCATCCTTGATAGCGAGCATCATGCCTTTGCCTACGATAGGCGCGCTGGTGCCAAACCAGTAACCGGGCTTGTCGCGCTTGGTGCGCCGCTGTTTGTTGAGCCGCCTCCCCTCAAGAACCATGAAGGCCTGGTTGTGTCTGTCCACTGAATGCTGAACTCCAGTGTAAAGCTGTAAAACAGATGAATAGTAAGTGACACCTGACAAAAGTGTATAAGCAGTAATATAATACATATGGTCACAATCAATTTCGGCTGTATGATGCGTCTAACCATAACCACGTCTGCATCATGGTTATCATCATCAGAGCGTTAGTGATGCTGTCTACACTGGATGCTCTGCAGCGGGGCGAGACACAACAAATCCTGAAAGTAAACTGATGTCTCGTTTTATTTATGACGTACTTACACTGACTTATTTGTGAGAATATCTTTGAAAGTCCTGTGTTCACCAAGGCTGCATTTATTTGATTAAAAATGCAGTAAAACAGTAATATTGTGAAATATAATTGCAATCAAAAATGTATAATTTTTTCCATTTTAATATATTTTAAAATGTAATTTATACCTGTGATCATTACTCCAGTCTTCAGTGTCACATGATCCTTTAGAAATCCTTATCATATGCAGCATATGGTGTTCAATTTGGTGCTTTCTTATTATAATAGGCGCACATGCCTTTTTTGGGAGTACAAAGTTCACCACTTATTTGAAATAGAAGTTTTTTGAAGCATTATAAATTACTTTTACTTTTGATGAATTTAATGCATACTTGCTGAACAAAAGTGTTAATTTAAAAAATGTTGAACAGTAGTTAACCAAAAGTTTTGAATGGTTGTGAACATATTTGTGACAAGAATATTTAGAAAAGTGTCTTCACAAATGTGTTAAAAACATTTTGGTTAAGAATAGTATAATATAATATTATATATATATATATATATATATAAAACTGATAGCATATATAAAACATACATGGAATATAACCTGATAATTCTAAACATTATGTGGTCAGTGAAAATCTTGAAAAAAAGAATAAAAACTGGCAAAGCAAATTATTTTAATTGAAAAATGATCACCAAATCATACTGACCTGAGTGTTATCAGAGTCCTGACTGACAAGAACCTCATAAGGAGGGTCAACAAAATAAAGCGAGTGTCTAGGAAACCCTGGAATGATGTTGCTGAGCTGAAAGCCAAACATAACCAGCCAACTCTTCACATCTGCAAGACAAAAAATATATACAAGCTGTCAGAAAACCAATGTGAGTCATTGATATAAAACCTCTAAGCTCAGCCCATAAATACAAAGCAGAACATTTCATCACCCTCTCACCTGTCACATAGTTTTTCACATCAATCATATCGCTGAGTGGATTATTGTTCTTGAACATATACAGGTTGAACGGAGCTGGCTCTTTGCCTATCTTCCGCCACAATGTATGGTCAGGTGCAATCCATCTTCCTGCCAGCACGTCATAGTCTCTCTGAGCGAAGTGCACCAGCTTTGTGAGAGGATCATAAAGCCCTGCATGAAATCCCACTATGAGCTGGAAGTCTGGGTTGGAATCATGGTAGATCTCTCCGTACGCTGTGTACTGCATCTGCTTGACCATCTGCCCACTGCTGCTGAAGATGGCCAGTGGAGTGCCTATATTGTCAGAGGCGATATAGTATTCCTCCCCACCACTGACCTCCATAGCAAATAGATGACCCTGCAGATCATAGTAGAAGGAGGTAATGTCAGCTCTTGAGTGGTTGTAAACATGGGTGACTCGAGTGGGGTAGTTCAAGTCGGCGTAGAAGTACTGCTCATGCTCGCCTTCATTAGTTCTACGGGAGACACGGCGGCCCAAGCCATCGTAGCGGTAGCGGACGCTCCAACCCCCAGCTGTGCGTCTGTAGGCTCGCTCGAGAAGTCCTTTGGAATTGTACTCAAATATGTCTGAGCCTCTCTGTGCAAGCACGCCATCCTCATCGAGGTGATACTGCATATCGCCGAGCCGTGTGATTCGGTCTTGGAGATCGTAGCGTAGTGGCAGCAGACGGGCGCTGTTACCGGGGTTAAGCAAATGGAGATTACCATTTAGGTCGTAGCTGTAGCGCCAAGTGGACCAGTCATCAACCTTGACACCAACAAGCTGGCCGTCACCGTCATATTCATAGCGGTACTGTGTAGTATTAGCATATGGACCGATCTTCAGTTCACGTTTAATTACACGGCCCATACTGTCATACTGGACCGTCATCCAATACATCAACGAGCGGAAGATCTCATACTGCACTTCTTTGATGCGGCCATGTGTATCAAAATGCTTACTGAGTGTCATCACGGCCGTAGTGATGATTTGGTTGATGTCGTAGTATATGATGCCAAACTTGCCGAAGTGTTCGACTTTACCAGATATCTCATCATAGCGGTACAGGTCCACAGGAAGCGGGGTTTCCCCTATTACTGGCTTTATGCTGGCCACCCTGAAGCTGTTGTCATGATAGGTGTAGTCAAAACGTGCATTAACCATTCCTTCCTCTGAGAAGCGGTACATCTGTTTGTCCACTAGGGGGCCGAGTTTGCGATAGCGAATGGTGCAAGAGAAGCCTCCGCTCTGTAAGTTGACCATTTTTAGCACTCCTGTTGTCTCATCGTAGCCAAAGGTGACAGCAGTGGCGTCATACAGCACCTCTGAGAGCTTTCCGAGCTTCCCGTACTTGTAGAGCACACGCCGACCTGTTCCAAGGTAGAATGTAGCGCGTGGCTGCCCATCCTCGCTGAAGTCGTGGATAATGGTGGCATTGCTCTCAGGGGGGTTGTAGGTGTTGCGAATGTAACCAACAGACACATGAGTGGCCATAGTGTGTCTGGCCATGCTGGGCATAGTGACCGCCGTGAGCCGACCCGCTGTGTCAAAATCAAAGACGTACTGTTTCTGACTCTGTTGGAGCAGCAACACCATGGACTGAAGTGTGAAAGAGAAAAATAAAAAAGGTGCACAGAATTAGTATATACATGAACACTATAGGAAAAACAAGTGCTTTATTGTGGTTCTGAAGAGTCAACTCACTTTGTCCGTGTAGCTGAATCTCCAAACTTTCCCATCAACAAAGGTTCGGGACAGGATCCGTCCAAATGTGTCAAACTCGCTTTTCTCACTCATGCTGCCCCTCTGCAAGCCCACCAATCGGCCGGTGGGTGAATAAGACACATTGACCAGGGCTAAGCTACTGCTGGGAAGCCAGGTGGCCGGTCGGCCCTGGGCGTCATAGATGATGCGCAGAGTGAACTTGCGGTGGTCATCATAGATCTTCTCTGTTCTGGTGTTGCGGTCATAGTCAATGGACAGAAGGTTTCTGCTGTGGACCTGCAGGAAAACATTTAAGGTTTATTAAAGGATCTAAACCAGGGGTGCCCATGCTCGGTCCTGAAGGGCCGGTGTCCTGAAGAGTTTAGCTCCTACCCCAATTAGACACACCTGAACCAGCTAATCAAGCTCTTACTCATACTAGAAACTTCCAGGCAAGACATTATAATAAACATTAACATTCTGAATTTCTGTAAAGCTTCTTTGAAAAGTGCAACACAAATAGAATGGACTTTACTTGACAACTGACTTCAATGGTAAAAAAGAAAAGCTTACGCGCAACTTCCTGCCAAACACTGTGACCTTGCCCTTGGTCAGCTCTTTTCTCATGCGCCATTCGATAGAGTTAAGGCCACTGTCAGTGGGTAGGGTGATGTTGCGTCTCCCGATAGTCGGGCTCACTGATCCTGCAATGATGTGCGGTTCGATGTGAAAGCTGATGCCCATTCCATTAGCATAGGATACTCGCAGTGTGCCGTTGTGGTACAACTGATAGTTATTTCTCACTTGGTCTGTGAAAAGACAAAGAAGAATATAGGTCGACAAGGATTTTAAAATACTTTTTTTTATACTCTTTAAATAGTACATTATAAACAAGCATTATATAATATTTTACATCTCATTATGAATGTAAATACACTACCATTTAAAAGTTTAGGTACTTTTTTTTTCAAAGAAGTCTCTTGCACTTTTCAAGCATGCATTTTTTATCCAAAATACAGCAAAAACAGTCATTTAAAATAATTGTTATTTATCTTAAAGTATTTTAAAATGTAAATTATTCCTGTGATGGAAAGCTGAATTTTCAGTATCATTACTGAAGATCATATGATCCTTCAGAAATCATTCTAATATGCTGATTTGGTGACCAAGAAACATTACATATTATAAATCTTAGAACATGTGGATACTTTTGTGGAAACTGTGATACAATTTTTTTTTAAGGATTCTGTGATGATTTTAAATGTGAATATTAAAAACCATCACAGAAAAAATATATATTTTGTAACATTATAAATTATTTTATTGTTACTTTTGATCAATTTAATGCATCCACACTGAAAAAAAGTGTTATTTTATACATATATCCTAACATCTACTGTACAGTCCAGAAAAGTCCCGACAGATAAAATGGTAGTGAAATGCATTTGAAAATATATAAAAATTGTTTCATGGCATTGATGCACTTTAACTATAATTTATTTATCTGTTAAGTATTTAATGTTTGTATTAAGGGCGACTTAATATGAAGTGTTCCCTAAATCCAGCCTCGTTTAATTTCAGTATTAATTCTGATCTGACAGTCTATTGTGGATTAGGGGAAACGCATCACTGTGGGCCGGATCTGTATAATGCAGCTTTTGGTATAAAGAAGATTTAGCTTTGGCTAAAGGCAGCACAAACATCTTTATTTCCATTTACAAGCTATAATTGGATCAGATGCTGCTTTCCACAGAAATGTACCTGGGAAACACAATCAAGTACAATTTTAAAGTCATAACAAAAATCCAAGTGCATTTTGATACACCGCTAACAAGCAGAAGGCACCCAAACGGTACGTTTTCATGTAATTTGTCTTGAGTAAACAGCAAAAGCATACTCTTTACAGGAAGTAACAAGCAAGTTGTGCAAGAGAATCTATCAACACATTATCTACTGGATATAAAGAGATGAGCTTAAGCCTTCAAGCTTTTGCTTTTAGAAAGAACCCCTAAAGGGGCCTATAGTAAATTATAAACGGATTATTTCTCTGCTCTGCTGGACTCCACACATTCAACTGTGGCCTCCCTGTCAACCTGCCTACTGTGTGTTTTGGTCTTAATGGATGCAATTTAGAGGGAAAATGGGGGGAACCAGCATGAGATCGGGACTGAGATGTGTTCTGTAGATGTGTTGTGGTTGTGTACCTTGAACCACAGTGAAGGACGCCTCTACGGACGAGAGATTAGTGATGACTGTGACATCATCATCTCTGTTTGAGCTCTCCATGTTAATATTGATGGTCTCCTCCATCTCACGATGCAGACTGGTCACCACACCAGTGGGATAAGTGACATTGGTTAGACGACCCTCACTGTCATAGCTGAGAAGTAGAGATATAAGACAAAACTCACTAATATTAATATAATAAATAGCCAGCAGTGTCCGCAGAAATATTTTTTATTAATTTAGAAAAAAGTTTTCTGTGTTTGATACCAATGTTATTTTAATACTATTTTAGTAGAAAAAAAAAAATAAAAATAAAAATAAAAATAAAAATAAATATATATATATATATATATATATATATATATATATATATATATTACATTTTATTTGTATTCTCTTTTGTATTTTAGTTTAAGTTTTAGTTATTTTGTTATGTGTTTTATTAATAAAATAAACAATTATAGTTAACAATAAAACATAACTGTACATCTATTTAAATGTCTAGAGCAGTTCTAGCATACAGACACTAGATGGAAGCAGGACCAAAGCAGTGCTGTAAAAACATCCTCTGCTCTGACACCAGATGAAGATACTAGGCAGATGAAAAGCACAGTGCTTAGAAACAGAAGTCAAAATTCTGGATGCACGGTCACCAAACTTTTGCACTCAGCATTTTTAGCTGAAAAATCTGCATTATATTCTCTACTTAGTTTAACAAAATACTAAATGCGCTGAAACATCACAAAGTCATTTTAAATTAACTCAATATCAATCATTTCACTGCAAAGAAGCCTCCTTTTATGTATACTGGGCTTAATATAGATAACCTTATTAACACTGCACAATAAACAATGTATTACAAAAAAAAAAAAAAAAAAATTTAATAAAAAGAGTTTTACTGCATATTGCAGCAGTTATTAATCAGACGATAACCAAACACATCTAGATGCAGTGTTGTTGTTAGCCTTTTCGGCATTTTTAAAAGTAAGTTATTTTCATTGAAACTTTTTTATTATTATAATTTTTCTTTACGATTTCCAGATTTTCCATTTATCTCAAAGTTCTATTAACACACTGCACATTTCATACTCACTTGTAAAAGTTTGTCCATCCGGTCTCATCTGACTTGGAGGCTAAAAGTTCTGTGTTAGTGTAATAACCGAGTTGTGCCACTTCCTGGCTGAGAGCGGACACGGAACGTAGGCTGCTGGCTGGGTCCATTCCCAGTGTTACCACCTGGTTCTCTGGCAATAGGACAAGCCTGACAGAGCCAGACGCCTCCCTCCTCACCCGAAGCGTATTGTTAGAGGCATCAGTAATTGCTGCCAACTCTCCGTCCAGCCCGTAGGTAAAGTTATAGAGTGCCAAGCCTGTAATGAGGCTAACCGTCTGCCTATGAAGGCCGTCAGGACCAAACACATATAGCTCCTGTTCTAGAGATGAACCCACTTCATATTGTCCACTTGCTGTGGCATTGGGGCAGTTGCTGCGGACCGAACGTACACGGATATTGTTCAGGTCAGCGATGTACAGGGTACCATCTGGTGACACAGCTACTGAAGCGGGACAATTAAGGCTGGCGTCCGCAGCATAGCCTTCATCTCCTGAGAAACAGTTGCAGTTGACGTCATTCTTACAGTCGCATTCAGAGGCAGCACCGGCAAGCAGAGAGATCTCACCGCTGGTGCTAACTTGCCGTATGCGGTTGATGCGCTTCTCGTCGGTTTCAGCAATATAGAGCACACCTGAGTGGGAGATGGCGATGGCTGTGGCGCTCTCCAAGGCAGAATGGATGGCTAGTTTGCTGAGCGAGTAATCAATGCCAGGGACCTGACAGTGCATGGGCCGCCCTGCAATAATGCTGACCAGGTGGTTCTCAGAGATACGCAGGATGACGTTATTCTCTAGCACATACAGAGAGTTGTCCATAGGGTTGATGGCCAGGTCTGTAGGCCACTCCAGACGTACCTGAAACAACAAATGTTAAGAAACATAAAAGAGCACGTTAACATAAAAAAGGACACTAATTGGGCATGTTGAGCAGTTGTGGTCTGAGAGTGTAAATTCAGCTTTGCCCAGTGGGATTTCCCTGCCTTTGCTTCTGATATGTCTCTTTCTGTTCATTTAATTCCCCAAAGGGGATCTGTTTTATCCTTGCTTCTGGTCAAACTGAATGCATTTCCTATTTCTGACAGTCTATTTCCTTCTGGTATTTAAAAAATAAAATGCTCTTATACATGAATTATCTCTCTCTGATTCCATAAAATAATCTTAATAAATAACAGTGTTAGTTTTAATGGATTGTTTCTATGCAAGGACACAAATTTCATTGCTTCTGCATTAAAAATGACCTAAACAAATGACAAATGAAGCTGATTCATTTTCATACCCATTGAGATTAGTTGTATGTGACATTCAAGAAATGAATTTGAACTTGCACACACTGTAGACAAATTCAAATAAGATGCATTACACATATATACGCATTACAGGGCATCTGAATTACGCACTTACGCACAACTTTTTAGGAGTTGAGGAAAGAAATAACAACCTGGCTGACGTCCATGCTGGAGTCACAGCTGAGGGGCCTGACTGCAGTAAGGTCATTGGTCTTTATCAGAGTGGAGATAATACCATTCTGATCCACTTTTCGTATCATAGTAGCATCCACAAAGTACATCAGGCCGTTCTTATCCAATGCAACACCTGCATGAAAGAAAGGACGGTGACGAAACTCAATACTGGTGCATGATAAAGCTCATATTAAGACATGCTATAAGTAGTATGTGTTTCAACAATGTAGAAAACATTCACCTGCTATTAAAAAAGGTCAGTTGAGCCAGAATTATGTATTGTTATAATTGTCTAAATATGGTAAATGTCTTCTTCTTGAAAGTCTCGTCAATGTCACTGCAGATTCTCCTAAAGAATTTAACTGCTCCCCAAGTATCTGACTGATTTTCCACCCATTCAGATATTCCAGAGCGCAAACGTGTCTTTAAAGGTAAAATAATTAGTAGTCTGTGTGTTTAGGAGCAATGACCTGGAAACGAGTCAGGCGCTGTGCTGCTCGACTGCTACAGTTTGATTCGTGCTTTCACGGTGATCATGTCAGAGCGCGTTTTATTCTGAGATAAGAAGGCAGAGTCGGTCTCCGAGTGCAGTCTACTAACCTTACGATCTCTATTTACTTTCTGTGTCGTTTATTTTCCTCACATCAGTGGCCATGCTGGGCTTTAAGAATGATGTGTGGAGCCTAGACAATTACAGGTCACTGAGGTCTGCCATAGCACAGAAAATGACAGCACCTGGTAATTGTCTAAGGGATTAAATGGTGATGCTTTCTAGGTTCAAGGAAAATAAAAATGCGTCTGTCGTAATTGTAAAGCATCACAGCGTTGAAATGCTGCTTTGTCTTGCGTAAAAGCTAACTCTGAAGAAGGATGTAGTATATAGTAAGGTGTAGTGCTGTGTGTAATTTTTGCCCCTCCCAACTCACAGAAAAAGAAGAAAAGCGAAATATTTCCTTTAAAAATCATCACCTCTTGGGCTCATAAGTGTGGCCTCCACTGCCTTTCCTCCGTCACCACAGCGAGCCTCATCGAATGGGACGCACTGCTCTCCTGTCCCTGCCACCACCTGAGCGTTATCCAGAAGCGGTCTCGCCCCATTCAGAGAGCGAACGCGGTAGATCTGCCGGGAGTTGGTGTCTGACAGGAACAAAGAACCCGACACCGGATCCACTGCCAAGTAGTACTTATGGCTTGGATTGTTGCTATGGAAATAGGGCAAATGGGAGAATGTCTCTTAATAAAATCCTCTGAAAAACAGCATGGTTACCTTGGTGAACATGATGAAATGTGAATAGTTCATTGCTGGTAAAATAATTGGAGCTCAAAAAAAAGAAAACTATTTGATAGAAAAGAAGAAAAATAAAGTCCAGAGAGAAATTCTGCTACAAACAATGAGCTGCAGAAAAGAGCAGGACACAAGCACAATGTTAGTTTTCAGACACATTAGCATGCTATTTAGATATGCAGACATGATAAATATTATTTGCATTATGCATTTATTTTAATTACCTGTGTCTCAAATCTTTATTTCTTTGTGGAGCAAGGGAAGAGAAGAGAAAAATAATGCATCGGTTTGAATAAATTATCAAAACATATTATTGTAAAAGCTATTCAAGTTGTTAAAAACAACATTAAATCAAAACTGAACTCATTTATTTTCATAATGAATGTCGTTGGTGTAGTAGTGCATGATTCATCAATGCATGTCAAGTGTTTATTACTATCCTTCATCAAACTGCAGCAACTGTTGACTTTGTGGTCAGTGCAGGTGCTCTGACATACTGAGCTGTGGCGCTCATGGGAAACCCTTGATTTAACAGAACAATATCAAATGACAAGATTTAATTATTATTTTTATGCTTCTGACATCTTTTCCTGTCAGTGGATCTTGGAATTTAAGCCTCATTCATTTGCTGATCTCATTTTTTTTTAAAACCAACTCCAGCCAATTATTATTTCAGCAGAATATTCTGTTCTACTTAATAATGCACCTCAGTAATTATAGAGGTGAAATTAATTACAAATGCTGTTTTAATGTTGTCAGCTGTGCATCCTATCAGCTTTACCTGAGCTCCAGTACAGCTGTGGTATTGAGGGACGGATAGACCCTCCGCACAAAGTTAAGGTCACCCACGTACAGGTTACCCTCTCCGTCACAGGCTACAGCCATCGGCGCCAGCAGCTTGTTGCCCTCAGCCATCCCACTGCAGCTTGGGCATGAGATGCTGCGTCTTCGGCCATTACCCAAAATACTGTTGATGATGGGCGGCTGCTGCTGGGAGAGGAAGATATTCTCACCGCTGCCCTTATGGAGGATGCCTGCGTGAAATAAATCAAACACTGCCACTAAGCGCAACTGATTGAGATTCCAAACATAACCAATTTCTAATGGTCTTTAAATGCACAAATGTGATGCTTAAATGAAAGCATCAATTTCTACAGTGTGACATATTTACTGCATTCCATGATCGATAGTGTGAAACCAGCAGTCATTAAAGACCTCATAATAACCAAAAAAAATTACTTGCCCCTCAAACACACAGAATTTCACCCTAATGCAGTAATGAAATTATGAGCAATGACAAATGTGCATAAAAATATCAATATTAGGCAAAATATGAGTTGTTTTATAGGTCACTGGCATGCTCTCCAGCTCTATGTCCTTATTTGACTTTCCACTAGCCAAGCTTTAATCACAATAAATTGTTGTTTTTAACTCAAACCTCCCTATCTCCTAAAGCAAGGGAATAAGTCTTCGGAAGGAGAAATTTAGTTGCTGCAAAAGCCTGAAGCTAAACAGGTGTGAAAAAGCATGCAGTAACTTCTGTTCTATAATGGTGCTTAATACCAACACATTTCAAACAGAGTAAGTAATGGAAATTTTTTCTTGGAGAAGCTTGAATGAACTATCAGCTGCAGGGATGACCTGTCCCTTCTGCATTTCACAAAACAAGTGTCTCATAGGAAATACATCTTGGCTTATTGTAATAAGCCTGACTAAGGAGGGATTGATTGATTTATTGACTGACTGACTGATTGATTTGTGTATGTGTGTTTTCAACTCCCAATTCAGGGATGGGAAAAACTGGTACCCAAAGGCCACTGCACTGCAGAATTAAGCTGCATCCAAAATCAAACCCACCAGTAAAATAAGTCTTACTTGAAATTACAGAAAGGTGTATTTGAGTAAAGATGGAGCTGAAGTCTGAAGAAACATATATGAAGTTGTTTCATTAGGTGTTTCCATATCATACCGCTGCGGACATTCAGCATGTGGTGTTTGTCTAGAGACCAGCTGCCCAAGTTTGAGGGGTTGAGCTCGTATCCCTGCAGCACAGCTGTCCTCTTCTCCCACAGGATCTGACTGGGACACGTCTCATACTCGTAGCCCACAGACACTATAGAGATTGACAGATGGAAAGAGGGACAGGAAAGAAATGTGATGAATGAAGGCGAAAATGACAGAGAAGGAAGACACTTAGAGGAAGAGCAAAGCTGTGCTATCTTAATTAAACACTCCATCACCGAGCGGAGACATAACAATTCATTAGCTTACAGGAAGATTTTGCTGCTGGCACACACCATAATGGATGAGAGACAGAAAGTCTCATTAAAATACGAAACTATCTGTGTTTTGGAGCTCAAATTAGGAGAAGACACAAGGTAAAGGACAATAGCATAGACAAGAAACGAGATAACAGTTAAAATACACCTGTTTTCCTGACATGACTCCATATCCCACTTACCCAAAGCCTCAGTCAGGCCATGGACCCTCTGCCTATAGGCATCAGTCTTGTCCCAGATATACATGTAAGCCAGGTTAGGAGATGCATGGAACCATTTCTGAAGGACATGACCCTCGACGGCCACCATCAGGTGCACTTTGGCCAGGCTGAGAGGCACTAGAGCTGGGGTCAGGATCACCTTGAGCAGTGAGAGGTAGCCTGAGGTCCTGGAGCTCAAATAGCAAAGTTTAAGACCGGTGCCAGGGATCTCCACCTGCTCGTGAAGCACCTGGACAGTGAGAGGATGCGAAAAGTGGGTGAATGGATTCTAAAAGTACTAAAAATCAAAAAGTCTTAGAAGACTACCTTAGAGTGGAGATAAAAGAGATGAACTGTGAGCAGGGGAGAGAAACCGTGATTGCGAGAAAGGTATGAGGATGTGAATGAATCAAAAGGAGTTCGAGAGCGAAAACTAAGATTAACAACAAAAGACCAGCCAAGAGTGAAGAAGGAGAGTAATGGAGAATATAAAACCCAAATAAAAAGCCAACGGAAGAATGTAATGACCTAAATGAAAGTGAATTAAATGAAAAGTGATGGTAGTGGTGTTGAATGTGGCACCTGGCTCTCAGGGAGGATGTGTTTCTCTGAAGGGTTGGAGCTGAAGAAGGAAGAAAGTGGGGAGGGAAGAACCACAGGATCAGGCCTGACAAAACCACTCAGGTCACATCTGGTCATGGTTTTCTCTTCCATCTGTAGCACCACAGTGTCCATGGCATAGAAGCGATTCCAGGGCAGCCACACCGTCCGGTCCTGACTCAGAAATGGAGCCCGCTCAAAATGCAAAGTCAGAGAGCCTCCACCGTTGGCCACCAGATCAAAACTAGGGAGAGCCAGCACAGGAGATATATTTCAGTACATACTCAACTGTATGTTGACATTTCAAAAGGGGCTTAAATAATGTGAAGTTACTCACGTGCCATCCTGGCGGGTCATGGTGTGACCATAGTGGGGGTACTTCACAAAGGTTACATTGACGCCCACCAAAGGAGTGCCATCTGAGGTCAAAACCTGACCTCGAATCAGAGATGCCAGGCTGCACGCATTAATACAATATTAGCGCATGATACATTTAGTAATTTAGTCTCTCACAGCACAGGGCAGATGAGGTACCTGGCATTGAATGGGTTGATTCCTGGTATGATGTGAGTGCTGTCTTTACCCACAACCATCTTGATTCTGTCATAAAAGGATGGGACTTTCTGGAACTCTGATTGGCTCTGCTGAATAACCTGAAGTGGGTCACGTGATCCACGGCACAGAGGATTGGTTACACAAGAGCTCTGCATGCAACAGTCCGGATCCATACAGTCAACCAGACCATCTGAGTGGAAAAGATGTCACCACATGTCATAAGCTTTAGGTCTGTAGCATGCATCAGCAATGTGATATATGAATTTTGTATGAAAAAAACCCACACTAGGGTTGTCACGATACCAAAGATTCAGGACTTGATAGAAATGCCAGAGCATATCTAATATATGCCATTGAACATACTTTACTTCATATATGTCTCAGTCAATTTTAGCAGCAATTTTGCTGTAATATTTTCAAAACGCACACTACTGTTTAATATATATACTTTTTTCAGCAAATGTGCATTCAATTAATCACAGGTGACAATAACGGCATTTATAATATTGATTTGTATTCCAAATAAATGCTGTTCTTTTGAACTTCTATTCATTAAAGAATCCTAAAAAAAGAAGCACAACTGTTTTCAACATTGATGTTGAAATGTTTATTGAACAGCAAATCAGAGTATTAGAATGATTTCTGAAGGACCATGTGACAATGAAGAGCTGCTGAAAATTCAGCTTTGCCATCACAGGAATAAATTACATTAAAAAAAAAAACTTTTCTTTTTTTTCTTTTTCTTTTTTTTTTTTACAGTTTTTTCTTTATTTTGATTCGTTTTATTGAGTATCTTTCAAAACGATAAAAAACCCGATAATTTTACACACATCTGATTTTTATTTTCTTAAAGGGGTCATGAATTGTAAATCAGCTTTTACTTGAGCTTTTGATATATAAGGGGTCATCGTGCTAAAATAATTTACTATAAGTTTCAGAACTGAAAATGTCCTTGTTACTGAAATAAAAGCTTTTAATGATACCAGGCCCAGCGAATGCCAGTTCCTGGAATGTTCCTATCTATAATAGATATATTAAACACTACCTCCACAGAAGAACATCAATGCCTAATTCTGTAGCCCCGCCCAATGATTCGTGCATGACATAGTAGGTACATTAAATCACATAAACCCTAAACCAGACCGAGCAACCAAGCAATAAGCATGTCATTGAAAATAACAAAATATTGTGCAGTGCCTGGCTGTGGAAGAACATGGTCACTGCGTAAAATTCTTTTGAATTCAGATATTAGGAATGCATTTATTTTTGATGAAGTTTCAGCTCACGTGAGTCAAATATTGAGCGTTTGTTCACTTGTTCACATTCCACCATGGATTTCTTTGTAAACAAGACACAGGTCAACGCTGGATTTGCAGAAAGACTGACATTAAAAAGCAAATATGTACAGTCTACAGTATATCAGATCCGACAGGAATAGTGCAGCACACATATGTGAGTAAAAAATATTTGCAGTACGTCACTATTGCTTTGTAATAGATCGCTTGATATGTCCTGATTATGTGTATGTGTCTAACCAAAGTAACAGAAGGCTCCAACTATGAAGGATGTAGCTTGTCAAACAGACACACAGAAATGTAGTTTACTATGCAAAACTATTATCCAATCACAGCAGTGGATATTTTCTTCCAAGTCTTCAATGTGGCATGCCCATAAAAACTGAACATTTCTCGAGCCAGCCTCAAAACCCGGGAAGAAAATAGCCTATTATTTATTGGTTTTGATATATTTGGTAACACTTTAGTATAGGGTCCAATTCACACTAATAACTAGTTGCTTATTAGCATGTCTATTATTAACATATTAGCTGTTTATTAGTGCTTATAAAGTACATATAATGCATGACATCCATAATCCTACCCAATACCCTAAACTTAACAACTACCTTATAAACTATTAATAAGCAGCAAATAAGGAGTTAATTGAGCCAAAAGTCATAGTTAATGGTTATTTAATAGTGAGAATTGGACCCTAAAATAAATTGTGACCATATTTTTTTTTTTACTACTAAGTATCGCCTGGTTCTGGAAGTACCGGCACATTTGGCATCCTTACCACACACGGTTTTATGGTTTCATAGTAGCAGATGGTTTAAAGGGACTTCTGAAAACTCTCAGTTCATCTGCCATCTTTTTCACAGAATGTGTACTTTTGATAAACCCTTCTCATTTTAAACCCCTGCGCTGCTTTGATGTCAAGAGAGGGAGACAAATAATATGATTAAAAAACATAATAAGCTCAAATGTAGAACTTCTCATCATTATGGAAATTAAATTGAACAAATCTATTCATTTATCCCCATTGGGGTAATGAGCTCAAGTGATGGATATGATCACTAAAATGAATGATGCTCTTAGTTTCTCTCTCTTTCTCTCTTGAATTCACATTTAGAGAACTTGCATCAAAGTTACAGAGGGCATCGCTCACACCCCTGAGAGCTTTCTTCCCTGTTTCATCTTCCTCTCCCTTTTTTCACATCTCGTATTTGCTACATATTGCAGTTCACTGTAGTACATGCACACCCTTTCAACACTTCTCCCTAAATGGGTCTTTCTTGATCCGGAACAAACTCACAACAAGCCCCTGTTGCCTAAGACTTTTGTTCCATGTTGTTTTGCCTGGTGGTCTCTGAACTCTGAGGTTTTTGTGAAGTAACCCCCAAATGAAAAGTAAACAAAAAAGAGAGAAGAAAGAAGCAGGCAGTTCGTATGTCTGGAGAACGCTTGTTTGTATTTGGGTCAGATTGAGTAAATTCAAATGCCTGCTTTGACAGGTATTTTGTGATCACCCTTAAAATTTAATCCACAAGAAGTATAATTAAGCAAATTGAGATCACTTCCCAATCCCTTTACCCCTCTATATATAATTTCCTCTCCTCTCTCTATTCTAATAATAAATATACTGAAGAACATTAAGGAAAAGAATCACCCACCTTTAAAATAAACACGTATAATTTTGTTGCTTTGTAGTCTGAAATGAAGAAATGAAGAAGTAAAGTTTTTGTTTTATCCAGCTGTATTTACTCAGTGCAACTTGTAACAAATGTATATAAATTTAATGTAGGATCTAGAAAAAAAATATTATCGTGATTAAACCAGAAAAATTTAAAATAAATGAACAAAAACAAAGTTTGAGCACATAAATACTGTTATAAGCATGAGCCCCGTCAGACTGGTCGTGATGGAGGTGTAGCAACAATATATAGTGATATTCTCAACGTTACCCAGAAAACAGGATACAGGTTTAACTCATTCGAAATACTTCTGCTTAATGTTACACTGTCAGACATGCAAAAGAAATCTAATGTATCTCTTGCTCTGGCTACTGTGTATAGACCACCAGGGCCGTATACAGAATTCCTAAAATAATTTGCAGATTTCCTCTAAGAACTTTTGGTTACAGTTGATAAAGCGTTAATCATCGGATATTTTAATATTCATGTTGATAATACAAATGATGCATTGGGACTTGCGTTTACTGACCTAATAAACTCTTTTGGAGTCAAGCAAAATGTCACCGGGCCCACTCATCATTTTAATCATACAGTAGATTTAATTATATCGCATGGAATCAATCTTACTGATAAAGATATCGTGCCTCAAAGTGATGATGTTACCGACCATTTCCTTGTATTGTGCATGCTGCGTATCACTGATATTAAGTGGTCTGGGCAGAACTATTGTTCCATCCACCAAAGACAGATTCACAAATAACCTGCCTGATTTATCTCAACTGCCATGTGTACCCAAAAATACACATGAACTAGACGAAATGACTGGCAACATGGGCACTATTTTCTCTAATACATTAGAAGCTTTTGCCCCCATCAAACTGAAAAACTTTAGAGAAAAACGTACTGTGCCATGGTATAACAGTAATACTCACTCTCTCAAGAATCAGAATCAGAATCAGAATCAGAAAGAGCTTTATTGCCAAGTATGCTTGCGCATACAAGGAATTTGTTATAGTGACATAAGCTTCCAGTACACAGAGACAACAACACACAGACAAAAAAAATAAAAAATACTTTAGGCAAATAAGTAAGTGTATAAACAATTGTGCTATAAATGATAATCGAATAGGATTGAGTAAGATGCAGGGATGTACTAGGATGGAGGGGTAACAAATAAATATAAGGATATTGCACATTTTTTGCATAAGCATAAGTGGGGAGCATTTAACTGTTCATGAGGTAGATTGCCTGGGGGAAGAAACTGTTCTTGTGCCTTGCTCTTCTGGTATTTGCGGCTCTGAGGCACCGGCCAGATGGCAAAAGTTCAAAGATGGGGTGACTTGGATGTGAGGGATCCAGAGTGATTTTCTGAGCCCTTTTCCTCGCTCTGGATGTATACAGTTCTTGAAGGGTGGGCAGGGGAGCACCAATAATCCTTTCAGCAGTCCGAACAGTTCTCTGTAGTCTTCTGATGTCTGATTTTGTTGCTGAACTAAACCAGACGGTTATTGAAGTGCACAGGACAGACTCAATGACGGCTGAGTAGAACTGTCTCAGCAGCTCCTGTGGCAGGTTAAACTTCCTCAGCTGGCGAAGGAAGTACAACCTCTGCTGGGCCTTTTTCACAATGGAGTCAATGTGATTGTCCCACTTGAGGTCCTGAGAGATGGTGGTTCCCAGGAATCTGAATGACTCCACTGCAGTCACAGTGCTGTTCATGATGGTGAGTGGGGAAAGTGCAGGGGGGTTTCTCCTAAAGTCCACGATCATCTCCACTGTTTTGAGCGTGTTCAACTCCAGGTTGTTAAGACTGCGCCAGACAGCCAGCTGCTCAACCTCTTGTCTGTAAGCAGACTCATCACCGTCCTGGATGAGGCCGATGACTGTAGTGTCGTCTGCAAACTTCAGGAGCTTGACAGAGGGGTCTTTAGACGTGCAGTCGTTGGTGTACAAGGAGAAGAGCAGAGGGGAGAGAACACATCCCTGAGGGGCACCAGTGTTGGTGGAGCAGCTGTTTGACATTAATTTCCCCAGTCTCACTAACTGTTGCCTATCTGTCAGAAAGCTGGTGATCCACTGACAGATAGAGCTAGGAACATAGAGCTGGGTCAGTTTGGTCTGGAGGGTTGTTGGGATGATGGTGTTGAAAGCCGAACTAAAGTCCACAAACAGGATCCTCACATAAGTCCCTGTTTTGTCCAGATGTTGCAGGATGAAGTGCCATCCCATGTTGATTGCATCATCCACGGACCTCTTTGCTCAGTAAACAAACTGCAGGGGGTCCAGTAAGAGTCCAGTGATGTCCTTCAGATAAGCCAGAACCAGTTTTTCAAACGACTTCATGACGACAGACGTTAGAGCCACAGGTCTGTAGTCGTTAAGTCCTGTTATCTTGGGTTTCTTTGGAATGGGGATTATGGTGGAGCGTTTGAAGCAGGAAGGCACTTCACACAACTGCAGGGATCTGTTGAAGATCTGTGAAAAGATGGGGGCCAGCTGGTCAGCACAGATTTTCAGACAGGCTGGTGTAATGCCATCTGAGCCTGGTGCTTTTCTTCTTTTGTTCTTCCTGAAGACCTGGCGCACATCATCTTCACAGATTTGAAGAGCAGGAGGTATGGAGAGGGGGATTGCAGGAGGTTTTAATGGTTGTGTAGGTCAGAATGGGTTTTGGGGATTTCAAATCTACAATAAAACTCATTCAGGTCATTAGCAAGTCGTTGATTAGCCTCAGTGCAAGGGGATGGTGTCTTGTAGTTTGTGATGGCTCTCAGTCCTCTCCAAACTGAAGTTGAGTCGTTGGAAGTAAACTGGTCTTCTAACTTTTTAGCGTAGGTCTTTTTAGCCACTCTAATCTCTTTGTTCAGTGTGTTCCTGGCCTGATTGTACAAGAATCTGTCCCCATTTCTGTAGGCATCCTCTTTGGCCTGACGAAGATGTCTGCGTTTTACTAAAGAAACTCATCGTCTTGAGTGCAAATGGAGAAAAACTAACTTGGACGTTTTTAGAATTGCGTGGAAAAAACAGTATGTACAGCTATAGACAGGCCCTAAAAACTGCCATGATCGAGCAAATCCACAAACTCGTTGAAAATAACCAAAACAATCCAAGGTTTTTATTTAGCACAGTGTCTAAATTAACAAATAACTTCTCAGGTTAGGAATGTATACATGGATCCCTGAGTAGGGAACGAGACACTGCATCCTCTAGGGGCCGCTATGGGGAACACCTCGTCGTGACCCATGTCTGAAGCATACATTGAAAATACACCAACTTGTTGGCCAGCTACAGCCTCTGACGTCACTTCCGGCGTGACTATAAACAGGCACCGGGAGAACACGTCATTCACTTCTTCGACTGAAGCTTGCGTATGAAGCATGGCAGGGAGCTAGAGGATGCAGTGTCTTGTTCCCTACTCAGGGAACCATGGTTACATTACATAACCTGAGATGTTCCCTTTCAAGAGAACTTAGAACTGCGTCCTCTAGGGGGCGCTATGGGGAACAGTATACCCATGCCACCATGCTGAGGGGAGTGCAGGCCAGAATCATGGCGAGCACTAAGTAACGACTCTACCATTTCCACGGGAGTTGCCTCTTGGACGTTTAGACGGCTGTCTGTGACAGTACCCCTTACGACCAAAGGCCTAAGCTACATACCCAACTTAATTGTTAGGGCCTCGGCCCAGGGTAGAGCTGAAGGCTTGAAATCAGGAAAGATTCCTTTACTGTTCTAAGGAGGGGCTCTTGTGGCACTCTGATAGAGCAGCTCATAGATGGAATGTTGCATCTCAAAACAGTATGATTGAGAGTCATCAACTCGATCTATGGAAACATAATTGGAGCGCTCTGGGGAAAAAACAGAGAACTCAGTCTCATATGAGATGAGAACTCCAAGCTCAGAGTAGCCCGCTCATAGGTGACCCTTTTTGGAAAAAGGGGAGCGCTGCTAAACTACCATGAGAATCGCCCAAATAGCCCCTCTTGTTGAGGGAAGCGAAGCTTGAAGTGTATAAATAAATACACACTGGCTGAAAGAAGCCCAAAGAACCAAGGTCTTATCATCTCAAGAAAGGGAACGAGGTGGAGCGCGTAACCCACGCAACCGTACAGGAATTCAGAAAGTGCGCAAAGTCTTGCATGCACACTTACCACTTATGTGGATTTTAGAAAGTGTGCAAGGTGTTCACATGCTCACTGACCACCATGTGGTTTTGAGAAAGTACACAAAGCTTAGCATGTGTACCTAAAGGTTCCTAAGCATCGTAGAGGCGCTGAATCGCACGGGAGAGGCAAGCTCAATTTTACAAACCTCCGGCGAGGAGAGCATCACGTGAGGCAGCATATACAAGAAGACTTCTGTAACTGCCACCTCCACTTCCCGCTAGATGCGACAGCACCACTAAGCGGCCAGGAGACCCCTCAGGGTGACCTGGCCGGACATCCATGAAATTCCCTGCAGTGCTGTACCAGGCCTGATGATCAAGGAGGCTCCCACAGAAGCCTGTGATCTCAGCCACCTAATACCGGAACATGAAGCCGGATGGCTGGTGCTGGCGAGTGTTTAGTAAACACCGTAATTGAGCACTGCAAAGGAAAGTCACAGAATTTTTTAGGTTATACACATAACCACCAGCAATTTAATACACATAAGTTTATACAGAGAGGGTTACATACCCATCTACCCTCCTGCGCTGGAGCCCCGCTCAAGGGGCGCCTCCTTTTTGTCCGGACCATCAGTCAGGTTGTTGCTATGAACATAAAACCAACCAAAAACATTATAGGCCCAGTATAGGAGACTGTTATGCGAGAGGTTTCCACCTAACCTCAATCAGGTGGAGAGCTGGTGGTGACAGGGGAATTAGGAAGGGGAAGATAAAAGCAGAAGTAAAAAATCCCTGAAGGGAATGAGTAGATTCCTCGGTATCACTCTGATTCGGACGAGAATGCTGCCTCATCTGGATCACATCCATTAGGTTCTGCTTACCTCCACGTGATCCACAATTCCTCTTACCCCTGCCCGCAGGTGGGGGAGGAGCGCGAGTCGCGACACTAGCCTTCTGTGCCCGTCTTTGATCCTCAGATCGAGACAGGCCAGGAACCCTATGTTGTTCGGGCTCGGACCTGGACCTTTGTGGAATGAAGGATCTGAAAGCAGCAGAGTGCGCCTTCGTCTCCCTGAACTTCTCGATCACCGTCTCAATGGAAATATCGATAAGTTCAGAAGGCGAAACCTAAGTATTGAGAAGAAAGCCTTTTCTTTCTTCCCGATGTCTGCCAGGTTCATCCATAGACATCTCTCCGCTGCCACCACGGCTGCCCTAGTCCCGCCCATGGTGGCGGCGGCCTGCTTGGTAGCATGGAGAGAGGTCCGTGGTGCGGCGCGGCTACCTGATCAGGAGAAAGGCCCTTGCTTCTTGCCCAGGTCTCTTAGCAGATCAGCCTGATATGCTTGAAGCACCACCATCATGTGTAACAAAGCCACAGACTGACCTGCTGCTGTGTATGCCTTGCCATCTAAGCCAGATGAATTTCTGAAGTGGCTTAGATGGCAAGGAGGGAGCTTAAGAGAGGATGTCTCCCCCGCAGAAATAATTTTTTTTTTTATCTCTTTCTACAGGGGGCATCCCCTCATAGCCGCTTCCACGCATCACCTCGATGTCAGCAGATTTACTCTAATGCCGAAACCGAGGGATGCGAGAAGAAATTTGCCTCTTTCATTTCTTTTTGATATCTTTATGGAGTTCATGCAGAAATGGAAGGATCACCTGAGCTGGAGGGCTATGGTCAGAAAGAAAACACTCATCGAGGGTTTATTTATTTATTTATTGTTTAATGGCCTTACATCATCATCTTGTTAGCGCATTTTCACGGCAAGTTCAACTTTGCCGTGGCGCGATCCATAACCTCTAACAGCTCTACATAAGCAGGGCAGGGGAATTGAGAAGCCTCAGCCTCAGCTTCTTTACCATCCTCAAATATATCCTGCTTTCCCTGGGTAAAAACCCAGCAGAGCACTAACCTCAGTATCAGATAGTGTTAAAGAAATAAAATCATCCTCCCGAGGCTCTCTCTCATCCGCCGCCATTACGAGCTGCTCGAAAGGGAAAATCCCTCTTTAAAACATTCAAACAGACCCACCTGTATTCTCACGAGATCATTCTCCTCCGTGCCTCAGCAGTGGTAGGTCCTGAACCGCGGGAAGCAGATGACTGCCTTTTTTTTTTTTTTTTTTTCGTAAGAGAGACGAACGAGAGCGGAGCTTTTTCCTTGAAAAAACACTCACAATACACGCCGATTTCCTCCTCAAAGACATCGTGTGCGTGCTTTTCACGGGTGTCAAATAACGCCGTCACAGATGCACACATTGTTTAAACGCTTGCTAGTAGTCGCCATGATCGCTCTTACCAGTTCTTTCAGATGCACGCTTCAAACAGAACAGTCAGTGAAGACGAAGAAGAGAATGACATGTTCTCCTGGTGCCTGTTTATAGTTGCGCCGGTAGTGACGTCAGAGGCTGTAGCTTGCAAACAAGTTGGTGTTTTTTCAATGTATGCTTCTAGGGCTGGGTAAAAAAATCGATTTTTCGATTAATCGTTTTTTAAAATGTGGTCGATTTAAAATCGATTCTCAAAGGTCATAAATCGATTTTTTCCCATATTTATTACCGCAGACATTGAACGTAAGATTAGCATTAATCTAATTACAAATCTTCTCCACTAGATATAAGACAGAAGGTATAGATCCTACCTGTCTGATCGCTACAATTTTGTTTATTTAAATGGGGAGTCATCTCATTTATCACCAGTAAAATATGGAGTGCCACAAGGATCTGTCCTAGGTCTTCTCTATTTTCAATATAAATGCTGCCCCTTGGTAATATTATTAGAAAATACGGGATTAGTTTCCACTGATATGCTGATGATACTCAACTATATATCTCAACGAGACCAGATGAAACTTATAAATTATTTAAGCTAACAGACTGTTAAAAATGAAAAAGATTGTATGACCAATAATTTTCTCCTATTACATTTGGATAAAACAGAGATTACATAAAAATAGTACACAGAATCTTGTAGATTATAATTTTCAACAAGACGGATATACTGTTACTTCCTCTACAGTCAAAAATCTGGGTGTGATATTAGACAGCAACTTGTCTTTTGAAAAACATATTTCCCATATTACAAAAACAGCATTTTTCCATCTTAGAAACACTGCCAAGCTACGAAACATGTTACCTGTTTCTGATAAAGAAAAGCTAGTTCATGCATTCATGACCTCTAGACTGGACTATTGTAATGCAATTCTAGGTGGTTGTTCTGCATTTTCAATAAACAAGCTACAGGTAGTCCAAAATGCAGCGGCTAAACTCCTTACCAGGTCAAGAAAATATGATCATATTACCCCAATTTTTACAGTCTCTGCACTGGCTACTTTTAAAGTTCTGTATCAGTTACAAATTATTATTACTTGCCTATAAGGCCCTAAATGGTTCAGCTCTTGCGTACCTAACTAGCCTTATACCACGCTACAATCCATCATGCTCCCTAAGGTCACAAAACGCTGGACTTTTCGTAGTTCATAAGATAGCAAAGTCCACTAAAGGAGGTAGAGCTTTTTTGCATTTGACTCCCAAACTCTGGATTAGCCTTCCTGATAACGTTCGGGGTTCAGACACACACTCTCTCTTTAAATCTAGATTAAAAACACATATCTTTCGCCAAGCATTCAAATAATGCATCTCATCTAATGCAACATTTGTGACTGAAGTTGTATCTGATCAAATGCACATTATTATTATTTTGCTTGGGTTAAACTAATTAATTTTACTTTGTTGGAACAGCAGCTACGCTCATTATGTCTGTATTTGTTTCTCTGTTTTGCCACGGGATTTACCTCCAGTCAAGATCTAGAACACCTGAGAAGAGATGATGCCAACCCCTCAGAGGATTTCAGATGATGCTAACCCTGAAACAACATAATATTGCTATTGCTGTATTATCTACATTACTAACAAATATTGCTACAAGTGTGATTGCATCATATAATAATTGCTGTTAATAGTGTTCATCGTCTGGTTGACTACGTCTCGTATTAATTTTTCTGAAAATTCCTGTCATATGCACATAAACTGACAGTCACCACTTATAAGCTACTACTAAATATTGTAGAAACTTAATTTTCTGTAAAGTTGCTTTGCAATGATTTGTATCGTAAAAAGCGCTATACAAATAAACTTGAATTGAATAACATCCAAGTGAAAGATATATAACACAATCATGTCAGAAAAAATAAATAAATAAAAAACATCACTGAGTGAAGGAAAAGGATCACCGTCTCCTAAAAAAGACTTTTAATAGGGTGTAGCTAATCACATTCTCAATGGAACACAAAGCCATCTGACTTTCAACTGTGAACAGCTGTGGTCATTTTGATTAGCTCAACATGAAAATAGATTTCCTGGAGCATTTCAGTCCTTGGTAGTGGAACTGAAGCAAGAAATTAACTATGGGTGGCAAGACACCATCAAACGTGAAAGTGACATGACATACAGCCTAGTATGATGACCCATACTCAGACTTCATGCTCTGCATTTAACCCATCCAAAGTGCACACACACAGCAGTGAACAAACACACATCATGAACATACACCCGGAGCAGTGGGCAGCCATTTATGCTGCGGCGCCCAGGGAGCAGTTGGGGGTTTGGTGCTTTGCTCAAGGGCACCTCAGTCATTGTATTGCCAGCCCGAGATGCAAACCCACAACCTTAGGATTAGGAGTGAAACTCTCTGACCATTAGGCCACAACATCCCTGAAAGATCTCCAGGATAAAGTTGTGGACAGTCACAAGTCTGGAGATGGATACAAAAAAATTAAAAGGCTTTATCAATGCCTGGATGTACAGTAAAGTCTATTATTAAGAAGTGGAAGGTTTGGTACAACACAGACCCTCCCTGGATCAGGATGTCACTCCAAACTGGATGAAAGAGCCAAGAGGAAACTGGTCTCAAAGGCTTCCAAGAGGCCTACAGCAACTCTGAAGCAGTTACAGGAATTCATGACAAAGAGTGGTCATTGTGTGAATGTGACAACGATATCACAAATTCTCCACAAATGTGGCTTATATGAGAGGGTTGCAAGAAAAAGACACTCTTCAAGAAGGGCCACATGCAGTCACGACTGAGCTTTCCCAAAACACACCTTGAAGATTCTGAGCCAGATGAGACTAGATTTATGTGGGTGTTTCTGTGCAAAAGAGACTGGTGACTTGTCAGGATAAAAGGAAAAATGGATGGGCAAATACTATCAAATTCTTGAGGAAAATCTGCTGCCCTCTGCCAGAAAGTTGTCAATGGGGGAAAAGGTTTATCTTTCAACATGACCCAAAGCACACAGCAAAACTGAGCTCACAATGGTTGAAGGGAAAAAAGGTGAATGTCCTTGCATGGCGTAGTCAGAGACCAAACTTAAACCCCAATGAAAATCTGTGGAAGACTGCAGACCACAAACGTTCACCATCAAATTTAACAGAACTTGAGCAGTTCTAACAAGCTCAAACAGTACAGCCAATCATAGGTGTTCAAGAAATTAACTGTAATTGGCCACATTGCTCAATGCTATAAAAACATAATGTAAATAGAAACTTTTTATGTTCTCCAGAACACGAACATGCACTGAAACATTTACCAGATCTGTTTTGCCAATATCCCATTACAGTTTTAACTGATGGAGCTCTTGTTTTCATTTGAGGGTGCTTTTCACTGCATGAGAAAATGGACGTGTGAGGTGCGAGTGAGAATACTGTGTCATTTACGTGAGTTTCACGCTGAAGGCATGAGAGTTGGCAGCCCTGCATCTAAACATCACAGATTGACCTCACTGCTATATTCAAATAGCAAATCCAAAAGTATTTTCACAATACGTTGTAAAAAATAAAACCTGCCCGTGTATATAAGAGAGTGAGAAAACACAAAAGAGAAGACGAAGCGGGGAAAATGAAAACATTTTAAAATGAGAAACAACAAATAGTTCTTTCCAAAAGCCTCTCTATGCTCTTAACTGGTCTAGGGGAGATGCTCAGTGCACAGGGCTGACTCTGGACATCCACCTGTTACTGTATATAATCATTCTGCCAGCCAACAGACATGTCACCTTTTCATACGAATGACTGGAGCTGCTCTATTCATCTGTTCAGAGAATCTTCATATCTCTCATATCTCCTTACAAACTGCCACAAAGCAGCACTGTGTATATAGACAAATCTCAATATATTAAAATGCTTAAAAAACAATTTCTAGTTTTTTATTGAAGAACATATAGATTCTTTAACTTCTGACTGATCATGTGACTATTTGATGTATCAATAGTCACATTTTCTGTTAAAAAGAAAGAAAGTAAATGCACGGTAAGACATTTGTATGTGTTTTTCTGTTCAGACCAAAAGGCTGAATCAACATGTGATGGCAAAGAGATTAGAACACCTCTTCATAAAAAGAAATAAAATATGAAAGTTTGTCCCAGTCTGAAGCAACACATTAGCAGCCATTTATCGCACCAAATATTCATGTGAACAGGCCTTTACAACAGTGAGATAACAACTGTCCTAACCGAAAGTTCTGCCTCTCATCAGTTTAGCATTTTTTTCCCCAAGTCCCGACAGATGTGATGCATGTGAAGCCAAAGGGGATAGAAACAATTTCTGCATTCTACATGCGTTTGTCACCTCCTTCATTGTCCTTGTTGTCATTGCAGAAGGTCTCCATGGCAACACTGCAGCCTGGCCCTCTCCAGCCAGTGCGGCACTCACAGTGCCAGCTGTTCTGACCCATGATGCACTGCCCATTCCCATTGCACAGGCCCGGGCAGCCATCTGCAATAGAGGAAGGAGAGATCAATCAATTGTGTGATTATATTGGATTTGGCCTGAATTTGTTCGGTGCCGATAAGAAACACAAGGAGAAATGTTATTTGCCACTAAAAACTCATTATCATACCTATGTCATGCATGCCACATACCACTAAAAAAACCTGTCAGAAAAATTCTGATGCAAATCTATTATCAGTTAACCCAAGCAAAACCATTTTAGATGACTTGGTTGACTGCTGCATTTTGGCTGGTGAATTCAGCGTTAAGAAATGTTGTGTGCACAAAATCCATTGGCTATAATTGTCTGAAAACAATGATGTGAAAACAGTGATGGAGAGCGAGAATTGTACTCATTAGCATTAAAACAAGCATCCTAACACATGCAACCAAAGCATCCATTAGTATTCATCTTCCAGTTAGACTCCAGAGCTCAAAAAGTCATTTAATATTCTTAGAGATGCGGATCACACAGTGAAGACCATTTGCTTCGCTATGAATGTGATTATAAAATAATGACAACACACACACAAACATGCACATCCACACAGATGTGTTTTTCTACTCTATGTGTGCTGATGCAAACATAAGCAAATCAATCTAGACCAAACAATAAAACAGCAGCTGAAAAGTCTTTGAAAAACACTGTTGTAAAAGAAGTCACAGAACCAAGGGAAATGCCTTTGACTAGCTCAAAGCTTCAAAGCAGGAAAAGAGCATGTGTGTTTGTGTGTGTGTGTGTGTGTGTGTGCGTGTTTACCGATGGTGCAGTGTTCTCCGTTCCAACCCTGTTCACACAGGCACTTGCCATCCCTGCAGGTCCCATGTTTCACACACTGTTGGTTACACAGTTTCTGGTCACAGCTTGTGCCTGTCCAGCCCTCCTCACAGTGGCAAACGCCCCTGACACACACACCATGGCTCCCACAATCTGCTGAACAAACCTCTGGAGAAAGAGAGCAAGAGAGAGAGAGAGAGAGAGAGAGAGAGAGAGAGAGAGAGAGAGAGAGAAAGCTGCTTTTAATCTTTATTTTTATTTCTATTAAAGATATATATATATATATATATATATATATATATATATATATATATATATATATATATATTTCTTCTTAATTACTTCATTTAAGTTTTTTTTAAAAATGTTATTATTGTTTCTTTTAATTCTGTTATTTACTTACTTGCTATTTGCCTTTGCACTGTTTTAATGATCCGCAGCAAAGCTGCTTTGTAAAGAATTACATTGCTAAAAATAGCATTATTGTACTGTATTTCATTTGGTTTGCAAATGGAACATTAAAATATATGTATTATCTACTTTACTGTTGAAAAGCCAGATCTTTGCTTGAAAGAAATTAAAATGTATTCAATAAGGAAGCATTAAATTACTCAAAATGACAGTAAAGAGTTACATTCTAAAATAATTTATTTTTTATGTCACATAAATGCAGTTCCCTATTTGTCGGTCACTACGAGTTAGGGGTCTAACTTGGGAAACCAATAATTTCTGAGTTTAAGAGAAAATGGCAATTAGAATTGGTCATGTACACGGGTATATAAGGCGACAGCATGTATCTACTTATAAGATTTTTGCTGTAATAATGGTATCCACCTTATTACAAAGCAATTTAATCTTTGTGTGCCAGAGGCTGTTCCTGGTTGGTGTTACGACGCGTTACAGTGGTCAGCATCTATTCCCCTATTCCCCCCAGATGTTGATTGCAGCATTGGGGGATGGGGTATCGGCCTCTGAGGATGATGATTCAATGGGGCTGCCCCCCTTGGGTGTTGTCGCCACTGTCAAATCGGACCCGGAGCTGTTGGCCCTGGTTGCCCAGTCAGCCGTGAGCATCAGGCTGGACCGTTGAGGCCGGTGCGTCGAGCCCCACGCAGGAGAGCGGTGCGCCCCGTATCGCACCCAGTTGCTAAGTCCTCCAAGAAGACGATGATGAGGAAGGGGTTTTACAGCCCTTACTTCTTTGTACCCAAGAGAAATGGCTGCCTTCAATCTATCTTGGATCTTGAATTTTGATTCGGGTTCTTCACAAGCTCTCGTTCAAGATGTTGACACAGAAACGTATTATCAAATGTGTTCAAGTGCAGGATTGGTTTAAGGATTCTGCGCTAGTATGCATTTCCCTCAGCGAGAATGCTCGCACAGACACTGTGCAAGTCAGGGAGAAGGAGGAACAGGTCTTGCTGGTTGAGCCTTACTGGCCCACCCAGACCTGGTTTTCGCAAAAGCCCCTCCCTGGCACAACCCCCTGAGGAAGAACCTTCTTTCTCTGGGGCTGGGCACCATATGGCACCCGCATCAGATCTCTGGAACCTCTGAACCTTTATACAAGCTACAAGTAGTCCAAAAGGTCAAAAAAATATGATCATATTACCCCAATTTTACAGACTCTGCACTGGCTACCTATTAAGTTCCGTCCATTCCATATGTAGTACTGCCCCCTGGGTCAGTCCATATCAGTATCTCCACATGTCATCTCCCTACGTGCAGGATTTGGTCTCAGTAGCAACCTTTTCCTGAAGGTTTGCTTCCCCATCGTTCTGCCAGGCTGAAGGAACAAACAGGGAAGATTTTAAGCAATCTTTCACTGAAGGTTGAAAGACCTTATTTGTAAGGCCTTCTTCAGCTGCGATGTTCTGACCATTGGTCCCCTGCAGTACCAAGGTCAGTGAATTTGCACTGGGGCTTTCATCATGACATAACTCGTAGTGACCAACAGATAGGGAATGTCTGGGTTATGTACGTAACCTGCATTCCCTGATGTTATGTCCCCATGTCACAACCTTGAACCTAATGAGTGGATGCATGCTGTCGCCTTATATACCCGTGTGCACAGGAAATGGCTCAGCATGCAAAGCCCACTAGCCAATTCCCACTGGCGTTTTCTTTTAAACGACTGGGCTTCCAAGTTAGACACAAGTTTTAAATTGTGTAAATAGATAAAATAATAAATTATGCTTTAGTTTTTTCAGGTTTGTCGTGTCCAGGTACAGAAATTAAATAATCGAATGTAAAACAGCATTTCATTGTCTTCACTGTAAATTAAATATATATTAATCATTGTTAAAGCTACATAAGTTATTCAGTCAAGAGCAGTGAGTGATTTTCTCTCATTCTCAATTTTTCTTGGATTAACATTAAGGAACCCACAGCAGCTAGTAAATTAGGTGCAGTGCATGGATCAAATTGGTAAGGTGTATTTGTTCATTCAAGAGCAAGAAGATGCTAAAAAGAACTAAATTGTGGGCTCATGCATTGTCAGAAACACAGCTCGGCAGCTTGCAAATACTAAATTGAGTTGTTTTGTGTCTTCTTGCGCTTTTAAAATCGCTTGGATTTTTAAATAGGCATGTCTTAAAAACACATGCAAATGCTAAACTCTTGTGATGAGGTGCAGCAGTGACCCAATCAGGCTGACAGTCAACTGTCCAGAGCGTCTTTCATGCTGGCCCCGGCAGCCCATTTTAATTGCCATGGACCCCTATAATTGTTACCACCTTTCTCTCCACTAGCTACAGCCCTGATCATGTAATTGTTGCTGAAACATTATCTGTCATCATTGAAAAAAAATAAAATAAAATATATTAAAATAGTAAACTGTAATAATTTTTCACAATATTAATTATCTTAAATATTATCTTACTCACTAATCACCAATAATCAATTTTTTTAAAAATCACTATCTGCGCAATTTGCACCATGGGTATTTTAATTAGTTCACTATAATTATTTTAAATCCAAATTGGTCTCCTTAATGTAAATTATATTTGTAGATTATTATTACAATATTTTATTTTTGAAGCTCATTTTGGATTGCACCTTATTCTAAAGATGGAACTGCTACTATTTTGGGTGGGCGGGGTTGTGCTGTTACCTGATTTGCATATGAATTGTGTGCTAAAACAGCACACGCAGCGAGTACAAATAAACAACGCCATCAGCGGGCACAATTCAGGCTGAGTGAATCCCACCGAGAGTGTAGATGGATGCAAGTGAAAGATTAGAATATATTGCAGCACAGTATGAGAAGACAGTAAGTGAGAAGGTGAAAATGGCTGATGGGAACACACCGGTGGAGCAGTCAGGGCCCATCCAGTTAGGGTCACACCTGCAGAGCCCCGTGTCAGGGCTGTAGGCTCCATGACCGTTGCACTGATCTGGACACTGGGCTCTGGACACATCACACAGGGGCCCGGACCAACCAGGTTTACAGTGGCACTGACCGGACACGCAGCTGCCATGTCCCGAACACGTGGGGTCAAGACAATCCACTGGAGAGGGAGAGAAAAAGAGACTTTGAAAATACTTTTCCATTCGACTTGCTTTTTTTCTTTTTTCTTTTCTCTTTCCTCCTCATCTTTCACCTCTCTCTTCTAAACTCACCTCTGGGATCTCTCCACTTTCAAAAACTAGCTGCAGCTCATATAAGAATGTGCTTAGAGACTCCATTTCTGGACAATTTCTTAAAAGCCAGATCAATAGACTGAATTTCATCACTTTAATAAAATGTATTATGCTTGTACCAGCATGCTTTTATAGCAGACATTTGGAAACCAAGATTCTCAAAGGAAGAGTTTTTTCTGAGAGTGCTGAGATTTGAAAATGAGATGGTCAGAAAAGCCGTCAATGTGCTCATTACCTTCCTCGCAGGACTCGCCACGGTAACCCGCTTCACAGGTGCAGCTGCCCTGGGTGCAGGTCCCATGACCGCCACAGCTGGGGTCGATGCACTGGCCCTGCGGCACATCACACTCCAGCCCCTTCCAGCCACTGTAGCACATACACACACCCTTGCTGTACTGTCCATTCCCGCTGCACAGCACGGGACAAGCCACTGCAACGGAGATCGAATGATAGGAAGCAGGAGGGAAAAATATTAGGGAGTGAGGGAAGGACAGAAGAAGAGGAAGTTTTAGAGGAATTAGTGAAAACCAGCTTAATTGAGAGAAGTTCAGATATGAAATGTAAGATAAGAGAAAAATAAAGCATAGAGTTACTAGAAAGAAATACACTGAACTGTATGAAATCACCTCAAACTGTCTGTCAAGGGAATTTAGAGTAATTTACTAAAATTTTATTTTTAGCTGTTTTCAGACAGTGTTGTTACATCACTATTATTTTACGTCCTTGTACTCTCGCAATAATCAAATGTGCCCTCCTGAACTCTTATGTCATATAATATATATATATATCTATATATATATATCTATATATATATATATATATATATATATATATATATATATATATATATATATATATATATATATTATACATTATTATACATTATACATTTAATTTATTCCTAATGGCAATTACTCCAATCTTCAGTGTCACATAATCCTTCAGAAAGAAATATGCTGATTGGTGCTCAGGAAGCATTTATTATTAATATAATAATAATAAAAAGTTGAAAACAGTTGCTTAATATTTCTTGTGGAATCCACGACACATTTTTTTTTATGAATTTGAAGTACGAAAGAATGGCATTTATTTAAAATATAAATGTTCTGTAACATAATAAATGTTTTTATTGACACTATTGATTAATATAATGAATAAACTTTGAGTAAACATATACATTTCTTAAAAAAAACAAAAACAAAAAAATAATAACATGCAAACATTGAATGTATTTGACCAATCGTGGTGCTTGAGAAGGTGGGATCTACAGAGAATGGTGAAAGAGATGCAAATACATGTACATATTAGTGTTCAGCTTGAAGCAGCGCTGAGCATAAGACCGATCTGTGTATGACATCAAAGTACTGTGAGAGTGATTCAAAAGCACAAGAAGTCATCTGCTCTCTAGAGCTCTCATGGTACATTGTGCTGCGGAGACCAATTGTTGTATGACAAAGCCAAAGCGTGGATATTTTAGGCAATATAGAAATCCTGGCCAAGACGTTTCCTGGGAAAATGGCACATTTGGTCACCCTAAGATTAAAGAAACTATTCACCGATTCCAGTCTCTGTGTAGAACAACCTCTGGTGGAATTTTGTATCCTTTATATAAAAATCTAAAGTATGTTTAATGTAACTAATCAAGAGGTCATTTAATTAAAAAACACTCACTGTTATTGAGCCAGAAAATACGGTTGTGATTCAGTTACAATGTTAAATATATGTTATAATGTGATATCATATATTGCCCTCTAAATTGTATAATCAATAGATATCATGTATTTCCCATTAACAAAGTTACAGTAGTCACATACTTTCATCAGCAACCAGTTAATTACTTTTTCAAAAGAGTAGTCTGATTTTAACTACTTTAAATTATGAGCTTTTATCCTGACAAGTTTCACTTTTTTTATATAGTTTTTACAACAATAGCCATCATTAACTCAAGTTGAGCAGAGGCTGTTACAGTTTTTGATGAAAAATTGGCTAGAGTGAATGAATGAATGCAGGAAGGGAAGAAAATAATCATGCCTCACATTTTTCGCTATTCAGCCTCAAAGGCAGCATAAACACTGCCAAAGCTCTCTGAATATGTTGATAAAGCAGACTATGCTTTGTGTAATTAAGGTGAAAGATTCAGATGCAATATTAAAGGCACTCTCTGCTACTCAGAGAAGACAGCATTTGACAGTAATAAATTAGCTGTCTATAGCCTCAGGTAAGTTCTTACAGACACACACACACATTTCTCTTCACGATGCCTCCACTAAGGGCATTTCATCACTCAAAAAGATTGGTCTGGCACAGTAAAGCCAGCAAACCCATCAGAAATTTTGGCATAACTGAGATGGGATTAATCAGAGATGTTGTAATTCATCCGTCTGGATCTTAGTGTGATGTGACAGTGTCATAGAGCCATTAAAACAAATAGCCAGAGCTAATGTACACTGATGATCTTATGACAAATGCTGAGCTCAAGGGAAAATTCTGACATTTGCTTCACAAATCTATAACAGCATCACAATTGCAGCATGTTGAAAGTCAACTATAAAACTTAAAGCAAATTATAAATAAAAACTCATCAAAAAAAACTTAAAATAAATACAGTGGTATAAATGTTAGTGACAGTAAATAACATTAAAATAATAAATAAATAAGAAAGTTAAACTAAAGCATGAAATTACATAATAATGAAGTTTGATATCAATTAATGATTTAAATTAGCTTGTTAATGACATGTTCATCTACAAATAAAAGATACATTTTTTAATATTATTATTAATATACATATATTTATATAATATTGTGAATAAAGATATAAGATATTAAGATAATTTTAATTAATTATAAATTATTGAACAGTAATATTACTTGGTGGATGTGCTTACTTGTCTTAAAAATAATGTTGCAATGAAAAAAAACCTAATGGTTCTAAAATAGGATAATTATTATTTATTACTTATTTGTTTTGCTTTTTAATTTTTAAATAATAGCTTTTGACCATTTGTGAGAAGAATCACAATATTCCAGAAACTGGCATGTAAATCGTACTCGGTTACTAATGTAACCTCAGTTCTCTCTAGAAGAGGGAACGAGTACTGCGTCTTAGCTAAGACGCTACGGGAAAAGTCTCTTTTCACGATACACTGAAGCAAAAAATTATCCTTAATTTTGAATTATTGTAAAGCGCATTTGCAGCAGCACACAGCCATAGGCGAGATGGCTCGCTCGCTCATTGGCTGCTCTGCGGCAACTGCATAAGCCTATCGAGCGCAGGCTGATGCAACATCAGACCAATGAGGGCACTTCGCGCCCTCCATGCCACTTCCCGCCGAAACGGGTGTGGTCTAGCCCTATAAAGGGAGCTCAAAAAGGCTGACTCACCTGATTTATTTCATCACCGAAGCGAACCAGAGGGAATCGTACGCACGGCAGAGAACGCAGTACTCGTTCCCTCTCCTAGAGAGAACCGAGGTTACATTAGTAACCGAGTACGTTCTCTTACGAGAGTTCTCTCGTACTGCGTCTTAGCTAAGACAATACGGGAACCCAATGTAAAACGCCGTGCGTGCAGAGATCACACACCAATAAACCTGGAAGCGACGCCCAGGATTTACAGTGCACAATCACCAGAGGGACTCACAGAGAGTCCTAGAACAGGAGGGGGAAACCCTCCGTCCCGTATCTAGCAGCGTCCGTAGACGCGGCAATATGTCATCACATATTCAAGGCAAGGCCTGACCAATGTGGGAATGTGGGTCTTACGCAATACTACCCATATAACAGTCAGCAGCGCATCGCGCTTGCGATCTCAGATCTCCAATCAGGACACTGATTCACCTATACCGACAACAGCTTTGCTTGCAGAGCGGGAACCTCTAGGTTATAGAACCTGATAAATGTAGACGGCGAGGCCCATCCTGCCACCATACATATATCCTGTAAGGAAATCCCACTAGACCACGCCCACGATGAGGCGACGCCTCTTGTGGAGTGTGCTCTGACACCCAGTGGGCACTGAAGGCCCCTGGAAGTGTAAGCTAACGCTATAGCGTCAACTATCCATCTGGATAGGCTCTGTTTCGAAACAGCCATTCCCTTGGAACATCCACTGAACGAGACAAACAGCTGCTCAGTCTGTCTGAAGACAGCAGAGCAAGACACATAAGCTCTTAAAACCCTAACGGGGCAAAGAAGACTTGAGTCTCCATCCTCTTCTGACACCGACAGGGCAGACAGGGAAATAACCTGAGCCCGAAACGGTGTGTTGAGGGATTTCGGCACATAACCGTGCCTAGGTTTGAGTATGACTCTTGAGTCATTAGGCCCAAACTCCAAGCACGTCGGCTCACCGAGAGCTCGTGCAGGTCACCCACACGCTTCACTGAAGCGAGAGCCAACAAGAAAACTGTCTTGAATGACAGATGTTTGAGGCTAATCGTTCGGATAGGCTCGAAAGGGGAACCTTTCATGGCCTCCAAAACCGTTGAGAGGTCCCATACAGGGACTGACGGAGGTCTGGGAGGATTCAGCCTCCTAGCTCCTCTAAGGAACCGGATGACCAAATCGTTCCTTCCTATTGACTGACCGAGCGTTGTCTCGGAAAATGCTGCGATAGCCGCCACGTAAACTTTGAGCGTAGAGGGGGCTCTGCCCTTATCCAACAGCTCCTGTAGGAAGGAGAGAACCTCCGTCACCTCACATCTAAGGGGTGAACATCCCCGAGCTGTGCACCAGCTGGAGAATACTGACCACTTCGAGGCATATAGTATTGTGATAGTATTTAGCACTCCCACTGAGAGATCAGCGGGTAACTGTTGAGCGCCCACACATGGAGGGACCACAACTCCGGTTGAGGGTGCCAAATCGAGCCCCTGGCCTGCGAGAGGCATATAGCCGTCGAGTCGACGGCGCTCTAGCCTGAGTGATAGTATTTAGCACTCCCACTGAGAGATCAGCGGGTAACCGTTGAGCGCCCACACATGGAGGGACCACAACTCCGGTTGAGTGTGCCAAATCGAGCCCCTGGCCTGCGAGAGGAGGTCCCTCCTCAACGGCACTGGCCACGGGGCAGTGTCTGCTAACTGCATCAAATCTGGAAACCATGGTTGGTTCTTCCAAAGTGGTGCTACAAGCAGTACTGAGCATCTTGTTTCCCTCACCCGTTCTATCACCTGCGGAAGGAGGGAGATGGGGGGAAAAGCATAGAGCGGGCAGCACGGCCACCTTTGTGACATCACGTTTTCGTTCTTGGAAAAGAACGCGGGGCAGTGAGCGTTTTCGTGGAAGAGTTCCGCCAACCTGTACAGGTTTCGGGACCTGAGACCGCTCTGGTGATTTATGTAGGACACCACAGACATGTTGTCCGAACGGACTAAGACGTGGTGGCCCTTGATTCGGGGACAAAAGCGCGTCAGCGCGCTCTCCATTGCCAGCATTTCCAGACAGTTGATATGTTGGAGCTTTTCCCGTTCTGACCACAGGCCAAAGAACGGTCTGCCCTCGAGCAGCGCTCCCCATCCCGAAGTGGAGGCGTCCGTCGACACCACTTTCACTTTCGAGGAAGTCCCCAGGTTTACACCTGATTGGTACCAGTCGTTCGCTGTCCAGGGTTTCAAGGCTGTAACACAGCTCTGATTGACCTTGAGACGCAACTGACCGGATATCCACGCTCTGCGCGGTACTCGCGCTTTCAGCCAGAACTGCAAGGGGCGCATGCGGAGCAGGCCCAACTGAAGAACTGGTGATGCTGAGGCCATGAGACCTAGCATCTTCTGATATTCTCTGAGCGAGAAGGTCGCGCCACAGCGGAGAGAGCTCGCTGTGCCCTGAATGCCCAACGCGCACTGTGGCGACAGCCGCGCCATCATGGAGCGTGAGTCCAGAGCTATACCCAGAAACAGTATCATCTGACTGGGGTTCAGCGAACTCTTTGTCCAGTTAACACTGAGACCGAGTTTCTCGAGGTGATCGAGTAAAATGGCCCTGTGTTCCACGAGCTCTGATCGTGATTGAGCCAGAATCAGCCAGTCGTCCAAATAGTTCAGCACTCGCATGCCTCTGAGTCTGAGAGGAGCGAGCGCTGCGTCCATGCACCTCGTAAACGTACGAGGAGCCATGGACAAGCCGAACAGCAGGACTGTTTACTGGTATGTCTGGCCCTCGAAGGCGAATCTCAAGTATCGCCTGTGACATGACGCTATCTGTATTTGAAAATACGTGTCCTTCAGATCTATCAACATGAACCAGTCTCCTCTGCGAATATGCGCAAGGAGTTTCCTGGTTGTAAGCATTTTGAAACTGCGTTTCGCCAATGCTTTGTTCAGCTGTCTTAGATCCAGTATGGGTCTGAAACTCCCGTATTTCTTGGGCACTAGAAAGTATCTGCTGTACAGCCCCCCTTCGCTTTAGGCTTGAGATACAGGCTCCACAGCCCCTTTGCTCAACAGTTTTGATATTTCGGCTCGAAGTGCTACTTCTGTTTTGACCGTAGTTTCGACGCGCTAAAAAGCGCAGAGGGTGTCGAAAAAACTGTAGCGAGTAGCCTCTCTGTATAATGTCTGGCACCCAATCCGAAACCCCTGGAAGCGCTGACCATGCGTCTGCATGAATGGCTAAGGGTTGAATGCGAAGCGCGCTCTGTTGGCTGGGCAACAGCAGCGCTTCGATGTGCTGTAACATGGGCGTTATGCCTGTGACATTTGAGGCGGGGAGCGCGCTGATCACAGCGGGCAGATCGCTCGTCCTCGACCCCGCCACGGTGCTTAATCGAGTGAGGGAGGGCTGAGCGGGTCCCGTGGGACCCGTGCTGTCTGTGAGTAATTGTGGGCTGTAAGCGTGCACATTTACTGCTTTTGACTCGCTGTCTGCCTGGGCAGAACGAACGTGCACGGGTTTTGTTTTTACAGAAACCACATGACGTGTGTGACATAGTGTTTGTGGGCACTGAGGAGTGGGCACGTTTACTATGTAGTGCACGCGATCGACCTGAGTCGCTTTTATGGGCGCAAGCCCTGTGTGAAGGGCTGTGCTTATATGTGGAGATGGGCACTGAGCAGTGGGCATCGTCACTACATTTATAGCACCATCGGCCGTGGCCGGGACACCAGAAATTACACTCTTTTCGGGAAATATCTGGGTAGCCGTGATAACGGTTTTTGTGTGCAGGCAAGCGGCAACTGTACAGGCTTGCGCGTTGCAGAAGACGCTGAGACAGTCACAATTCCTGGAACTGAAACAGCGGTGCGCTTGGGTGAGAGTTCGGCTGCAGCGGGACTCGTACACCGGCGCTTTCCTAGGAGTGCTAGGATGACTTCGGGGCTTCGATGGCCGGAAGAGCGAGAGCGGGGTCTCGAGCTGCGTTGCTGACGCTGTTGCGATGAAGCAGCAGGCGGCGGGGGGTGTGGCTGAGAGCTTTGCGGGGCCGGTCTAGCACAACTCGCTGCAGAACCGGAGCACTTCGGGAGGAAGAGATGCCTCTCAGCCACCGTAGCGGAAGCCATAACTCGTCCCATGGCCTGTGCAGCGGACTTAGTAGCGCGAAAAGAGAGATCCGAAGTGCTCCTCAAATCCGCGAGACAGATAGCCTCAGGTCCCCTCTCGTCCAGCTTACGGAGGAGATCACCCTGGAATATCTGCAGCGTGGCCATGGTGTGTAGTGCAGACGCAGCCTGCCCAGCAGCAGAAAAGATCCGCGCAAGCAGAGATGACCTCATGCGGCAGGCTTTAGATGGCAACACCGCTTTCGTCCGCCGTCCAGCAGAGGGCGGGCAAAGGTGCGTCGCTATCGCCTGTTCCACCGGCGGAAGTGACTGGTAGCCTCTGTTTTTAGCATCACCAGTGTGGAGAATGCTGGTGAGACAGACGAAAGAGTTCGTGCTGAACATGGAGCGTTCCAAGCCTTTGACACCTCTTCGTGAAGCTCAGGAAGAAATGGGGCGGGCTTTCTGTTCGGAGAAGTACGCTCATCCGGAAGAAAACTACCATCCAGCCGGGAACGAGAGGGGGGCGCTGGTGCAGACCACTCGAGGCCGAGGCTCGTCGCAGCCAGCGTGAGCACTCGCATCAGCTCCTTCTCGATGTCAGCTCGTCTGCTGGGCTTCTGAGCAGAAAGCGCGAGATCCCCGGAGCTCGCCCAGCTTTCACTGCCCGAAGCTAGCAGAGAGCACGTGTCCTCTTCCCCCGACGCGGCCCTGAGATCGACTTCCTCGCAAGACGCGGCGGCAGACAGCGGGCGCTGACCATCGGGAAGCGATGCAGGGGAGGCCGGTGAAGCCGGGCGCTGGGGGGAATGCAGGCTCGGAGAAAAATGCCAAGCGAGTCCTCAGAGTCACCATTGGCAACGGCTCGCAGTGAGGGCAGCCGCCGTCAGCGAGCGCGAGTGCTGCATGATCCTCACCCAGGCAGGAGACAAAGATGACTTGACGGTCTTCCTCGCTGAGTGGGGCTCTACACGAGCCGCAAGAAGGCATCTTTAAAAAGACGCAGCTCTTTTACGAGTGTGTGTCGCAGGGCGAACACAGACACGAGGATACGAATGAAAAGGATATAGGCGCCGGAAAGCGCAGCAGGAACGGCAGTGGAAGGCGGCGTTGGCCAGCGGCTTCAGGAATGGCTCGTCCCGCTGAGATGCTATCGGACGACGCTTGCTTCCTCTCGTGATCCAACGATGCGTGAGCTTCGCTGAAGAGATGAAAAATTAGGTGAGTCAGCCTTTTCGAGCTCCCTTTATAGGGCTAGGCCACACCCGTTTCGTCGGTAACTTGGATTGGGGGTGAGAAGTGCCCTCATTGGTCTGATGTTGCATCAGCCTGCGCTCGATAGGCTTATACAGTTGCCGCAAAGCAGCCAATGAGCGAGCGAGCCGTCTCGCCTATGGCTGTGTGCTGCTGCAAATGCGCTTTACAATAATTCAAAATTAAGGATAATTTTTTGCTTCAGTGTATCGTGAAAAGAGACTTTTCCCCTAGCGTCTTAGCTAAGACGCAGTACGAGAGAACTCTCGTAAGAGAACTTTTTTGCATTTAGACCAGCAAAGTTTCTTTAGCCAGCTGAAAACATCAGGTGCTCTAAAAATGTCCACCTGTGAGCGCAGCAATTTTTCAGTTGAGACGCTTTGGTTGCTGAAGTAAATGAAAATATTTCGCAAATGAAATATTTCTCCAAGCATTATTTCATTATAATATGGTAGTCTGGCAATTCTGTCTGGTAAAGACATATACACTCAAGAGACAAGCAATATTAACTTTTCCATTGTTGTTTAGTTGAGAAAAATGACCGAGAAAAATGACCGAGCACTCAGCATGAAAAAGAAGCTCAGCCCGCTCCTGGCATTTCAAAATACACGGCTCTCCCAATAAAAACAACTGGAAAAAATATGCCAGCCTCTGAGAAAAATGCTTTGATGGACGCTCGGCCTCAGAAATATGAAAGGTGTTAAGATTTAGTGAGCAAAATTTTATTATACAACACATTTTTTTTTTGTATGACTACAAAAATGTTTTGACAAATGCTGCAAAGTGAAACATCATTTTTTAATGCAAACATACTAGCAGTGCGTCACTAAATGGTACCTTTAGAACAGTCTGTGCCGTGGAACCCTGGGAAGCAATGACATGCTCCTGACATGCACTCTCCATTGGCGTGGCAATTCTGGGGGCACTCTTCCACTGAATCTGATATGACACATAAGAGACGTGTGCATTTTACAACCCTCAGTTATTAATGGGGTTCAGCTGAACCCAACGTTCAGAAAATCAGGTGACCTTTAAACCCTGCTGTCTGAAAAAAAATGCTCAACCTGTCTTGCATTTTGTGAAATAATCTTATACACAGCAAGGTGTACTGTGAACTTTTAGCCAGCTTTATTGATTCACTGGCAATGTGTGAATTACTGTGACACATTTCACCACAGCCTATTGGGAAATATAACACTATCACTGTGGTAAATGCTAAAATAAATGATGCTTTTCAAATCAACAGTAGCCTTCAACAGAATAAGATGTACATTCATACAGCATGTGATCAGACCAAAGAGGCCTCAAGAGCACAATGTGTATGATAAGTGTGTGTGTTTCTCCAAAAACTGAATTGTTAATCATACATACTGTTATTAATATAGTTGACCCAGAAAATATCTGGACACTTAAAATGTATGAATGTCATTGCATTTGATAATATCAAAGTAGCATCTGCAAACAAATAATGCTAGAGTTATTTTCACCTTTCTGAATTATTTCTGCATTGAATTGTAAACAAGTGATCTCAGGGTGATTTTGATTAGATGTATAAAATTGGTTCTTCTCAAGTTTACACAGGTGTTCTATAAGAGCAGCTGCAGGTGCATTTCTTAAAATGTCTGACTAATGCTTGACAACCAGAAAGTGTGCAAACACACTAATTTTTGAAAAACGTGCTTGTTCTGTCTTTCTTTAAAATAAATACCACTTTGTTTGATAATGTATAATGTAAAGGCATTCATTCATTTTAAGTAGCTTAAGTGCCCAAATGCCTTTAGCCTTTAGCACTCTCTATGGATTTATTCAGAAAGCAGACAGCCAGCAAAAAATGTTGTGACGTATCCTACTCAAACAGTTTCGTTTTTTGTAGTCAGCAAAAAATAAAATAAATAAATAATACAGTTTAAAATTTGGGGGGTTAAAATGTACCAAGCCTGCATTTATTTGAACAACAAATAAAACACTGTGAAATATTTTAATTTTATTTATTTTAGCGCCCAAGTCCTGTCCCAAAAGTTCCGGACCTGTGAAAAAGTACTACTGCTCAAGCAGGGACTTTCTGAGGGGCAATTTTTTACCCAGAACTTTATTTAGATCCTGGTTCCTTTAACCAGTTCCTGCGGTGGAAACAGAGCTTTACTCTGCTATTTTACATTAGTTTGTGGTCGTATACAAGATCTGTATATGCTAGCCCAGGGTTTCCCAAAGTGGGGTTCACGAACCCCTGGTGGTTCAAGAGGGAATTGCAGGGGGATCGTGAGTTGGTACACAGTGTATCCCTGCGAGTTAACACAATTAACAAATCAATTAAAATGTTTGTACAAAGAAATGTTACAGGTTTATACAAATGTGATGTAAATGTAAAAGCTTAAAAGGATAAAAAATAATTATCTTTTGGGGAAACCCTGAAAAAAAAAAATATATATTTATTATTATAAAAAAATTAATTACATTATAAATTACAGTAATATGAATTTTTACAATTTTTGAGTGTAATAATAACAATAGCTATGTAAATACTACTAAAATACTATTAATATTTACTTAAAATATCAGGGGGTACTTCAAGTACATAATTTACGTCAAAGGGGTTCGGCTGACAAAAAAGTTTGAACTGCTAGCCTATCAGTAGGTGCATTTACATGGACACTTTTTGCTTCCATCAGAATGAATTCATTCTGATTGACGAATCCGAACGTAGTGTTTACATGAACGTAAGTAAAGTGATCGGGTTGATGTGTGCATTTACATGTCACAAGCTTCTAATCGGATTGACTCGACATGCGCACACTGCATATACAGAGTTTTCCGCTGCTGTTTTAAAAAGCACACGTTATATTTATCTACTTCGGGTCCTAATTAGGCGACGACCAGCACATGAACTGTTGTGCTGCTTAACTTTCCTTTAGCAAAAAAAGTAGTAAAACCTCAACTCAAAACTAGTCGTCTGTTGATGAGAGTCTTAAACGAGGACTGGTGGGACATGGTCGTGTTCCACTTCACATACGTTGAGTGAAAGGGGAGATTTATAATGACAGGACACTTATTCATGACACTTTATTCACCAGGAAGAACACCTCATTCGCGCGTCAAATAAGTCATTACGCTATTTCTACGTCACTGTGCATGCGCAGTACTTTCCAGTTTCGGTTTTCAATTCGATCAAGTGTTTACATGTCCCCTCACTCGGATTACAAAAGGGATAAACCACCCTTTACAATCCGATCAAAATTTTAGTCGGATAGAGCCAATTCAATCCGATTGACGTGTTTACATGTGACATTTTTATTCTGATTGTGCTTCTAGTCCTATTACAATCGGATTAGAAGGGTCCATGTAAACACAGCTAATGTTAATAAAATAAGTGTCATGTGTCACATAACAAGTGTCATGTTCATAATGCGGTAAATTCCACTCCCATTTACTTTAGTGTATAGAGAGACACGTGATCTACACTGCCGTGTCTCTCCCTTGTGTGCGTCCTGCAGAAGTCACTTGGAGAAAGTGTGTTGGGCTCACTTTAAAATGCTTGGAAATATTGAAAAAATTATTACCATGACTGCACTGAAATTGGAGGACCAATGATGATGCCGCGGCCCTGCAAATAAATGTGTGTGTGTTTTCTCTTGAAAATGTTTCCCTGGAAATACTTAACTACTTAAATACATTTTTCTTTCCCTTACAAATAGTATTATCAGCATAACAATTTGAGTAAATGTTGTTTTGATGTATTTTAAAGAGTTGGAAGTCAAAATTAAAACTGCCGGATGGTAGATATTCATTATTGTCTTCAAACAACAAAAGATAATTTGAATTACAGTGCTAATTTTTTTAAATGTTTAAATTGCAATGCACTGTACAGTGTTTATTAAAAAGGGGTAGAATCCGAAGCTCAGTACTCACTACTCATTTAGTACTTTTAAATAAGCTACTCTTTTACTCTTACTTATGTAGTTTTTTGAACAAGTACTTTTTACTCACACAATTTTTTTTTTTTTTTGTAATGGTACTTTTATGTGGTATATACAAAACAATATGTAAAATACAGCAAGGCTTCCTATACACTTCACGAGTTCTGCATAACTGCCTGGTGTTATGACAGACATGAGGCCAAATTTTCACTTTTCCATCCCACACTGACAGCTCCTCTCAGCTGTTGTAGAAGAAAGTCTTGAAGCTGGCATTGTGCTTATGCTAAGTCATCACTATAGCAACCCTTGCAGAGAAACTGCCTAAACAAACATATTTCAGTGTTTACTTTTATTTTATAAATTCAACTATTCCTTCTGTGACCTAAAGAGAAATGTAAGTGAAAGCAATAAAAGAAGCTCTCCCAGATCAACTGTTCTCATTCAAACTGAAATATAAAATGAAGGGTAGATTTAAAAGGTGTACTGTGTAAGTTGCTTGCAGTGAAAAGCATCTTCTAAACAGCAGGTCTCCAAACAACCGAGTTTCTATTTTACCATCTTCCTTTTAAATATTGACCTGTGAGTAAATAAAAGCAGGAGGTGTCTACCTAGAGCCACAGTGCTGAATGAGATGGGTTCTTTCTCTTTTCCGTCATTGTAGAAGGCCAGGTGCCAGGTGCCGGGGTCCAGATACTGCACAAAGATCGCCTCATTCTGGACAACGGTTTGAATACTGCGCCGCTCACGAGGAGACTCAATTACGCTCCACTTCTCTTTACCATCTAACCTTTCCATGTAGTCATACTGAAGAGACACACAGAGAAAGAGAGAGAGAGAGAAGGAGAGAAAAGGGTGAGGAGAGAGGGAGAAAACAAGCAAGTAGCTGCGGGACATCATCTTCAAAAAAAAACTGTAATGACAATCAAAATAGTCAAATTAAATCAAAACGAAGATAACAACTCTAGAACGTGACAAGACAAGTGTAAGAATTCTGCAGATAAATATGCAGTGATTATTTGGAAATCATTTACAATTCATTAAAAAAAAAGTTGCGAACAAAAAAGCCTGTCTGCACAGATGGTCTCTTCATGGTAATTAACAAAAACCTGTCTTTTAAAGGAGGAATATCATAGAGAACCAGATTTCCTTGATCTATAAAGGACAGCTCACACACTGGCCCAACAAATGGCAACCAGCCCCAATTTCCACTGGTTGTTGGGTATTGTCAGATCAGTATGTTGACCACATTGGCATTTGCTGGGTCAGTCTGAACATAACAGTGTCAAACACTAGATTAAGATATCATCACGCTCATGAAAAACAAATGAGGATAACACTTTATTTAAAAATAAATAAATAAATAAATAAATAAATAAATAAATAATTCTCCTTAGAAAGACAAATAATGTCCTGGCAGCAAATTACCAGTACCTTTTCCGTTACATTTACAGACATTACATTCAACCCTAAAACATAACACAATGTAATTCTTGCCGTTTATTTAAGCTTCAAACCATTAAGACTTAATGACTAAGAATGGAAATCATTAGGATTTTTATGTTTCTGATTTAGATTCTAATTCTAATTTCTTAAAAAAGCTATTAAGGACTTTTTTCTTTGTTAGTTTGTTTTGTATTTGCAGCACATTTCTTTATTTGTGCTGTGAGTGTCTGGTCAAATTGATAAAGATGTTTTCTTAATTTGCTGGTGTTTTTTCTATTTGCATGTGTCTTCTATGTCCTCTATGGATCTTCTATGTCCTCATAATAATGTTAAAACTATTAGATGACTGTGGCTGGTCAAATGACATCACCTATAATGTCTCTATCATGTATCTTTCATGTGTGGTGACATACTTAAAAAAAAAAAAAAAAAACCTCAACATGAGCTAGCAGTAGTACTGCGATGATTGTAATTTTAGTTCAGTTTCGATTTGTGCCTCAAGCTGTTTTAATAATTTCAAGCAGTGAAATCACTTTATACTTTTAATAAGAATCAGAATCACATTTTGAAAGACTGGTAGTATCAATAAGCTCTGATGGTAACAGTTTTGTTGTCGTTACTAGAGAGATTAGGAAAACACACAAAGCCTACATTTGTTATTGCTATATAGACATCTTGCTATCTCATCAGAGAAGACAGGTGTTTTTATATGCAATAATATTCATACATTTGTTTGTGATGCATTTTTGCTATTCGCAATTCAGAAGCGAGATCGCGGTCACGCGGAGGAGCTACAGTGTGCACAACATGAAAGCCCTGTTTAATTATCATAGAGAGAACAAAATATACAAACAATTTAGGCCTTTTTTATTTTGGCTTCTGAGGATTATATAAAAAAAGAAGATAATTAATGTTAATTAATGATAATTAATAACTTAATGACAAAAGTAGTTGTAAATGCAGTCTTACTGTTGCTAAATTGTGGGATATGTTTGATAATAAACATTGGAAGCAAAAAGATCTACCCAAGAGACGCTGTTCCCCAGGCTGGAATGTGTGCGCGCACTGTACGCGCTCCAATACAGACCGCAACTTCGTGTGGACGTCCAAGCAATCAAATACATAAAAATATGTTAAAATGGCCAACTTGGAGAGTGTTTACTTAAACACAGTTTATGTCTCAAGTGGACATGAAAAGTTGGGAGAAAATCCAATGTTTGTCAATATATATTGTCTTAAAGTGACAGCAATGACTGGCACTTGGACCATCAATGTTAATCAAACAATAAAATGCAAAGAGAATTCCCTCACAGCTCTCAATCTGAATAAAGTTAGCTTTAATAAGCATTGATATATTAATACAAACAGTGAAAACTATGCAGGGTTCATTTACATTTGATTACCTTATTTGAACGACATGAGGGTATATGAAGTCAGAATTTTCAGTTTTGTGTATACCAACCCAAACAAAACAAAAACTGAACATCATAAAAAAATCATGCTTTTTAGTATTTAAAAACTGAATTCTCAGTTCTAATTATAAGTGTACCTGGCTACTTTCAGAGAAGAAACAAGACATAAGGTGATTTGCTCACCTGAGCATGTGAAGGAGGCAGGCCTTTCTGCATGTAGACCCCAAATAGCGCGTCCTTGCCCAGGGAAATGTTGAACTTGAGGAAGTGTGGCTGGCGCAAGTGAATCAGAGACCTCCAGAAGACGCCTGGAGGAACATCCTGACTGACACGTTGACCCAGCTCCAGCTCCCCGCTGTTTATACTGCTGTTCTTCAACACCCACGGCCCTGAGATGGACGCCAAGAGACGAAAAAAGATTTGTTTGAGGGACAAACACAAAGGAAGTCTTTCAAAGACATGGGGAAAGGGGAATATCATCCACTTTGTATGAAAATATTTCCAGTGTGTATAAAGAAAGATCAACATATATTATTCCATTGAGACAAAGCTCTGTGCTAATGAGTGTGCGGTGTGGGCTGATAAAGTCATCAACCCTAAATCAAACCCTGTCTTCTCCCTTGAGATCATAATATCTCTGCATGACAGCTCTGGCCACACATACACACATCCCCTCCCAATACACCTGCTAAGTCTGTCCTCTAGAGATAAAACTGTTGCCGTGTTGACAGCGCAAATAGATCGCAGCAACACCAATCAGAAAATAACCCAGAAAAATGGGCTTTGATAGTATCAGAAGCAACACACACACTCTCTCTTTTGTGTCTGAGGGGCCATTGCAACACGAGTGGGCTGGGTGTTAGCTGTCAGTCTAGTTTGCTTTCTCGATGTTTGATGTGCCCTAATAAGCAGAGACAATCTGTTTCCCTGTCTGCTAAAACCTCTGGCTGCATTTAAACGAGTAATGGAGAGAGAGGAATTGAATTGAGCAAGCACAAGCAAGCTCTTTCCCTAAATGGATCAAGCCTTCTTTTTGCAGGAGAACATGCGCACGCATGCAGTGTCAAGTCTGGGTGACAGCTCGGTTAAAAAAGAAGCCCAGTCTAGTAACGCAGTGGGAGTCCACACCAACCTCCCTCATTAACACGAATGGATGGATGGCTCGGCACTGAACGAGAGCACCACACTGAGAGAGCAAGAGAGAGAGAGAGAGAGATGTAAAAAGTGAGATAGATAAAGAGAGAGAAATTGGGAAGCAGAAAAAAGGGGGAAAGAAAGTACCCTGGAGAGGGTGCATGAGAAGAGTCTTTTACAACAAGAACTACTAATATCAGAGCCACTGAAAAAGACACTTTCCCCTAATGAACGCTCACACCCAAGACTTGGTATAGATGGATTTTCTTTATTAGTCTAGATATGACTATGTCAATCACCTCAAATCCTGCAATTTATAAACCTAAAATAACTCTTATGAACTTCTAAAATAACATCATAAATCATAAACCAGCCTAACAGAAAATGACTTATCTTAAAAGTTTGAAGGACTGACAAAAGGCTTAAATGTACTAGGAATATACTAGGAATATAATCAACACAACAACCCACTGGGAACATTCCGTTTTTATATATGCCATGTAAAGATGAATGCCATAAAATTATATAGATAAGGGGCAAATGTGATCAGTTTGGTCACATGTAACATCATATCCTGAATTATTAAACTGACTTTTAGTGGACTGCATCAATCAGAGGGTTAGTTGGCTTATTGCCTTGCTACACTCAAAAGTATGTCACATTACAGAAGTCGAATAACAAATGTTGCTTTAAGTAAAAAACGGGAAGAATCAATCACCTCATAGCAAGCGCACATGCTTAGTAGGGCTGGTCAGAATACCTTCTGTAGTAATCAACGCTGAATATTCGAAGATTCGTAGGGAGGGGCCTAACATATTCTTCTCTCTAATAAAGACAGGAATCTTTTTGTGTCTGTCTGTTTGCATTTTATTATGTCAAGAACCGTTCATCCAATCAACTTCACGTGTGGCGGGTGTGTTGCTGCTGACCCAAAGAAGTGCAGTGTTGGATTTTGGTGCAATATGGACACACGACACGTTCATAATTAATCAACTTTTAATAAACTACGGAACAGCACGAGCCAGAATCGGTGTGCCTCATGAGGGCAGCGCTTATATGCTCCTAAAGCGGACACTGCACTAGTGATACAAAACACACAGGTCTGTTAAGAGCAATACTTTTAATATAGACAAATTATTATTAGGTTGGGCTACTGTATGTTTTTTATTTTTTTATTTGCATGGCTTCCGTATTCGCAAGTATTTTCCAAGAAAATTAAATGGATGTTTTTATTGTGTGTAAAATTACTGATTAACATGGAGGATAACAGCAGTTCGTTTTTTTACACCAAAAATATACTATAGGCCAAGCCTACTACTTACAGAACTCAGGTTATTTTTTTATATCAATAAGCGCAAATGTTTCCTCCACAGACCAAACTGTCTCAGACATTTTTTGAACATAGCGTAACTGTTTGATAAAATAGCGCACTTCAGCTTAGCCAGCTATGGAGAAACTGGTAGGTTTCACCAATGTATTTTTCCCAGTCAAGAGTTCAAATCCATGTTAGCTATCTTGTTTGCTTTCAATATTTTCTATGTCTAGCTTACAAGCTATATACATAAAATTGTTCTTCAGTGATGCGTTCAGAAGTGCTTTTCATGTCAAGGTTAAAAAGGCACATGATGCCTGTGCTGAGAGGTTTGCCGAAGTCCTGACATGAGTCTTGTGAAAGGGCCTTGTAGATTCACATAACAACATTCAAACGGAGAACAGCTTGAGTCTAGAATCATGCTTCCCCTCAGTGTTGCCAACTTCTTTCAATGGAAAGTAGCTAAACCCTGCCTGAAAAGTCGCTAAATGCCGCTAGGTGACGTCATATGCTAATTAGCATATTAATGACGTAAGTGCGTCATATTATCTTGCCCTTTCTGTGCTCATGTACTGCATTTTAATGCAGCCAATATTCTCAATAAAACATTTTTTATTATTATATTTTAATGTTTCTGTTGTCCGACAACGGAATTAATATTATAATGACTGAAACGCGGTCCATTAAGACTACATAACCAGCTATCAAAGATGTTAATCTCTGCACTAAAATCCTATTCACGACATTGTCTAATGAAATCACATACACATAAGATTAAGACAATGGTTGTACTGTGATTTCAGCTATACTTGCATGTAAATTAGAGTTAGAAGCAACAGAATATCTTTTTTAACTGAAAGTGCTGCTCCTCTCTGCTCGCTGAATAGAGCAGATGCAGAGAGAGAGAGGCGTGTGCGCGCCCTGGGAGAGAGAGAGAGATCATGCTCGTGCGGCACTAACGGAGAGTCTCAGAGACTAAATAAGGTCTGGCAAAAAAAGTCGCTAGATTTGTCTCTAGTCGCTTTTTTGGAAAAAAGTCGCTATGAGGGTCTGGAAAGTCGCTAAATCTAGCGACAAAGTCGCTAAGTTGGCAACACTGCTTCCCCTCCCCCACAGACAGCACACTATAACACATGCGTCTGTGTGCATGCATTTCTGTAGGACAGTTAGCCCTTCTTCATGTGCCTGTTGTGACATTTCTGCTAAATGATATTACATTGCTTCTTGTACATTTTGCAACATTTTCAAAGTAAAATTTCCAGTGATTGATGCTGCAAGTGTGTTCAGTTTTATCTGAAACAGATGAATGTGAATGTGACAATGTTTTATTACATCGGTTGCTGTACATAGGCTATTGTGGCAGTTTGGAAATTAAATGTCTGATCAGTGGCACAAAATCCTTTATCGCATTTGTACCACCTACAAACAAAACAAAAGCAAACATGAGATAAACATGTTTTAGCTTGCTTCTACATATGTGGGATCTCTCTTATTCAGCACTGTGACTCCTATTTCACAGGACTCATGCAAGCACTTACAAGGTGAGCTACCAAGCAAGTTTACTACATCAGAAAAGCCATATATGTGGAGCTGGTTATATGATGCAAATGACACAATATATTAGGAAAATGTGTTTCAAGTTCATAACGGAATTCTGCAACTGGAACTGGAAACTGCAGTGAATTGTATGTATATGTGCACACACACATTCATTTATGATTATGCACACACACATTCTCTCCAGTTAAACTCAGATTTGAACCTATGCGTCCTCTTCCATAAAGACCCACTCTTTTAGACCCATCTAAATATATTAGAAGCTGTACTGTGTGTGAAAAATGTCAATACCAGCACTCTCTAAAGGTCAGCGGCAGTCGTTATCTTCTGAACGTGTTGACACTGATAATGATAAATCATTTGAGGTGAACGCACAACAGACAGGGAGATTCTTTGTGTCTGAGCCACTGAGAGTTAGCCAGATCTTTGAACCACTAACCACTAAGTCCAGTGAGATCCAAAACGTCTAATCTAAATAACCTTGTATATCAAGGTTTCTGTGAGAAAAAGGCACACAAGACTGTGATTTTACACTAATGTACTCTCAATATACAGTACAGGACAATCACTAGCTTCACAGAGCCTCAGGCTGACAGAGACTAACATGTGTTATAACAAGCCAGCAGAGACTAAGTCTAGTCATCACTTCAAATAAATGCATTACCATTACCATAATCATGTAGAACTGCAGAAGAGGCAGTGGAAAGAGCTGAAGTCAATACAAAACTGCAATCTCAATTCATTTAACTTTCATGTTTGTGACATATTTCTGGGTGAAATTAAATAATCTGCTTGAAAAAATTGGTTAGACTTAGTAAACATGGGCTATGATGTTTTTGTTAGGTTATTAGAAAACTAAATATACAGGTATATATATATATATATATATATATTCATCCTGAAATATTTTTTATTAATATGCTATTACATAGTTATTGAAATTACAGAATAATAAAACTTTTCTCCCACTATTGTGCACTCAGAAATTGTGCATAATAAAACGATGGACAAGTGTAAAGAGAAGGCAATTTTGGCTTCATATTTTTCTGGGGTTTTGCATTGTATGTCATCAGGTCATTTGGATTTCATGTTGATCATATTTCAGGGTTTTTGCACAAGTTTTTGCTTTTACCTCTGCCTCCGGAGGGCACTGTTGCCACATCACCAATGCCAGGAATACTCATGCTGAGGCCAGTGTTCACTAGATGCCCTTCAGTGGGCTTCAGTCGCCAATTCAAGCCCAGCAGATTAAGAACTGTGAGGGAGAGAAAGAGAGAATTTAAAAAATGGAACATGACACTACATTACACCTCCCAACCACTTTATGTACACACGGATGACACGTCCTGACAGCCGAGAGCCTGCGACATCCATACAACTATAACTCTCACTGACAGAGGAGACTTTAGCATACAAATACACTCATTATAGCCAATGACACGTTGACTACAGTCTGTGCTTTGTTTGGGCTCCATGCCCAGGCAGGTTTAGTTGGACCAGGTTTAATCCAAACTGCTACAGGAATACTAAACTTGCCGTAGATATAAATATGTCATACAGAAGCTGGTGGTACATTAGCAACACAAAATGTTAAATGCAACACAATACAACGTCTGGAAGGAACTGACACTCATACTGCATAAGGTCTGAGAAGACAAGAAAATTGTCTTGAAAAAAATTAACTGAAGACATTTTAAAGTTGGTGGCAGATGCCAAATATTCGGAATACTTTCTTATTTTTGTGTGTGTGCGCTAGAGAAAATTTTGGCTAGCCGCCCGCTTCTCTCCGCACCCCATATGTACTATAATCAGTGTTTCAGCATTTCCAAGACTTTGTAGAGACTATTTGCTCCAATGGAGAACACTTGATATGCAATATTCAAATATGTCAAGTTGTGTTTAAGAAATATGATAATGATCAGAAAAAGTTAGTTTTGTGATGTGCTGGTGGAAATTACAAACGAGATGCCCCCAGGGAAAACAAGTACAGCCATACACACACACAAGAAAATGCTGACATTCGCAGTATCAACCATAACACCTTACCTCCGCCTCCTAGTTATTCTATCCCTCCCTAAATCTCATCCACGCAAAATCAATGCCAACTCATTCTTTCCCCACCTCCTGACATCTGAGGGTGCATTATCACTCTCATTTAAAGGGGTTAAAAGAAAAAGCTGACTCCTTCAGGCTGTCAGTTGCTCTGATGTCAGCAGCTCATTGTCCCACACACATTACTCCTCATCTTATCTCTCTATACTCTAATCAGCCTTTTCTCTTGCTTGTTCATTGTTGTTTTCACCCTTCTCGTGTCCTTCATCCTTCCTGCTTTTTTTTCATCCATTTCATTACAGTGCTCACTGATAAAGATGGTTTGTTATGACCTGAGACATCTTGTAACACTAAGCCGAGCTGTGGGGAAACTCTTAACATAATATATATATATTTACCTCCTATCTATTGTATCCAAAGTTGATATTGCAAAACATAAGAGGAAATATTTCATTATATTTGACTATGTTTTACCAGTGACATTTTTTTTGAGGGTTTAAGCTGCAAGAAAATGAAGATCCTGTTTCCATCTTAAAGTAAAAAGTTAAAAGGTATAAAAAATTGATACATTTCCAAAATTGGAGTATGTTTTACAAAATAATAATAATACTCCTGAAGCCTTTCTACTTCAAAATTTCACACGCAATTCAGTGTGCTACTTGCCGTTTCTTTGTTTTAATTTGTGAAATGTACTAGCAAAAGTCGTTTCTATGGCAATCCAACACCATTTTTTAAGTGTAATTAAAATGAAATATAAAATAATAAAATACATTAAATTAAGGTGACTTTTCTCTAACAATATTGCAAACAATATTGCAATTTGACTATATCTCAAAATATTACTTTACTGTATATTCTGCAATGCTACTTCATATCTCACAACGTGACTTTTATGACTTCCATGTGAAACAGATGTTTGTTTTTCCCGTATAGAGAGTTATTATGGCTCAGGTACACTGTAAACCTTAATGCTCAAACTAATTAATTGTATTGAGTTCTGTTAACTTAAGTCTATGTATGTATGTATGTATGTATGAGGTCATCCATGTAAAAGCAAACTGACCGTGTTAAAATTTTCTTCTCAAGATGGGAGATCGGTCTTGTTTCATGCAATGCTGTAAGTATTTTTTTTTTTTTACAAATCCAAGGACCTTGAAATTAACATTTTTATTTATATCATCTCATTGTTGACAGTTAAGTCAGACTTTCTAACTACTGTTTAAGAGATTACATATAGATTTAGAGTAATTGCCAAATTTCAACCTTTAATTTGAAATGACTCATTCATAATTTTTAAATTGGCAGATTCCAAATCCGATTTCCGGCGTGAGGAAGAATTTGAATATAAACCCTGAATTACTATTATCTGCCTCACCACCAGAGGTGTCACCTTACTTAAGTAGAAATTTGGGGTATCTATACTTTACTTGAGTAATTATTTTTCAGCCGACTTTTTACTTCTACTCCTTACATTTTAAAAATAGCTTCATTACTGCTATTTCATATCGTCTTGGTTTCATTCCGGCTTGTCATCATACAAAAAAAAAAAACTAAAAAAACCTATCCAGATAAATCGCGCCATCCGGATGGAGTGAATTTGATTGTGGTTGGATGAGAAGTATAAACATATACCATTCTGACACCCTATTGGTTTGTACGCGATCCATCGCACATGACACAAATCACATTATACTCCACCAAGGACATAGCCAGTTTTGGGTTCGTTTATCAAATATATATATTTCTTTAAAGTAGGGTTGGGTATGGAACCGGTATCCGATTGCCTCAGAGTCAGTCCCCTTGAATTTCATATGAAACCGGCGTCAGACCGGTCTCCTCTCCGTCTTTCAGCGCGCTCTTCAATCCGCAGACCGCGCGGAGCAGCGTAAGTGCACTTTAACACAAACATAGGACACAAGGTATGTGTTTATCGATAGATTGTTAGTATATTTTCGTGTTACAAGTAGGTGTGTGCTAAGCGAAAGACTAAAGAGCTTGAGGAGGATAGTGATCAAAATGAGGAGTTTACTGGATGACAAAGAGAAAACAGACAATATACTACACTTCACAAATAAGTTACGTGGCATATACAAACAACAGCATTAACATTCAATCACGGACAAGGGAGAACTGAACAGACCGGGTATTTAAACACACAGAAGGTAATGAGGAAAGCGGAACGGTGCGTCCTCGCACCGCAAGAGGAATACCAGCGGAGGGAGGGTGGGGGTACTGGAGGCGGGCGAGGAGCAGGCAAGGAGCAGGTGAAGAGGGAGCATGCAGGTAGGGACCAGGGCGGAGTGGATGGAGGGAGGAGCCCGGAGCAGGAGGAGCCAGATGGTCCTCCAGAGACCAGCCAGGACGGAGATCCATGGTGGAGTCGACGGCGGGAGGAGCCATGGTGGAGAATGGGCTGACGACACCAGGGGGCCGACAGGCGGAGAATGCACCGGTGGGTGAGGAGCCCAAGATGGAGCAGCACAGCCGCAGAGCCAGGGTGACGTCGAGGATCCGGAGGGCCTATGTGGAACAGAAGGCTCAGGGGACCAAGGCGGAGGCGGGGTCCTGGAAGACCGCTGTGGAGCCGGAGTGACTGAGGATGAAGGTGGAACCAGAGGGAAGGAGGAGCCTGACAGAGCCGGAGGGATGGAGTGACGAGGTGAAACCAGAGGAATGGAGTCCCGTGGCGGCGGATGGTCGACGACTGACAAGGTGGAGCCGGAGGGACGAGGGAACCCGGTGGAGCAGGTGGGATGCCAGGCCACGGTGGAGACGAGGGAGCTAAGAGCCAAGGCGGAGCCACTGGGTCGAAGGACTGAGGAGGAATCCAGGGCTCGGAAGCTGGAGGCGGAGACAGGGCCTTAACACGCCAAGGCGGAGCTGGAGACTGGCAGTCCAGCGGCAAACATCGCGCCCAGATGGCGCGGACTGAGGGTGAGCTGCGGGACTGACTGGCACCAGCAGAGATGATGTCGAGGAACTGGCTGGTCTAGGGGGAGGAGAGAGAGGAAGGATGGGAGGAAACACAGGAGGATCAGGGCTGGACGGAACCAGCGGAAGTGGAGCAGAGGGATTGGCAGGTCTAGGAGGAGGTGGGAGAGGGAGGCTGGGAGGGAACACAGGAGACACAGGAAATTCAGAGCTGGGTGGAACCAGCGGAGAAACAGGAAATTCAGGGCTGGGCGGAACCAGCGGTGGAACAGAAAACTCAGGGCTGGGCGGAACCAGCGGAGAAACAGAGAATTCAGGACTGGACGGAACCAGCGGAGAAAAAGAAAATTTAGGGCTGGACAGAACCAGCGGAGAAACAGAAAGCTTAGGGCTGGGCGGAACCAGCGGAAATGGAGCAGAGGAACTGACTGGAGGAGGTGGGAGTGGGAGACTGAGCGGGTATACAGGGGGAACAGGGCTGGACGGAACCAGCGGAGAAACAGAAAATTCAGGGATTACCTCCATAGACCAGTCCATAAGATCCATAAGTTGCTCCATATCCTTTCCCGAGACCGAAAACAGCTCACCCTCAGTCGCGGAAGTGTGGGCAGGGCGTTCCTCCACACCCTCGATCTCCACTAAGAGTCCCACGATGCACGGTGTTGCCGGCTCACACAACTGGTCAGTCGCGCTCTCGAGGTCCTGCACCCTGTCGGTGATTGGCTCGGGCTCTGCGGCTGCGGTGGGCTCTGGCTCCGTGCGGCTTGATGGTGGCTGGCTGGTCTCTGGGTCGGGAGTGGGGCCGGAGATATCCTCTTCGGCGGTGCTGATGGTCCATGAAGATCCATTTTTCTCCAGCACCCACTCCACGAAAGCGGCGAAATCCTCTCGGGGACCGTTCGCTGGTAGGTGTGCCTTACACTGCTCGCTCAGGCCGGTGTAGAAGAAGTTTGAGAGCGAGCGGTCGGGGAAGTGGGTAAGGCACGCCAGATCTAAAAAGTCCCTGGTATGGTCCTCCAGCGAACGGTCCAGTTGCTCCAGGCACAGGAGACGGACTGCTGGAATGGCCATTCCGGGAGAGGGAAGAAAACAAACCAAAAAGAAAGAAAAACACCGCTAACTAAACTGTTTCGGTCCTTGATTCTGTTACAAGTAGGTGTTCTAAGCGAAAGACTAAAGAGCTTGAGGAGGATAGTGATCAAAATGAAGAGTTTACTGGATGACAAAGAGAAAACAGACAATATACTACACTTCACAAATAAGTTACGTGGCATATACAAACAACAGCATTAACATTCAATCACGGACAAGGGAGAACTGAACAGACCGGGTATTTAAACACACAGAAGGTAATGAGGGAACTGGAGACAGGTGGGGAATAATCAACAAATTAACAAAACTAGAACAGGAAGACCAAATAAGGAAACAGACAGTCCATGAACGTGACAATCCGTATCTGTGCAGTTCTTTTTCATAAATACAGTTTACAAAAGGTCACGAGGGAGCAGTCGGTTTCCCATCTACTATAAAGTTTTCTCTTGTCACCGCTCATCACTAAACAGCTGTTTCCTCCACTTATTTAAATATACTTAATTTAATCATACGTACTTTATACATACACTACCATGCAAAAGTCTTAGGCACATTAGTATGTTCACTTAAAAGAATGGTGTTCGGCCAGTTATTTATATATTTTTCTGTAGTGTGTCAGTATAAAATATCAGTTTACATTTCCAAACAGTCATTTTGCCGTTGACAGACTGCTTGTGCATTCAAAATCGCACTAGATTATTATTATTCAAACTAATGGCAAACTGATATGTCCTTCTGACACACTACAGTAAAAGATATAAATAACTGGCTTAAAACCCTTTTTTTGGGGTGAAAGTACTAATGTCCCTAAGACTTTTGCACAGTACTGTATTTTAAAAACGACATTGTTGCTACTTTATAAAGAATGACCATACAGTAATTCACAGAACTGATTAAAGACAGTGACAGACAGCACTCATTTTCACTAAATATCAGAGAGATTGACAGAGATAAAATAGAAACATTATGTGTGGGTGCTGTCCACGTATATGCGAAGCGCTCTTACGGGACACAGCAACATCAAGGCTGGATCTGCCTCCTCCAGGGGAAGCGCTTGCAGGTTCACCACCTGCGCGACCAGAAGTGCTGTCTTGAGAGACAGGAACTTAAGCTCGACTGAATCCAGCGGCTCAAAGGGACCCCTCTGAAGTCCTGCCAGGACAATAGAGAGGTCCCAGGAAGGAATCAGGGGTGTCCTAGGAGGATGTAACCTTCTGGCACCCCTCAGGAACCTAATGATCAGGTCTTGCATCCCCAGGGACCGGCCGTTCACTGCATCGTGAAGGGCTGCAATGGCAGCCACATACACTTTCAGGGTGGAGGGTGACAGCCCACGCTCCAACCTTTCTTGCAGGAAAGAAAGCACGACTCTGACCGGGCATCTCCGGGGATCTTCTCGGTGAGAAGCATCTGTGCATCTGTGCGAGCAGGCTCACTGGGGGAAACGAATATTTGTGTAGAGCCCGAGGCCAGCTGTGTGCCAGTGCATCCGTGCCCAGGGGGGCCTGGGACCGGGAATAGTACAGCTGGCAGTGGGAGGACTCGTGGGAAGCGTACAGGTCTACCTGGGCTTCCCCGAATCGACTCCAGATCAGCTGGACAGTCTGGGGATGGAGTCGCAATTCCCTGGGAAAGGTGAGCTGTCGTGAGAGCATGTCGGCTGCACGATTGAGCTCCCCCGGGATATGGATAGCGCACAGACACTTGAGCCGTGTATAACTCCAGAGGAGGAGATTTGAGAGTTGAGACATGAACGTGATCGTAGACCGCCCTGCCGGTTGATATATACGCAACAGCCGCAGTGTTGTCCATGCGGACCAACACGTGCCTGTCTAGCAACAGTGGCCGAAACTTCCAAATGACTGAGGCCCCAACTGACTGAGGTGCCGGAGCACCAAGTCCCTGTGATCGCACAACTGCTCTCGGGACCGGGCCATAATGAGCCAGTCGTCGAAATAGTTGAGGATCCTGATGCCCACTTCCCAGAGTGGGGCAAGGGCGGCCTCCACGACCTCCGTGAAGACACGGGGGGACAGGGAGAGCCCGAAGGGGAGGACTTTGTACTGCCATGCCTGACCCTCGAATGCAAACCGCAGAAACGGTCTGTGGCGAGGGAGGATCGAGACATGAAAGTACGCGTCTTTCAGGTCGATCGCTGCAAACCAGTCCTGGGGCTGAACGCATTTGATAATGCATTTCTGCGTCAGCATCTTGAACGGGAGCTTGTGCAGGGCCCGATTCAAGACTCGCAGATTCAGGATATGCCGAATGCCACCGATTTTCTTGGGTACGATGTAAGGGCTGTAAAATCCTGTCCTCATCTCGGCTGGAAGGACTGCCTCGATTGCATCCTTGCCCAGCAGGACAGCAATCTCCTCATGTAAGACAGAGGCATCCCGGACTGCCACCGAAGTCTCGAGCACGCCATTGAACTTGGGAGGTCACGGGGGGAACTGAATCGCGTAACCGAGTCGGACCGTCCGAATGAGCAAGTGTGACGGGTTGAGCAGTGCAAGCCACGCTCCCAAACTCCGTACAAGTGTCACCAAAGGGACAGTCGACATACCCGCAGTGGTGCAGCGATGGGAAGTTGTGTCAGATAGCCCAGAAGGCATCGCGTACCGAGTCATCACACCCACACTCCTCGTGTTCCCGGAGGAACTGGCCAGAGACGCGTGGAGGGCATTGCGTCTCCGAACCGTGACCTCTTGGCCGCTGGTGAAAGGGGGCATCTTGGGTGAGAATTAGGAGGAAGACAGGAAACGACCGCATCCAGAAGGACACGGACAAAACGGCATCTTGAAAAAGACGCGAATAGTCCGTGATTTGCGCTTTTATAAACTGCTCTTTCAGCGTAAGCGCCCAGTGGAATCGCCGTCACAGGGACACCGCTGTACTGTGCCGTCACACCGACCAGGAACAGCTCTCGAACACACAGATGAAGGCTTTGTAGAGACTAGATACATCAACTACTCTACTATGTTAAATCCACTAGCCAATTTTCATTGGCGTTTTCTCTTAACCCTCTGGAGTCGATTAACGCGGATACGCGTTATGAGTCATTTTTGATAACCCGGAAAATAACTTAAATTACACTTTCAGTTTTAATCGTACAGATAAGAGCAATACATCAATCGAATCTGTAAAGGGTCTACTTTTTTTTGGATACAGACATAATAACAACAAAACTTTGTGCACTTATAAAATAAAGATAACAAACAAGGTGTGCTGTCTGCAGCCTTTGCCTGCGCTGATCTTCATTTACAAACACGTCATTAAAATGAACTGTAACTCCGTGAATACTCAACGAAGAGACATGAGAGAGATTTCTATAGAAAGCTTGACATGTCTACTTTTAAACTAAACAAGTGCCGCCGAAAACAGATATTCTGTGATAAAGTAATCCATATGAAAACAACGCGATGTCCGTTTTTCATGTCTCCCTTCATTATATCTAATGTGACCACGCCCCCGCGCTGAACGCGCTATTCAGATTCAAACTGAAGCGTGCGGTTTGAATACGCCCACACAGAAGAAAAAGCAGCGAGACTGTTCTTCAAGTTTTTATTTTACTGTTTGCTTCGCGATGAGAGGAATAAGACATAAATCACCCCAAAAAGATGTGATGTGGTTGAGGATTTGAGAAATGGATTTCCTCAGAAAAAAAAAGAATGAAGCACTTTATTCAGCAGAGATCATAAACATGAGTAAATCTCTTTTTATTTATTTATATACTTGTACTAGTTTTCACATAACGTGTAAACATTTTACTAGTTTTCCAAACTATAATTCCTGTAAATGTATAATCAAGTGAAATATTATGAAGTTTCAATAACAATATACAATACTATACCATTCAAAAGCTTGATGTAAATAATATAAATGTAACAAATAAATGTGTTCTTTTAATTTATCCCCCCTAAAAAGCCTGAAAAATATTCTCAGCTCTTTTCAACATTAATAATAATAATAATAATTGTAATAATAATAATAAAATTTTTTTTTTTTTTTTTTGGTAGAAAATAAGATTGTTAAAGGATTTCTGAAGGATTGTGTGACTTGAGTAATGGTGCAAAAAATTTGTTTGAATGTCAGCTTTGATTGTTCCTAATAAACTGTTTAACTGCTCCCCCAAGTGAATATTAAATTATTTTGTGGGATAATTAAATATATTCTAAATAAACTACAAACATAAAATTATATAGATTTATTTTGTCCTCGCATTCTTTCTTGTAACTCTTCCCTCTCAGTGGCACAGCTGACTGAAAGGCTCATTATGCAGCTCATTATAAGGGCCCTTGTCTTCTCAGGTGTAAATCACAATGATATTCATGATAGTTGACGCCTACTCGCATATGACTTTTACCAACAAAAAGTGTCTTGGAAAATTTAAATCAATATATTGTTTTCTGTAAGTGAGTAAACAAGATGATTTTGACATAATTTAGAAAGAAAAATTCTAGGCTACAAGCTCCAGTTCTCAAAAGTCCCGGGAACCAATGTTCTTTATGTGTTTTTTTGCCTTATTCAAGTGATTTAACATTTTTAGTTTTTCACTAACCACGCATAAAATTTTTTTTCTCAAAAACACAATCATGTACATACATGCTGCTCACATATTATTATAGCCCAGTTTGTGCTGATTACAGTGAGACTTTAGCCATTTAGATGTGTAGAAAAAGAAACTGAAAAAAGCACAAATGTCAGGGCATGACAAAACTTCTCCAGGCCCCAAAAATACCCTTAGTCCTCAGAGGGTTAAGAACACCACCATATGCAACCCTTAGCAATAAATAAATAAATAAATACAAATTGTTTAACCAGAACACAGTGGGATCTGCATTTGCAAAAATCGGTCCCTGTAACATTCAATATTATTGAACCACTTTTTGTGCAGTATGAGTAAAGGGGGATAAATTAAAGTGCTTGCATAATCCTTTTATAAAATAAAACAATATAAAAACAATAAAGGCATAATCTGAAAAACCAAGCCTTGTGCATTATAACAAATAATATTCTGAATATATTACAGTTTGATACCTTTATCTCATTATAGCATTGGTTTTATACAGTATTATAATGTCATGTAGTTAAATTGTTTAATTAATTTAAATGGTTAATTTTTATCTGAGTTAGTTTGGGCTCAAAACATAACAGCCACAAAGAGATTAATTGGCAAAAAAAAACACTGCACCAACTGCGAATGTAACTGATTACCTCATTTTTTTCTCAACTTATTCAGGTTTACAGTGAAATATGTTTCTGGAGTTCTTTTTAGGCAAAATGCCAGTTTCCAGGTCGTATACTTACAGGGCAACAAGAACAGGTGAGCAACAGCCATTAAAATAAAATAGCCAATTGATTGTTCTCCTCACATTTATGAAACCTTTTTGAAGTCAATCACAAAAGAAGAATAAAAAAATCACTCAACTTTTAAATATCACTGAATAGCATTTTTAGTATCAGTTTTTCTTCTAGTGGAGCAAATTTGGCCAACAAAAAAGAGATTAAAGCATGGTTTCAATACAAAGTGGAGGATGCATAGCAAATTATTTTCACCATGGTGAGCAGGAAATCTGTATTTATGTTCAGGCAAACCTCTTTAAATCTCTGACTCAATTACTGAATTCATTTAAAGTATGCCAGTACTGTACCTCATGCATTTCAATGTGTTAAGCCATTCAACAGCATGTTTACAAGTTTTCATTTGCTGCAAATGTGTTAACAATGCAACTATTTGTCAGCAGAGGATATTCAAGTAACAGCAGGAACCACAGTAACAGTGGAATAAATAAATATTATTAAAATAACTAAAACATGAATTTTAATACTGCAGGTTTATTGAGCATCCATCTAGAGAACAACAGGAAATATCTTGAAATTGTAGGTCTTCTGTGAAAGAATGGGCATGGCTATGAGTCAGGTAAGGGCCACACACTAGTCTAATGTCTGGCAGAATTAGCATTACCATTAGTGTCAGTTTGCACTTTTTTTGCTAATCATATCTGGAGGAGAACTCATTTTCGGTCCATGCAAGAAGCATTTATTATTAAGAGGAAATGTGTTAGATGTGAAATTCATGAGATGCTGCATCTCACTTTATGTAATCTCTATGTGTAATTCACTTCTTCAAAGTGATGAATAATATTACCAACTTAAAGCACAGACAGAGAAACAAAGAAAAAGAAAGAGTGAGAGAACAGACAGGAATACAGGTGACAGTATTCCCTTGTCTTACCTGAGTAAGTATGCATCTTCAGTCTTGAGTTCTTCTTGGATTTAAAAGCACACTGATAAAATGAAATCTATAACCGACATGAGCTGCAAAATATTTCACTGAGCTGTACAGCTGAGTTGGTGCTGACAGCAGCACTGCAAAAGTGGAACTCTTTCTTCAGCAATCCATTTTCGAACCGTAATGCATTTTTGACCAAATGATGAGATGCTTCATGGTGAGATCTTGCTTATACAAGAGGGTCTAATGAACTGATATTTTGATATGACTCAGATTATTATTATTTTTTTTATCTTTACATTAATTTTAATGACATAACCAACTGGATTTACATTAGAGATGCACCAAAAACTTATGGCAGATATGATCAGCTTGTGATTATTTTTATATTATGGTTAATAACTAATACAAATATATAATGTTAAAACATATATATTAAATAAACGCTACTGTTAAAATATTTTGAGGTCAGTATTTTATAATTAATTCATTTTAAGTGAATTTTTGCATCACAAAAATGGATAATTGTTTTGAGATTGGTCAGTCTGGTACTTGGCACTCATGATACTGCAGAAAGACTGATATCCTTACATTACTGTACTTGTTACCAAAGTACACCTATTTTGACATGCTCATCCAAAATGAACTGCTTTGCCAAGATGTGTGTGGTGTTTAAAGCCACTGGTTGTCCATAAGGGGTCTGGTGAGGTGCTCTGCAGAAAATCTCTGGAGGTTTGACAGCATGTGTGAAAGTCTGTTTGAGTGCATTATAGTATCATGATTTTGCACTGCACAGAAGCCACAGCAAAAGGTTGTGTTTACACAGATTTTCTGATGCTGCACAGACACTAAAAGTATCTGGATAGAATTCAAATTAAGGGAGATCGTACATCATGTGTTTGACTGGTAATTATTGGTCAGGTGCTCAATGTACAGAAAGCACATGCTAACTCACATGATGGAGCAGCTGTCCATAACCTGTCTTACTCTAATGTGACGGAAGGATTTTAGACCAGAGCTCCATTTTAGAATAGCTTTCCACTCATTTAGAGAAATGTTTAATGAACAGATTTAAATGTACATCTCCAGCATTAACCTACTTCTATCATGAGTGTTTTGGGTAAACAAACGCACAGCGATGAAGATGAATTTCCAACAGACTTATAATAATAATCCACAAAGCAGAACCCACAAACAGAAACAGTCCAACACAACTCTACATTAACTTCAGACCTGAACACTGAACTCAAACTGAACAGAACTTAAATAGTGAAGAAAACGAGACACACACACCTGAACATAATGATTAAATCAAACGAATAACAATGGGATAAACAATGTATTACATAATAAATAAATAATAATAATTATTGGTATTATTAAATATTTATTGCCATCAAAAAAAAAACAAAAAAAAAACTGCTTTTTCAAATAACTGTATAATTTTCTTGTTTTATTCATCTATTTATCTGTCTAGTGATTTTTTTTATTGCTTTGTGTAATAACAATAAAAGGAACATATTTTTCCTTTTTTTGTTGTTACAAACAGAAGAAAATGTAGGTGAATTTACATAGACTTAGGCAGAGACTTAAAAAAAATCACTTTTCACTTTGCCCTTCAGGGTTAAAACAATAGGAAAAACTATGTGTTCATGAATTATCAAAGTTGACAGTACATGCTACTTTATTTTTTAACCTTGATGAGGATGAGTGTGCAGGACATTTGAAAAGTAACATTCAAACATTTAAAAATGAAGGAAATAGACTCAGGAAGGCACTATGACAAACAAACAAATGCTATATTTCCCCTAAAGACCATAACTGTCTGACTCTATTAGCAAAACTGTTCCACCCTCAAAACAAACTCTTGTGCATGAGGTCACAATTTGTTTGCGGGGCCTCGTATGATTATTTTGGGAGACGCCAGGATTTGTGGTCCACCAATGGTCCATAAAGTCAAAAACACACTTGTGCAGTTTGCACAGCCAGCAAAGCCAGTTCCATTAACTATTGTGTTGCCACCCCTTTGGAACACGACTCACTGCCAAACGCTTCAGACCAAAAACTACTGATATTTGCCCACCGTTCTATTATTTATTAGGCCTGGTGTTGCATTTATACCCACAAAGGATATGAGTGGATGAAACAGGCTTCTCCCTATGGGCACCATTCCAGCAAAAAGAAAATAAATCGCACAATAAGAAGCAGCTTTAAAGTGCAGCTACAAAGGCTGTGAGGACAGTGAGATGGTCAGTGAGCCCAATGAGAGAGCTCACCAGAGGGTAAAAACCCCCAGAGCTTCATTGTTCCCTCTCTTTTTCCGGGAGCAGTCGCTACCTGAATGAGATGTGTGAATGAAAACAGTCATGCACGTGTGTCCCCGTGAGCTCACACACACACACACACACACACACACACACACACACACACACACACACACACACACACACACACACACACACACACACACAGTTGTATCTCAATCAACCTGACGCAACTTCACAGCAATCTTCACCTGATGTTAAAGAAGGTTCGTTTAAAGTCTACACAAGAGCTGAACAAATTCATCAAAATACAATCATAATCACACTGCTGTCTAGTGCCGTTTAATTAAATTGTTCTATAGTCTGCATGCCGTGGGTGCTTTAAAGTGAACTCTGTTCTGTCAGTTGTGCATTACACACTTAAAACCTGCATGGAGCTCATGAGTCTTTAGAGCTACTCTCAGTTTGTGACATCTCCACACAAAAGGTTTGTTCGCAAAGAGAATAAAGAGTCTAAGAGATTTGTCATCATAAATATTATATAAAATAAACAATAAAACATTTAAAAATAATTGACTTAACATTCAAGAACAACAACAACGATAATAATGACAATAAAAATTAAATTTTAACAAGTATTGATATTTTTATTGCTGTTTTTATTCTTAAAAATAATAATAATATTATTATTATTATAAAATGTGTTAGCCAAAAATCAAATTGAATAAAATAGAATATGTGACTGTAATATTCAATAATAACAATAATTAATTAATTATAATTATTATCTACAGACAGTATGCTGTTGTATTGGGCATAACTAATATTACAAAAATATAATATTCATGTGTACTGTTTTCCAGATAAGTAGCAGTCTAAGAGTAAATGTATCTAAAAATTGGGTTTGTTTAAATGGTGAAAAAGCAGTTTTCTGAATAGGTGGAGGGGTATATTTGCAGGTGGTATGAAAGCAAATACATGTTTCTTGTAGATTTTGAGACAATTTTATTACTGCAACACTGAGACAATGAATGGTATTACTGCAAAACAATTACAATATGATTTGTGAAAAGATTATGTAGTCCTACTCTCCTCCTGTCTTCCTAAAAACTTTCTGACTGACCAAGTAAGAGGAACGCAAAACCTAAAACACCCCGTCTTTCATATTACCTTCAAAAATACACAAACACACACACACAATCAGCCATATGCTGAAGGTGAAACTGTTGTTTTAATTGCTGCTGATCTCCTTGGAGTGGTGTGTGTGTGTGTGTGTGTGTGTGTTTTGATTTGAGTCCTGCTGCTTTGAATATAAATGAAAGGCTACAGTGAACCAGCACACCCCAGGATCAGCTCCATTTGATTACATCAGTTCACTCAGTCTTGACTGCTGACCAAAAAAAACTCTCAAAGCACCCTGGAAAACTTCCAATCCCTAGATAAAACTGGTCCCAAAACGCCACACACATATATGTGATCAAAAAATACAAATAAATAAATAAAAAATCATGGATATTGCTTCAGGCATGCAAGGTCTATGAGTTTAACACAAACACAGCTCCCTGAACCTCCTGCATGGGCATGACGAGATGGATCCAATCTATTCCACTCGGCTTGTCAAATACTCAGAGCACAACAATCACTCCCCATGGTATAAACGCACACACATTCGCAAGCAAATTCTCCTCTTCTCCTTCTCTCAGTCCTATGCACCAGCAGAAAGCCTGATGCTTTGACTGACAGCATTTTTTATTGCAGGTATAGTGTGACAACGAGGATCCCACAATCTCTGTCCCACGATCCGAGCATATACTGTATGCTCACAAAGCTTTAATCAAACTATTTCGCTCTCCTGTCACTCAGTGGCTTTAATATTAAGCAGATGTCAGAAAAAACATGGAATAAAGGAAAAAGTAAATATAAAAGTGAAAGTAAAAAATGAAAAGTGTCATTTTAAATCATCTTCAGGCATGTACACTGGTGAGTGTCAATTTGAGTCAGGCAGACAGTGCAGGGCTTAGAGATTGGCTGGCGAACATATTATCTCCACGAGACAGCATCTCCAACATCTCGGGGTGTGTAGGTGTGTGACTGATTGCTGGGTTTGTTTGCATGACCGTATGGGCAGAAGAGTGTGCCACTAGGCTGCCAGGGTGTGCGTGAGGACAGATATAAAATGGGCAGGTGACAGTAAAAGCCCCTGCTGACAGATAGCGCTGGTAAGTGGACACATAATGACTCATTCTGACTGACATACAGCATGATATCGAAGAAGACCTGACGGAGACTTGACCTGTTTTCATAAACAAGTCGCTGTCTCATTGGCAGGAGCTGGAATGGTGAATCATTCTTTTTGCTATCTAATTGCTATTTTGAGAGTAAATCCAGCATAAATATGAAGATGTCATTCTCGAAACTTTGCAGTGTGTACAGTATGTGTCCGAAAAACCAAAAAATTGTAAATCACTTGAATAAGGCCATAAAATACAGAACATTGGTTCCCGGGACTCACACTAAATTATGTGAAAATCATCTTGTTTACTCAATCACAGAAAACAATATATTGATTTACATTTTCTAAGACACTTTTTGTGTAGAAAGGGTCTAAGCGAGAGGGCGTGTACTATCAGCATTATGTTGTGATTTACACCTGAGAAGACAAAGACCCGCATAATGAGCTGCATAATGAGCCGAATAATGAGCCTTTCAGTCAGCTGTGTGTCACTGAGAGGGAAGAGTTACAAGAAAGAATGTGAGGACAAAATAAATGTATAGCTTTTTATGTTTGTGGTTTAGAATATATTTAATTATCCCACAAAATAATTAAATATTCACTTGCGAGTCCAGTTAAACATTTTATGAGGAACAATCAAAGCTAAATTTTAAAGCTGAATTTTTTGCATCATTGCTCCAGCCACACACTGATTTTCTACAAAAAAAAAAATATTAATGTGGAAAAGAGCTGAGAATATTTTTTCAGTTTTTTTTTTGATAAATTGAAAGAACAGCAATGTTTGTTACATTTGTTACAGTTACATTTATTTGTTACATTTATATTATTTACATCCAGCTTTTGTATGGTATATTGTATATTATTAAAACTGCATAACGTTTCACTTGATTATACATTTAGTCAGGAATTATATTTGGAAAAAGTCTAACTAGTAAAATGATTAAACATTATGTGAAACCTAATACAAGTATATAAATAAATAAAAAAGACTTACTCATGTTTATGATCTCAGCTGAATAAAGCGCTTCATTCGTTTTTTCTGAGGAAATCTCAAATCCTGTAGGTAATCCTCATCACATCTTCTTGGGATGAATTATGTCTTATTCTTCTCATAGCGAAGCAAACAGTAAAATAAAAAACTTGAAGAACAGTCTCGCTGCTTTGTTTTCTGTTGTATGAGCGTATTGAAGCTGCGTGCTTCAGTGAAACATTAGAATCTGAATAGCGTTCAGTGCGTGGACGTGGTCACATTAGAGATAATGAAGGGAGACTGGACATTGCGTTGTTTTCATATGGATTACTTTATCACAGAATATTTGTTTTCGGAAGCACTTTAGTTTAAAAGTAGACATGTCAGGCTTTCTATAGATATATATCTTGTAGCCGCACTGGGTTGTACATTATAATTAACTCAAATGATATATAGGGAATTTTAATAATTAATCAGGAATATGATTAATATATATATATCTCATATGACAGTTACATTAAAATTATTGAAGATGAAAAATACAACCCGAATTCCGGAAAAGTTGGGACATTTTTTAAAATTTTAATAAAATGAAAACTAAAGGAATTTCAAATCACATGAGCCAATATTTTATTCACAATAGAACATAGATAACGTAGCAAATGTTTAAACTGAGAAATTTTACACTTTTATCCACTTAATTAGCTCATTTAAAATTTAATGCCTGCTACAGGTCTCAAAAAAGTTGGCACGGGGGCAACAAATGGCTAAAAAAGCAAGCAGTTTTGAAAAGATTCAGCTGGGAGAACATCTAGTGATTAATTAAGTTAATTGATATCAGGTCTGTAACATGATTAGCTATAAAAGCTTTGTCTTAGAGAAGCAGAGTCTCTCAGAAGTAAAGATGGGCAGAGGCTCTCCAATCTGTGAAAGACTGCATAAAAAAATTGTGGAAAACTTTAAAAACAATGTTCCTCAACGTCAAATTGCAAAGGCTTTGCAAATCTCATCATCTACAGTGCATAAAATCATCAAAACATTCAGAGAAACTGGAGAAATCTCTGTGCGTAAGGGACAAGGCCGGAGACCTTTATTGGATGCCCGTGGTCTTCGGGCTCTCAGACGACACTGCATCACTCATCGGCATGATTGTGTCAATGACATTACTAAATGGGCCCAGGAATACTTTCAGAAACCACTGTCGGTAAACACAATCCGCCGTGCCATCAGCAGATGCCAACTAAAGCTCTATCATGCAAAAAGGAAGCCATATGTGAACATGGTCCAGAAGCGCCGTCGTGTCCTGTGGGCCAAGGCTAATTTAAAATGGACTATTTCAAAGTGGAATAGTGTTTTATGGTCAGACGAGTCCAAATTTGACATTCTTGTTGGAAATCACGGACGCCGTGTCCTCTGGGCTAAAGAGGAGGGAGACCTTCCAGCATGTTATCAGCGTTCAGTTCAAAAGCCAGCATCTCTGATGGTATGGGGGTGCATAAGTGCATACGGTATGGGCAGCTTGCATGTTTTGGAAGGCTCTGTGAATGCTGAAAGGTATATAAAGGTTTTAGAGCAACATATGCTTCCCTCCAAACAATGTCTATTTCAGGGAAGGCCTTGTTTATTTCAGCAGGTTCAATGCAAAACCACATACTGCAGCTATAACAACAGCATGGCTTCGTCGTAGAAGAGTCCGGGTGCTAACCTGGCCTGCCTGCAGTCCAGATCTTTCACCTATAGAGAACATTTGGCGCATCATTAAACGAAAAATACGTCAAAGACGACCACGAACTCTTCAGCAGCTGGAAATCTATATAAGGCAAGAATGGGACCAAATTCCAACAGCAAAACTCCAGCAACTCATAGCCTCAATGCCCAGACGTCTTCAAACTGTTTTGAAAAGAAAAGGAGATGCTACACCATGGTAAACATGCCCCGTCCCAACTATTTTGAGACCTGTAGCAGAAATCAAAATTGAAATGAGCTCATTTTGTGCATAAAATTGTAAACTTTCTCAGTTTAAACATTTGCTATGTTATCTATGTTCTATTGTGAATAGAATATTGGCTCATGTGATTTGAAAGTCTTTTAGTTTTCATTTTATTAAAATTTAAAAAACGTCCCAACTTTTCCGGAATTCGGGTTGTAGGTCAATTGTATATATCAATAACTCATTACAGGGCACTGTAATTTACTCATTAATATGTCAATATTACATTCTTCATATCAATTATAGTGATATATCTTACTGTAAATTACCGCAAATCAAACAGTGGTTTGTCCAGCAAACGGCAGTAAGATTAACTTATCAACTTTCAATAAAGTTATCACTTCTTATAATTCAAGGAAAAATATTCTCTGGCCATGAAAACATTATCCTATCATTATGAAATTTCGGTGACTAAAAAGTAAAGAGCTTGTAGCTAAAGATCAGACATTTCATTTACTCTTAATGTGAGGCCTAGACAGAGGCAATCATGAATATATATTGGTTTTTAATAATTGAACTAATAATACATCAAACTACAAATCACACAGAGTAAATACACGTACGACAATACAGACAGTAACTTTGTACAAGACATAACGGAATCCAAATGAGGGAGAGAGAGAGAGAGAGAATGAGTTAGAGAGGATGAATGAGAGAATAGGCGTGATCACAGAATTACGCGCTCAGTTATGCAAACTCACAGACAGTAACTCTTGAAAGAAAAAGGCATGAGAACAGGCTGTTCTCTCAGCCGCCGTGCTGAGATCAGAAACGATAGAAGAGCGGACCAAGAGCGCGAAGAAGAGCAAGAGGAAGAAGAAGAAGAAGAAGACTTCCTGGGTCAGTTCTTATGGCTTGACTGGTTCACGCCTCTGTTTGCGTGAACAACCAATGAACGTCCACGATCTGAAGCGGGAAAAACGTTCCTTTGTCTCTGGGGAACCACCCACTCTAATAAATTATGGCTTATCAGATTTCAGCAGTGATATTCTAGCAAGTTCGTAATTCCAGATTAATACATTTTACACACCTTTCCTATAGGTGGATAGTTTGGTCACAACATGACGATTCCACAGACACCAAAAATGACATATATAACTGATAGAAACAAGACGTTACATTGATATGCAGAATTACACACATTTAAAGTTTGATTAACACACGATAAAATTGTAGATACTCCAATTTTTGATTATGGAAAACATCTACTGCACAAAAAGGCAATACTCAATACATTTAGAATACATTGAGAAAATAAAAGGGTACTATTCTCTTTCCTAAGAGTTAGCTTAACTGTCCTGTTTTCCCAGTGGGATCATAAAGTTTTATGAGCTGGTCAGGAGCAGGGTTACAGAATCATGACTCTTATTTGAGAACATTAAATTAGGAGAAGCATTTCCAATTTACAAGTCAGCAATTTATAATCCTCGCATAACAGGATTAACCATTCTATGCAACACACAAACCTATCAGAAAAAAAAAAATCTTATTAAGGACTTACATAAAGAGCGTAAAGAAAAGTTTGTGTGTGTGTTTAGGAATGTGGGTGTTTCGTTTCTCCTTTGAGGCTGCTCACGTGACTGTGGAACTGCTCACGTTTCTCGTCCAGAGTGTCGTAAATAATTTAAATCCAGCCAGGCTGGCACCAGGCCAAGCATTTAGTTTAGAGAGAGTTGGGTTTATATGCCTGAATTCAAAATCTACAAGCTTTGGGTTTGCATTGTTTTAGATTCAACAAACCGTGATTCATTAGTTCAGAACCAATGAATCGATGAACTGCATATCCGTTACAATCTCATGTCTCTTCGTTGAGTATTCACTGAGTTACAGTTCATTTTAATGACGCATTTCTAAATGAAGATCACAGACACCACACCTTGTTTGTTATCTTTATTTTATAAATGCACAAAGTTTTGTTGTTATTATGTCTGTAAACAAAAAAAGTAGACCCTTTACAGATTTGATTGATGTATTGCTCTTATTTGTACGATCAAAACTGAAAGTGTAATTTAAGTTCTTCTTGGGTTATCATGACAAAATGCCTCATAACGCGTATACGCCTGAATTGACTCCAGAGGGTTAAAGAGGAGTGGACCAACATTCCACAGGCCACAATCAACAACCTGATCAACTCTATGTGAAGGAGATGTGTTACACTGCGTGAGGCAAATGGTGGTCACACCAGATACTGAGTGACTTTCGGACCCCCCTGGACCAATATAGTAAAACTGCACATTTTAGAGTGGCCTTTTATTGTGGCCAGCCTAAGGCACATTTGTGCAATAATCATGTTGTTTAATCAGCATCTTGATATGCCACACCTGGGAAATGGATGGATTATCTCGACAAAAGAGAAGTGCTCACTAACACAGATTTGTAAATCACATCTCCGCTTTGTTTGTTATGAGATGATTCAAAAGGCTGCTGAACTGCACTGAACAAAAGCTCTGGAATTTTTAATAAATGCATGAATTCTGATCCATGTTCCTGATTGGCCAATGCATTCAAGAAATCAATAGATAAGTCTGTGATTGGCTACACTGCTCAAAACTGCAAAAACACATTATAAAAAGTAGCTTTTGACACTGTCCAGAGCACAAACAAAAATATGCACTGGATAGTTTGCCAGATCTTCATTTGAGGGGGCTTTTGCTTTCGTTAGAGGTTATTTAGCACCCCCATAGAACCAGGCTTGGGCTTGGCTTACCACTCCAAGCTGCAGTGGGACTGACAGTGGATTCCATGACTACAGGCTATATGTTCTCCTGTCTGCCCCATGCAGAATTTTGGTTGGTCCGTTGTAAAATAAAGTGTATTCAGCCTCATCTGAAGGCTGATTTACGCACAAAAAATATTAATAATTAATTTACATTCAGATACATTTTTGTGGATCAATTCAAAATCATTCGTTAAAGAATTGTGAATCGGCATTAGCCAATACTAGCCTCACCTGCATCATTTGCCAATGAACATTTACTATCACTCAAAAACACATCATGTTATGGAACAGAAATGCATTGTGAATATCATTCCATATTGTCCTTAATTGTTTCTAATCAAGCAGTTGAATCCCTGAGGGATTCAGGTCATCTAGACTGCGGCTCTCACTTAACTCTTCATTACGACTGATATTCATGAGCACAGAACGCAACTCACTCAGCTATCCACTGCGTCTAAGTTCACGTGGAGGCAGTGGGGGCAGAATCCTTGACTTAGCCTTTAGACATCTCTCCTTCTTTCATCTCCTTCTTTCATCATCTTTCACCAGTTAGTCCAGATTAGTCACAGTGGCCTTATGGCAGCCAGACGCAGACACCATGCCCGATGTTGAACCCCCACCTCCCCACTCCCTCCCACATCAGGACTGAAGCACCTGTCTCCTAGCAACCTGCATCCAGATCTCAGGCAAGGGATGCTGGCTCTGACACAAGAATGACAAGACAAACATTCACTGGAACAGCCATGCAAGAGCTTGACGATGTAATGATGCCACGGGTGAGCAGTGGACAAAGCACTGGAATGCTGGATTTTAATGGGAGCACACTTGGAATTCTGGGACTGGATGCTATGCTCAAAAGGGCATGATACTTCTATTATTAATGGAAATGTGTTTTGAAGCTAGTTTATTACTGCCACAGACACATGTTTTTACACCTGAGTTAGTTCTGGCTGCAGATAAAGTTTTAATAGTTGGTGATTTTAATATCCATGTTGATAATGAAAAATATGCATTGGGATCAGCATTTATAGACATTCTGAACTCTATTGGGGTTAGACAACACGTTTCAGGACCTACTCATTGTCGAAATCATACTCTAGATTTAATACTGTCACATGGAATTGATGTTGATAGTGTTGAAATTATGCAGCCAAGTGATGATATCTCAGATCATTATTTAGTTTTGTGCAAACTTCATATAGCCACATTTGTAAATTCTACTTCTTGTTACAAGTATGGAAGAACCATCACTTCTACCACAAAAGACTGTTTTTTAAGTTATCTTCCTGATGTATCCAAATTCCTTAGCATATCCAAAACCTCAGAACAACTTGATGATGTAACAGAAACTATGGACTCTCTCTTTTCTAGCACTTTAAATACAGTTAAAATGGTTATGGTTAAAATCATACTTATATGACCGCCATCAGTTCGTAGCAGTGAATGAAGATGTATCATATCGATCACAAGTGCATGTTACCCTTGGGAGATATCATCAGGAAACATGGTGTTAGTTTTCACTGTTATGCTGATGATACTCAGCTCTATATTTCTTCGCGGCCAGGTGAAACACACCAATTTGAAAAACTAATGAAATGCAGAGTCGCTATAAAAAACTGGATGCCGAGTAATTTCTTACTGCTAAATTCTGAAAAAACAGAGGTGTTAATTATAGGACCTAAAAACTCAGCTTGTAATAACCTAGAACACTGTCTAAGACTTGATGGTTGCTCTGTCAATTCTTCGTCATCAGTTAGGAACCTAGGTGTGCTATTTGATCGCAATCTTTCCTTAGAAAGCCACGTTTCTAGCATTTGTAAAACTGCATTTTTCCATCTCAAAAATATATCTAAATTACAGCCTATGCTCTCAATGTCAAATGCAGAAATGTTAACCCATGCATTTATGACCTCAAGGTTAGATTATTGTAATGCTTTATTGGGTGGTTGTTCTGCACGCTTAGTAAACAAACTACAGCTAGTCCAAAATGCAGCAGCAAGAGTTCTTACTAGAACCAGGAAGTATGACCATATTAGCACGGTCCTGTGAACACTGCACTGGCTCCCTATCAAACATCGTATAGATTTTAAAATATTGCTTATTACTTATAAAGCCCTGAATGGCTTAGCACCTCAGTATTTGAATGAGCTCCTTTTACATTATAATCCTCTACATCCGTTACATTCTCAAAACTCAGGCAATTTGATAATACCTAAAATATCAAAATCAACTGCGGGCGGCAGATCCTTTTCCTATTTGGCGCCTAAACTCTGGAATAACCTACCTAACATTGTTCGGGAGGCAGACACACTCTTGCAGTTGGCTTACACATAACATACTAATATGCTTTTAATATCCAAATCCGTTAAAGGATTTTTAGACTGCATTAATTAGGTAAACTGGAACTGGGAACACTTCCCATAACACCCTATGTACTTGCTACATCATTAGCATCTACGCTAATATTTGTCTGTTTCTTTCTTATTCCGAGGTCACCGTAGCCACCAGATCCAGTCTGTATCCAGATCAGAGGGTCACTGCAGTCACCCGGATCCAGTATGTATCCAGACCAGATGGTGGATCAGCACCTAGAAAGGACCTCTACTACCCTGAAAGACAGCGGAGACCAGGACAACTAGAGCCCCAGATACAGATCCCCTGTAAAGACCTTGTCTCAGAGGACCACCAGAACAAGACCACAGGAAACAGATGATTCTTCTGCACAATCTGACTTTGCTGCAGCCTGGAATTGAACTACTGGTTTCGTCTGGTCAGAGGAGAACTGGCCCCCCAACTGAGCCTGGTTTCTCCCAAGGTTTTTTTCTCCATTCTGTCACCGATGGAGTTCCGGTTCCTTGCCGCTGTCGCCTCTGGCTTGCTTAGTTGGGGTCACTTCATCTACAGCGATATCGTTGACTTGATTGCAAATAAATGCACAGACACTATTTAACTGAACAGAGATGACATCACTGAATTCAATGATGAACTGCCTTTAACTATCATTTTGCATTATTGACACACTGTTTTCCTAATGAATGTTGTTCAGTTGCTTTGACGCAATGTATTTTGTTTATAGCGCTATATAAATAAAGGTGACTTGACTTGACATGTGAAAAGAACAACTCTGCTGATTGCTAGTTGGTCAATATATGAGGGTTCATTATAAATAAAAGAAAAACGTATTTTTTAAATGTAGTTTCACATGGTTTGGAAAATCTTGTATGACATTTTGAGAAATATTTTAACCATCTAATAAAAAGGAAAAGTTTATTTTCAAAACATTTTAAGCTACACTACCGTTCAAAAGTTTAGGGTCTTTTTTTTTTAAATAAATAAAATTTCAGCAAGGATGAATTAAAATTGATCAAAAGTGACATTAAGGAAAATTATAATGTTACAAAAGACTTGTTTCAAATAAATTAATATATCATTATAAATATACTCCATCAAGTTCCATTGTGGTTTACCGTATGAACCAGAAGAACTGCAGCTTTCAGTCCGAGTGTGTGTTCAAAAATAAAGTGTTGTGTGGAAAGTTGTGGAAAATTTTCAAGAACATACTGCATGTGATTTAAGCAGTTGACAGTGTTGCTCAGTGGGTAGTTACAGCTCAGTGGACCAGCCACACATATGAATTAAGAGTCCAATTTTACCGTCTTGGAATAGTCGACAGAACACTTTACAGGCCACTTATTGTCAATTCTTCCACATGTAAAGTACATACATACAGAGAATCGAAATTGCATTACTCTCAGACCCCCGGTGCACACAGATAACATTAACATTAAAGCCTAAAAATCTAGATCAAAATATAAAATGTAGATACAATAAGGGAATGTTAAAAAAAGACATAATAAGATTAAAAATAAAGTAAAATAAAGCAGCGCAAGGCAAAAGGCAGATATAGTGCAAATCAATGAAGTGAACAACAGTGCAGATAAAATATTATTTAGTGCAAAAACAAAAGCTTATTAAGTCTGATTAAAGTGGCAAAGGGCTCAAGAGCAGTTATTTTATTTAACTGACTGATGAGGTAGTGGAATGATGTCAGTTCCATGGAGAATGAGGTAGTGAGCAGACCAATGATGCACAAAGTGACTGGTGCATGTCATCATATATTAGTGGGGGAGGCGGGGTCTGGGGGAGCGGGGGTTCATATTTCAGTGGTGCCTGGGGCAGAAGAGGGGAGGGGGGGCAAGTTCGGGAGTGAGTTCAGCTTCCTGACAGCCTGGTGGATGAAGCTGTCCTTCAGTCTGCTGGTCCTGGCCTGGAGACTCCGCAGTCTCCTCCCTGATGGCAGCAGACTGAAGAAGCTGTGTGATGGGTGGGTGGGATCACCTGCGATGCAGAGGGCTTTGCGGGTGAGACGGGTTCCATAAATGTCCTGGAGGGAGAGGAGAGAGACACCAATGATCTTCTCAGCTGCTCTCACTATGCGTTGCAGAGTCTTTCGGCAGGACGCGTTGCAGGCGCCATACCACACAGTGATGCAGCTCGACAGGATGCTCTCGATGGTGCCTCTGTAGAAGGTGTACATGATGGGGGGCTGGGCTCTGGCTCTCCTCAGTTTGTGGAGGAAGTAGAGACGCTGATTTGATTTCTTGGCCAGTGCTGCTGTGTTTTCAGTCCAGGAGAGGTCCTCTGTGATGTGCACACCCAGGAACTTGGTGCTGCTCACTCTCTCCACAGTCGCACCGTTGATGGTCAGAGGAACGTGCTGAGTGTGTGCTCTCCTGAAGTCTACAACAATCTCCTTCATCTTCTCCACGTTCAGAGAGAGATTGTTGTCACTGCACCACCCGGCCGGGTGGCTCACCTCACTCCTGTAGTTTGTCTCATCTTTGGTGCTAATGAGACCCACCACAGTTATGTCATCTGCAAACTTAATAAAAAGGTTGGAGTTGTGTGAAGGTGTGCAGTCATGGGTCAGCAGAGTGAAGATGAGGGGGCTCAGCACACATCCTTGAGGGGCCCCAGTGTTCAGTGTGATGGTGCTGGATGTGTTGCTGCCGACCCGTACTGCCTGAGGTCTTCCAGTCAGAAAGTCCAACAGCCAGTTGCACAGCGAAGTGTTGAGCCCCAGTTGGATCAGTTTGTAAATGAGCTGTTAAGGGATGATTGTGTTGAATGCTGAACTGAAGTCAATGAACAGCATTCTGACATATGAGTCCTTTTTGTCCAGATGTGTGAGTGCTGAGTGGAGGGTAGTGGAGATGGCATCATCGGTCGAGCGGTTGGACTGATATGCAAACTGGAAGAGGTCCAGGGAGGGGGGGGGCAGACTTGATGTGGTGCATGACTAGCCGTTCAAAGCACTTCATGAGGATGGGGGTAAGTGCAACGGGACGGTAGTCATTGAAGCAGGATGGAGATAGCTTCTTCTGAACTGGGATGATGGTGGTATAAAAACATGTGGGAACAACAGCCTGACTCAGTGAGATGTTGAAAATGTCTGTGAAGACATCAGTGAGTTCTGCTGCACAGTCTCTCAGTACACGCCCAGGGATGTTGTCAGGACCCGGAGCTTTGCTCCTGCTGAAGGATCTCCTCACGCTGTCTGGGGTCAGCGTTATCACCTGGTCGCCGGGAGGAGGTGGAGTCTTCTGTGCAGTGGTGCTGTTTTGTTGCTCAAAGCGAGCGAAGAAGGTGTTCAGCTCATTTAGCAGAGAGATGTTGTTGTCCGTGGGTGGGGCTTGTAGTCCGTAATGGTCTGTATCCCCTGCCACAGGTTCCTAGTGTCTCTGCTGTCGCTGAATTGATGAGCTATCCTCCTGGAGTGTTGTCTCTTAGCCTCTCTGATGCCGCAGGACAGGTTGGCCCTGGCTGTTCTCAGGCCCACCTCATCTCCAGCTCTGAAGGCAGCGTTCCGTGTCTTCAGAAGTCTGTAGACCTCCCCTGTCATCCACGGCTTCTGGTTGGCCCGGACAGTGATGGTTTTTGTGACCGTTACATCATCATACACTTGTTGATGTAGGCAGTGACAGTCTCCGAGTACTCCTGGAGGAGGTCAGTGGTGTTATTGAATGTGGCAGCCTGCTTAAACATGTCCCAGTCAGTAGTGTTGAAGCAGTCTTGAAGAACCTCTGATGATCCTTATGGCCACACTTTAATCTGTTTGTGAACTGGTCTGGCGACTTTAATGAGTGGTCTGTATGCAGGCATTAGCATGACAGTGATGTGGTCTGAGGCTCCGAGGTGTGGGAGGGGGAGGGCTTTATAAGCTCCTCTCTGTGTGGTGTAAACAAAGTCCAAAATGTTATTACCTCGTTTTGGAAAGTTAATGTGTTGGTGTATTTTTGGAAACACACTCTTTAAGTCAGCATGGTTGAAATCCCCAGCTATGATGAGAAAAGCATCGGGGTGTGCTGTCTGCTGCTCACTGATGTGCTGGTACAGTTCATTTAGTGCGTCGTTCCTGTTGCTGATAATGTTGAACGGGGGAATGTACACCGAAATGAGCAGTATAGCAGTATATTCCCTTGGCAGATAGAACGGCCGGCACTTAATAATCATAAACTCCACCAGGGGTGAGTAGTGTATGCTGATCAAAACAGTATTGCGGCACCACGCATCATTGATGTAAACACAATGCCCGCCGCCGCGGGTTTTTCCTCCCGCGACAAGAGCTCTGTCCGCTCGATAGCACGTCAGCTGGTTGAGCTGAATAGCGCTGTCTGGAAAGCTGTTGCTGAGCCATGTTTCCGTGAACACAAAAACACAACAGTCTCTTACAGTCCTCTGAGTTGAGCATAGTAATCGAATGTAGTCCAGTTTATTGTCCAACGAGCGTACGTTAGCCAGTACGATGGTGGGGATAGATGGCTTGTGTGGGTTAGTCATTAGCCTAGCCCGGATACCTCCGCGCTTCCCCCTCTTCTGCTTCCTCTCACATCGCTTGTGGCGCCTCCGCTGTGGGCGAGATGCAGTAGTAGGGGTCGGTGATGGCGAAGGCCTCCGTAGCAGACCGAGATCCCGTAGCTGTTCCGCGTGCATGGAGTTTAACTGTAAAAATGCAGTTCTGCTGACATCGAGCAGAAACTCGCGACTGTATGCGCGCTGACAGACAGGTAGGCGATGACGACGTACAAAAACACTGCGACTCACAAGACATAAAACACAAAAACACCGTTCTGTCGGGACAGAGAAAAGCCACTGCGTGTGGACGCGCCGCCATCTTAGTTACCTATAGATAAATAAGATAAATGCACTCTCATTTAAAATCTCACTCACATCAAAAGTACCTTGAGTGTACATTGAGAGTACTGTATGTGTGTGTGTGTATTTCACTAGTTCACGCTTACATATAATTAGCTGAGGTATGCGTATTTGGCGTGCTGTCCGGGGAAGGGCTTCGAGCTCGGGAATGGCCCGAACCTAGAGTACCCCCCCTTCCCCGTCTATCTATAAAGTGAACTCAACGTGAGAAGATGGGGTGGAGGAGGGATGCTGATAAACCATCAAAGGATAGAGGTAAATCAGCGATATTTATACAATGGGATTATGGTCCACCTGTGTTGATTAGGCTAAGTATCTGACGCGCTTCTCCCGAATCTTGTTAATAAAAACGTCATTTAATAATGTTGGACAGTACTGAGGCAAAACCTGGTTCTGCAATCAGCACAAAAATCCAAAAATAAGACAGAAGCCAAGTACACCAGCAAAATAAACAATGAAAAAAAATGAGATATTGAAATTGCAAATGGGCGGATTATTCAAGCAGAAAAAAACAGGCTGTTGTTTTCTTCACTGCTTTCTAAAGGTGCAACTCTCTCGCAGACTGGCAAGGACTCAAAGTGCTTGGTGACATTTACCGTCAACTGTGTTTCTGGAAGCGATCCAACTCTTATTGGACTCTACATGCAGTCTCTTACGCCTTCAGTGCCACCTTTTCTGACTATTCAAGTGCAACTCTCAGCCACGAAAATACACAAAAAACGTGTTTTTGTTTCATCTTTTTTCTTTTTTTATTTTATTCACTTGAGTATAGATCAGAACAACTGCTGATCAGTTACTAAGAACTGAACCTAAATCTTGAACCTAAATGTTGTTGTTATAAAACCAGAGGATCTTAAGATTTGAAACTAAGCAGTACTCCCTGCAGAGAGGTGCCTTGATAAGACAAAACCCTCCTTCACAAATACATCCGAATCACAGCTCATATCAAACGGCAGATGAATCACATGTTGCCATCTGAAGTAAACGTCCACATGCTGAGGCTCCTTCCTCCCCTCTGCGTGGGTATTTACTTTGCTGCAATTGTACCACAACAATAACACACATCAGTGGTTTATCAAAGACGCTTTGAAGCGCTTCGTTCTTTGTGATAAATGTCATTCTTCTGAGTGAGTCATCTAAGGGTCATTCTTTGAGCTTTAAAAGGCCATGGTGTGCTAGAGGACACTGAGCACGGCCCGGCAAACCCTCTGCTAACTACACTAACTCATGCTCATGACATTTAAGGAGTGTCCAATTAAATTAATTGATTTATCATGCTGTGGTTGCTGACTTATTGTTTAGACAGGAATAAATGATCCATCATGGATCCATGAATTCAGTTCAGGACCCAATTATGCATGACTGAATTGTAAAATGTGAATTAAACATCACAGTTTGCATCATGATAAATAGCTTAAAAAGTTACTTTCATGCTTATAAAAAGTTATATTTTTTATTTTTTCTTGAAGCATGAATTCTCAAGGACATCACAGTGCAAAGATTATGGACAAACATTTATGGTCGTGGTTCATTTAAGATTTATCTCATTTTTGATTTCACTGAAATGGGACAAGTAAATGAACAGGAGGTGGATGCACAGCTGTGTATGGTACAGAACATACTTTTTCTGCCACTGATCAAAACTGAATTAATCACTCAGCAAAACAAAATTGAGTTCCAGATTGCAACTTATTTTAATATCTACTAATGAAATAAAAACACCTCCTGAACAACTGGAGATTCTTTCTCTGTAGTGGATTCCAGCTGCATATTATTTGGGAAAAAAATAATCCATGGCATTAATGATGGTGGTGATTTGAAAAACATACTTATGACATAAGAGAGAAGGACGGCCAACAGCACAGCAGCTGCGATTGCAGACACAGCAGCGCATTTCCAGTTGCAGTACTTGGAGGGCTTCTTCAGCTTGAAGGAGCTCCTGGAGAATGTGTTTCTGGGTAAGAGCCGAGGTGGTGGGGAGTAGACAGTACCACTGGTCAAGGGATAGCCTGGTGAAGAGCTGCTGAACAGAGGAGTGCTCCCAGATGGCGTCTTGAAAAGAAAGTGCCTACAAGAAGAAAGAAAAAAAGATAACACAGCATTTGTCAGCACCTTTTTAACCAACAGAAGAACAATCTCTTTATCTTATCTCTAGACTAAATGTTCTGAAAATTGTCAATATGCCCACGGCTTTACTGGACTTTGATAAATCTAATAAAAATCTTCTTTAATGAGATGAATGAGTTAAAAAAAAAGCCATTTAAAGGTTATTTAATGGCTTACTCTGGGAAGTAGGCTATTTGTTTAATTCACATTTTCCAGAAGCTCGTGTTGTTCATTTTTGCTCTCATGCTGTAGTTTTTCTAAAAACCAGTTCAATTTGTACAATAATGGCTTTAAATTAGGCTCATTTAACACTGCTCTGATCATTTAAAAAGTATTAGGCATTAGACTACTACTTTGTGTACTAGCAGTGAAGACTGAATTCATCATACAGACAACTCAAATCGAATGGTCAGCAGAAAGAATTGATTTTTGTTGTTAAATCCCTGTGGTTGCTAAGACTCAGCAGGATACTGAATAACAGTTCTGAGCACCCTGGACCGCATCAAACCTTTATAATTTAAAAGATTATCACCATCAGACATAACATGAAAGGTCATGGTGATGATAAAGTGGTCAGCAAAGCAACAGTTTTTCTGTGACGTGGAGGGCAATGCTATTGCAAATAATGCCAGATCTGGTAATTCATCCGTAGTGCACGGGATCAAAGTTGGACTGAAATGGTGAAAGCGTGTTTGGGGAAGGGGGCAGACAGGAAGGGGATGAAAGCAGATGACAGTTGACCAGGAAGCTTTGATGAGCACTAGGTTTGGCTCAAACTGAGGTCCTATGTTAAACCAGCCTCAGATCTTTGTCCATGTGTCTTGTTCGGGACAGGCGGTCCACTCTGACTCCAACAGGCCTCTCTGTCGCTCCCCTGCTAGGCATCCAACTGCTCACTGCTGCCCACATCCAGAACAACCCATGAGCACTGGCATGCAGATCTGAACTGAACTTGCATGACAGTCTAGAATTACATCTGACATCATACTCAAGATCATGTTATTCTACAGTACTATTCAAAGTTTGGAGTCTATAAGTTTTTCAATTTTTTTAAAGTCTACTATGCTCATTAAGAGTGCATTATTTGATAACACATACTGAAGTATTATTTTAATTTAAATATTTTAATATGTTTTAAAGTGCAATTTATTTGTGTGATGCAAAGCTGTATTTTCAGCATCCATTACTCCATTCTACAGTGCCACATTATCCTTCAGAAATCATTCTAATATGCTAATTTGCTGCTCAAGTAACATTTATTATAACAATTTTGAAAACTTGTGCTGCTTAATATTATTGTAGAAACCTGTCAGGAACTAGGGCTGATTCAGATGCAGGTATAACTGAGGCTTTATAGTGGTGACACTTCAGCTGACAGTTTGTGCAAACGTAGACTTTCCAACCACCCGGACGGGTGGGAGACAATAACTGGCAGAAGCCGTGACTGCTGCAGCAGAGACAAAGCTGGCAAGCCAGCTCACTGATCCAAGCGAGAGGCAGAGTAATCTGGTACAGAGTCTGCAGAGACCCAGGGACGGTGGATGCTGAGAACCTTGAGTGCACAGAAGGGTGCAGGGAAAAAACTTGCAGCTACAAGCACTGGACCCTGAGTGGGACAAGACAGGTTAACACTACCAACCTATGGCAGTCAGAACAAATGTGATTTAGAAGTGTGAATGAGATTTATCAGCTACTGAAAAGATTTAGATTGAATAATTATTTAAATTTTCACCAGTTTCTCACAAAAATATATTGTATGGATTTAGAAAGTTGTAGATTATTGTACTTCAATAGCATTTTTTTCTTTTCTTTTTTTTTTTTTGAGCTTGTCAGGCCCTTTATAGTTTACACGTGGAAAAAAGCTGATTTTGAACTGCTCTTCTGAAGTTCTCCTGATCAGTTCCAGAGAAAAAGAAAGTCAAATGAATTTGGAAAGGCATGATGGTGAGAAAAAAATTATAGAATTTTTAGTTTGAATTGTTCTCTTTTCTGCATTTGGTTGCTCATTTCAGTTTTTTTAAGCTGGATGAGAGCAGTGAAGTGGGTAGAGAGAAAATCTCTCCCTATACCGCTGCTTTACTTTGTGAGTGTGGCCTCACACTAAACAGTGCAATCTTGCCGTGCAGTCACGGTCATCTGTGGACAAGCTCAAGGCAACTTATTTAAGCCTTTACGATTCATCTGAATCGTATTGAAATATTATACAAGTAAAAACCCTACAAATAAATAGTGCAGTTCAAAATCTATATTTAATGAGCAGATAATATCCAGAATAATGCTTTGAAGTCCAAATATATTTCATCATATGGCTTGATAGACGTGTTAGATAAATCAACTTAAGAGAAGCGTTAAAGCCAGACATCGGGGTCTATGTGAATAATCGACCCTCTAGGCCAAAATACATTAGACTGAAGAGAAATGTGTGAAAGAGAGACGGGATGGATAAATGGAGAAAGACCGAAAAGGAAGGAAAACTAAGCGGCCCATAAAAGCATTAGAATAGCAACATATTCATACTGTGACCCACACACACACACACACAGTGATTAACGAGCACACATACAAAGACAGACAGGACAGACCCTGTGACTATCAGGCATGCGACTCAAATCTGCATCATCTCTTACGGACACTAATTGCAAAATACATGCAGTAGCTAAATTAATTGGTATTCGGTCTTATTCTTTTTTACACATTGTTGTGCTTTTCACAAGAAGATTATATAGCATTTACAGTTTTTTCTGAATGCTTAAGCGCTAATCGTAATTCTTGTAGCACAATTTCTAAAACTATTAATACGTATAGCAAAACCACTCACTGAGTTTGCAAAACTAAAAGCACAAACACTGCTTCGCACTCAGTTTGCAATTTTGTAACACACACTTTGCAAAACTATAGGCACAATTCACTGCACAACATTCTTTTTGCAGAACTTTAAACACAACTCACTGCTTACACTCAATTACCAAATTTCCAACACACTCCTAGCAAAATTATACACATGTATGGCTATCATTAACACTATTTTGCCAACTGTCTGGCACACTTTCACATGTGAAAACTGTTTTAGATAATTAGTTCACTTTGCCATCAGCCTAAGCACTATAAATAAGCCACAGGTAAGCTGTCTGTGTGGAGTACAATGGAAGGAGCAGTAAGAGTGAGAAGAGGGAGAATCAGAGGAGGCCGAGGAGGCCGAGGGAGAGGACTAGGAGGTGAAGAAGTTGGAGGAAGAGGACGTGGACGTAAAGAAGCGAGAGGGTTAGAGGAAGTTAGAGGAAGAGGACAAGGAAGAGCAAGAAGAGGACGAGGAGGGGAAAGAGGAAGGGTAAAAAGAGTAAGAAATAGAATAACTGATGACATCAGAGCTACAATAGTGGACCATGTCATCAACCATGGGATGACCCTGAGGGAAGCTGGCCAACGGGTTCAGCCTAATTTGAGCCGCTACACTGCGGCAAGCATCATTAGGACATTTCGAAATGAGAATCGGTAAGTACTTTGTAGCACTGCCATACTCTAATGAGAAACACAACAGTATCATACATGCAAAAATACTGAAATTGTTACTTTACAGAATTGCTAGACGTCCAGATGTTGGGGGCAGAGGAAGAATGTTCATTCCAGAGCAAGAGACCCATATAGTGAACATGGTGATTGCCAATAATGCAATAAGACTGCGCGAAATACAGCAGTGCATAATTGATAAAGACACCATCTTTCAAAATATACACAGTGTAAGCATTTCTGTCATGCAAGTCATGTACTTGCGCGCAACAGAATAAGAATGAAGCAAATTTACAGAGTTCCTTTCGAGAGAAACCCAGAAGGTGTAAAGCAACTGTGATATGACTATGTGCAGGTAAGCTATAGAGTCATTGGTTCTGAATTTGGAAGTGCACACTGCAGTGCTGTGCATGGGCCTGATGTGTTGCATTTGTTTTGTCTTGTCCAGAGAGTGATGGAACTAAAAGCAAATGCCATGGGACATGAGCTACTTTTTGTAGATGAGGCCGGTTTTAACCTCAGTAAAAAACCAGGAGACGTGGCAGGAACATTACTGGACACCGTGCCATCATCAATGTCCCAGGACAACATGGTGGTAACATAACCATGTGTGCAGCTATAAGCCAAAATGGTGTTGTTCACCATCATGCAACCATAGGCCCATACAACACTGCACACATTATTGCATTCCTGAACACCTTACATGAAATGCTCACTGTTCAGAGACCAGAGCATACCCGATATGTCATCATATGGGACAATGTTAGTTTCCATAGGGCTGCTTTGGTCCGCAACTGGTTTACAGACCACCCATCCTTCATGGCACTCAACCTCCCTCCATACTCTCCATTCTTAAACTTCTTTGCCTGGTGCTTGGAAAGTGTACGACCGTCATCCTCATCAACAGGTAGCCCTTTTACAGGCAATGGAGGAGGCATGTGGAGATATTGACCAAGCATCATGTCAGGCCTGGATACGGCATTCAAGGAGATATTTTCCCCGGTGCCTTGGACTGGAGGATATCGCATGCGATGTGGACGAAATTTTGTGGTCGGACCCAGAAAGATGACATGATGTAGGCTGATTGTCTTTTTTTTTCTTCTTTTTTTGTGAAATTACTATTTTGTGTTCTGACTTTGTCTTGGTTTTGATGAGTGTGAATAAACACCAATACTTGAAGTTTGGATCCTTGTATGTTTACATGACACTATGACAAAAGTATGACCTCAAATTGACATCTGTACACAGAGAAAGCAAAAGCCAGATGTGTTTTGTATTTATACCATCAGTGTGTAGTTGGCACATTGGGTGCTTAGTAGATGATGGCTTGTGTTTACTATTTGATACGAAAACACCATTTTTACGAAGGTGTGAAGAGTTAATCTAGCTGTGTTCGCTTTTGCAAGAGAACTACAATGTTTTGATAATTGGGTGAAAGGTTTTCTTTTTTTGTGTGTAGAGTTTTGCATAAAAAAGCCAATAGTTACAAAAAATGTGCTTAAGCAATCAGAAAAAACTGTAAGAGACAGACAGACAGATGATGGATAGATGGATGGATGGATGAATAGATAGATAGGCTTTTTTCAACATCTACCATAAAAATCACAATAATTCCTCAAGATGATGTCCTTACATTTGTCTATCATTATTTATCACAGTTTAAGCCAGGATAGTCATTTCTAGAGCTTCTTCATCACAGTGAATTACAATTTTGAAAGGTCCCTCTTGTACATACGATGCTTCTAATCACTTTTAAGAAAATTCCCAATGTCAAGTTTTTGTACATTTGTATTTGTAAAAAAAAAAAAAAATAAATAACATGTTAGTGAATAAACAGCAGTGAGCCAATAAAGGAATGCCTGCCCTACTGGGACATCTCACCAAGCAACCAACCAGCACAAACAGAGCATGGCCGAGAAACACGGCAATAAGCAAAAATAAGGCAAAGCTGCAAAAAATCTCACTTTCACAGTAAACACCTTTTCTCTACTCCTGTGGGAGAGGAGGAAAGGTCCAGAGCAATTAACAAGCAAACATGAGCTTTAACAGAGAACACAAACACAAACATTTCTGAAGGTGAATTAGTATTCCACAAATATAGTATTCCAGTCCAAACTGTCCAAAACATTCAGCCTAATTGGGATTTCTGATTCGGTGACATAGTTTTTTTTGCAGGGTCAAGGTCCTTTGCTGTTTGCATGTAATGACCAAAATATATGGTCACTTTATAGATGCAAGTCTGCTGTTTATTTGCACAAACTCAAAATATGATAAATGTCTACAGGAAGCCCAGCCAACCACAAGTGGTTCTATGTTGAGGTCCTTTGAAAGAGCTTGCTAGAGACTCTCTCTCTCTCTCTCTCTCTCTCTCTCTCTCTCTCTCTCATTCAACACATCGATCTACTGCCATACTCAATATAAGATGCAGTGGGCAGCATTCAGAAACCTCAAACTGAGTTTGTTACACTCAGTACACTTTATTCATATCCGTCTCTAGCTAGTGAAGTGTCTAGATAAGAGCTATTCCTATCCACTTAAAAAGAAAAATGTTAAACAACACGTCTCCATTTTGTACCATTTGGGAATTGAAACATCCACACTTTGGCCACTGAGAGTGGGGAAAAACAGCAGTTAAAGTGAGTCTGAAAATGCATTTTGAATACACAACAATGTCACAAAACGATATAATGCTCAGCTCAGATGAAATGTAAACCCATATTTACAATATAATATATATGAAGAGTTCGGATGCAAAAGCCTGTAAGTGCCATCTGAAATTTTTATCTAAAATTTAGATTTTTATCAAGCTTCTATGCTTAGGTTGAGTAATTTTACTTTAATGGCAATGTGCAGGTCCTTTTCCAGGCTATTAAAGTGAAATAACTGAACATATATATAGGAGCCTGATAAAAATCCTAATTTTAGATGAAAATTTCAGATGGCACTTAGAGGCTTTTGCATCTGAACTCTTCATATAAATTTCAAAACTACATTTTTGATTAGTAATATGCATTGCTAAGAATTAATTTGGACAACTTCAAAGGTGATTTTCTCAGTATTTAGATTTTTTTTGTCTGATAAATATCAATGATACATCAATGGAAAGCTTATTTATTCACCTTTCAAATTATGTTTTAGAAAATGTACAGTACACTTTAGACTGATTTTGTGGTCCAGGGTCACATATATTAAAATAGATTATTAAAACAGTTATTTAAAATGTTAATAATATAATACATCAAAATATTCCTGTTTTTATTGCATTTTTTATTAAACAAATGCAGTTTTGGTGAGCATAGTATACTTCAGAAACATCAAAAAATCTTACAGGGACCAAACTTTTAAATAGGAGTATACATATTTTCTGCTACCATTGTAGTACTTTCAGCTTAACACATTTTACCATGTTTGATCCTTTCCACAGATCCCCTCTCCCACCACCACCACCAAAAGCTGTGCATAAAAGTCTGCAGATTCCACCTGGGCCATTTATATAGTAACCGAGAGACTGCTCTGCTCTCGGTTACTGAAGCCCTGCGACTACCAAGAGCAGCTTCAAAATCCTCAGTACTCATCTTACTGGAACTGTCTGCTGCTTTTGACACCGTTAATCACCAGATTCTCATGTCCACCCTCAGAAAGATGGGCATCTCTGGAACCGCACTCCTGTGGGTTAAGTCCTACCTCTCTGACAGATCCTTCAGTGTGTCTTGGAGGGGTGATGTTTCAAAGTCACACCACCTTGCTACTGGGGTTCCTCAAGGCTCAGTACTTGGACCACTTCTCTTCTCCATCTACATGACGTCAATAGGATCTGTCATTATGAATCATGGCTTTTCTTACCACTGCTATGCTGATGACACCCAACTCTACTTCTTATTCCAACCAGATGACCCGACGGTAGCTGCTCGCATTTCAGACTGTCTGAGTGACATTTCTAGCTGGATGAATGACCATCACCTTCAGCTTTACCTTATGAAGACAGAACTCCTGGTGATTCCAGCTAACCCATTGCTTCATCACAACTTCTCTATACAGCTGGGTTCATCAACTCCTTCGAGGACAGCCAGAAACCTAGGAGTTGTGATGGATCATTAGTTAAGCGTCACAGACCACATTGCTACAACGGCCCGGTCCTGCAGGTTTGCCTTATACAACATTAGGAAGATTAGACCCTTCCTGTAAGAGCAAGCCACCCAACTTCCTGTCCAAGCTCTTGTTCTCTCCAGACTGGACTATTGTAATGCTCTCCTGGCGGGCCTTCCTGCATGTACTGTCAAGCCTCTGCAATTGATCCAGAATGCAGCAGCAAGGGTTGTCTTCAATGAGCCAAAGAAAGCTCACGTTACTCCGCTCCTCATCAGGTTACACTGGCTACCAGTAGCCGCTCGCATCAAATTCAATGTACTGATGCTAGCCTACAAGACGGCCACTGGCACAGCACCAACATACCTAAACTCACTGGTTAAATCTTATGTGCCCTCCAGAAGTTTGCGCTCTGCAAGTGAACGACACCTTGTGGTGCCATCCCAAAGAAGTTCAAAATCACTCTCACGGACTTTTCCTGGACTTTGCCGAGCTGGTGGAATGACCTCCTAATCTCAATTCGTACAGCTGAATCTTTACTCATTTTCAAGAAACATCTAAAGACTCATCTTTTTCGACAGCACTTAACCAACTAATACTAGCACTTTTCCTTTTCTTGTCTTTTCATTTATAAAAAAAAACAAAACAAAACAAAAAAACCTGGCTATTAATTCTATATTAGACTAACTGAGACTTGTCATGGCACTTGTATACTGTTGTTGTTCTCTTGTTGACCTGACTGCTTCTATTGTTCTCATTTGTAAGTCGCTTTGGATAAAAGCGTCTGCTAAATGATTAAATGTAAATGTAAATGTAAATATATCTAGTAACAAAAAAAACAGTTAGCGACGGCTGAGATTCAGAGTAGAGCAGGTATTTCTTCTCTGTATTTTTGTGCGGAGAAGTTAGAAGCCTGTTAGGTGATGACAAGTCATGTGCAGAACAAGTGAGAGAAATGACATCGGTGTTTCAAACAAGCCCACGGGGAGCGCGATAGAAGCGTAAAAGAAAAGAAAAAGACAGCAGGCAGACACACAAGCACTTCCCTGGTGCCTAATAGAGAATCTTCTCCCATTTCCGTCCACTAAGATGGAGCACACCGTCATTAGCTCCAGCTCAGGGGGGGCACTGCAGAAGTTTTAGCCCAAGTAAACCACCTCTAATTGGGCTCCATCTCTGTGGCAGGCCCAGATTTTTTTATGGATAAATACTGAGCTTCCTGAATGCGAGGCTGGAAACTTAAGACTTTGGAGGAGAGTTCCCAGAGCTCAAGTGTTCAGTGCATTCTGATACTGTGTGCGCTATTAACACACACTCATGCTAACGCTCAGGTGGTGCAGCGTCCCGGAGGAAAACATTCTGAATAAAAAATGTTTCATCTCTCTGCTGCTCCTCAGAACTGGGCAATTTCTTATGAACTGACGGGAGATAACGATGGAGATCATATTTCATAAGATAATTAGTCTTGCATAGCAAGACACTGTGAGCCTCCATTTTTTCAAACCTTCGAGCATCTGGAGTTTTCTCTCTGTGCTGCAGAAACTCAGCAGAACCTTGTAAGACTCGTTAATGTGGACCTACATACTTGTGAGATTAACCAGCACAATAAAATGTTTTATTTTCATCAGTTACCAAGAGATTTAAGATTACACATAGAGTAACAATGCAACAAAAAATCCTGGCACTAATTGAAACTAAAATTTATAATGCTTCTAGCGTAACTAACATATTTTAGTGCAGTAGGTTTTGCGTGAAAGTAGCTCAGCTGTTTTCAAAATAGGATTTTTTTTTTTCAGAAAGAAGCTCATTTTTCCAACAAGTGATGCTTTGACTAATGAAACACTCCTCTTTTTATTTGTAGGTGGGTTGGAATTATTATTATTTTTAAATTATTATTTGAATTATTTCATTGTTTTTTTATAAATTTTTTTAGCAAAGCAGCTCACTGAATTGGCTCATTTTTTTTGCTTATTGAATAGCCATCCCTCAATAATATAATCACGAAATGTTAACTGTTTTTTATTATTATTTTAATACTGATGTTTAGTGAATATTATTGAACAAACAGTAAAATAGCAAAAAAGTTAAATAGCAAAAAAAGTTTCCATTTTATAATCAATTTTTAAGTTTTTCATTTTCAGTAATTTTTTATTTTATTTTAATAGTTTAGTTTATGTAAGATTCTACCACCCTAAACATTCATCCTAAACCAAGTTTCATGTCAAATATTCCAGGTGAATATTAATAAAATAAAATATATTGTTGCCTTAAATGTGTTGAGCTTTTTTGTATTAGCAGCTTATGTTGTATATTTTGAATATTTTTTATATATATTGTTATATTTTTAATTATTTTACATCGTTTAAAAATATTTTCGATCAATTGTTAAGTTCAAAACTGTGATGAACTGGGATGCAGCTGCATGCACTGGTGGTAAAAACTCTCTCCGAACTCCTGCCTGCTCCACCTGCGGTCCCCTCGGGTCCAGACTCCTAACCACGGAGACACTTCATCTAATGTGACAGCTGCACATTCCTCACTTTCTGTTACTCTCAACCAATCTGTCACCATATGGCCCTATTCCTCTCTCTCGCTACTACTCTAGCAGTCAAAGCAGAAATTTTTGTATCCCGTGCATGGCATTGCAGCCCTGCTTTGCATGCGTGCCATTGCATGACCTATTTTTCAGGCGGCGCTTGCTTCATCTGAAAGTGGGTGTCAATTTATTTATTTCATTTTTTTATGAGAGAGAGCGACGAAGAGACAGAGAGAGAGAGGGGAAGGGATCTGTGTGGAAATGGATGGTGACTGGCACTGATGGATGTGGAGTGTGTGTGAATGTGTGTTTATGCATGTGTGGCTTGGCTCTTCATGGATTCTGTGGTGAGACGTATGTGCTGACACGGTATTGGACACGCGACATGGTGTTGGGTGGGGTACTAAAGGACCTGGGTTGTGTTGCGTGTTGGAGCACCTGATGAATAAAACATCTGAACGATAGGGGGATGGGAACCTAAAAAATAAGAATAGAGAGAGAGAAAGAGAGAGAGAAAGAGAACAAGAAATAGACTCAAGAGTGTGTGTGTCATAAATAGTGCGTACAGCAATAGAGGAGAGTATTGTTGAGTCAAGGGGAGCATCCCTGCAGTCCTGCAAAAAGAGATAGACTATACTACACAATAAACAAACAAAAAAATACAACCCACGGGGACCCAGCAGAAACAATCCAATGTGTGTGAGTATGACAGGCTGTAACTAAATGTTTAGCTCTGGGTGGGTGGATAATAAGGGTTTGTGTATTTTGTTTCTGTGCGCTGTAGACTGGGAGCTATAATTACATGCAGTGATTGCCAAAATAAAGTATATATATATATATATATATGTGTGTGTGTGTGTGTGTGTGTGTGTGTGTGTGTGCGTGTGTGTATATACACATTTATATATACAATTTTGGCAGTCACTGCATTTTAACACCATTAAGTAAACAACAGTGTGGAATTTTTCATTCACTTTAGTTTTTTTAACTTTGTTCAGTATATGTGACCGGGGACCACAAAACCAGTCTAAAGTCGCTGGGGTATATTTTTAGAAATAGCCAAATAAACATTGTATGGGTCGAAATTATCGATTTTTCTTTTATGCCAAAAATCATTAGGATATTAAGTAAAGATCATGCTCCGTGAAGATATTTTGTAAATTTCCTACCATAAATATTTAAAAACTTAATTTTTGATTAGTAATATGCATTGCTAGGAACTTCAAAGTATTTCTTTTTTTTTTTTTTTTACATCCTCAGATTCCAGAAATTATAGAAGTTATATCTCGGACAAATATTGTCATATCCTAACACACCATACCTCAATGGAAAGATTATTTATTACATTATAATATTTTTTCTCAAATTTATTCTGAGACTTAAGACTTTGGTTTTGTGGTCCAGGGTTACATATGTATATGCAGTTTTATTTAGGGATATATCATTTAAGACAAGTACTGTATAATTAGTCTCAAAACAAATCTAGATTATATTTATTGTATGCAATTTTATTAAAAAAAATAACTGAATGTAATGAAAATTGAATAACTGAATAAATGAAAATAATGCATTTAAATAATGATTAATATAAATAAATATAATGTATATATATTATATACTGTGTAAAACTATCATTTTGTAAAAAAAAAAAGTCTGCAAGCTTTTTTATAAGTAGTAAGTGAGCATTTACTATTTTTTTATATCCATCCTTTTAGATGTACATATTTTTATTTGATAAAAAAACTTAACACAATTAAAATATGATTAGTCACCAAACAAATAGATTATATGAAATAATTAATATAGCAACATAATTATAATTCATAATGCATTTTAATAATAACTGTTTTATTTATTATTTTTATATAATTTTAGTCCTATTCTATAACATATTTTTGTAATATATGCAGATGAAAAACTAAAACAAATATGACAATACCATCCCCTTAATTAAGACACAACAGAAGGATCATCATTAATGATTATAACAACAAGGAGAATGTATGCTTATCGACATAACACATAATATGTAGTCAATAAAGATTTACAAAAGCTCTATAACTTTCTAAAAAAAAAATGTAAACTCTAGCAGATGCCTTTTGGTGTTTTAGTAAAACTTACCGTGTCTCCAGCGGGACACTGCTGTTGAGAGCCCAACTGTCCTGGAGCTGGACAGATTCAGGGGTGGAGGGTCCATCTGGCGGGGCGGCAGTAGGTGCGTGGCTCTGCGGGTTCCGCCGGCTGGCCTGGTTGTTGCGATTGAGGGAATTAGCTGATGACTGGTGGTGGTTGAGCAGGGGAGGCAGAGGAGGTCGAAGGGAGGTCTGACTGTGATGACTGGACGCACCTGAAAGAGAGAGAGAAAAAGGAGATTAATCATAGAACATCTCTTCTTTTATGGTCCCTTATAGGATGCTGTCTGTAAAATGCTTTTTAGACCAAAATTCCGAACATCAAGTTGTTCAGGTTACTTTGATTCAATGGAGCCGTAATCTGTTTACTGTTCAGTAGTCATGCGTGAAACACTTGTAACTGAAAGGAGGAGAGGGGAAATGCTAGACATTTTGCAACAGAGAGAAGGATCAATCATGGCTAATAAGATCTAAGCAGACACAAAAAAATAAGACTTTGATCAAATCTATTGTTAGGTGGAGAAATAAAACATGTCTGTTTTTTATTAAATTAAAATCTCAGAGTATAAAAATAAAAATACATTTGTATCGCCTTCTAGCTTCTGACATGCTTGCTACAAAAAAAGTGACATTTATAGTTTAATACAGTGATATATATATATATATATATATATATATATATATATATATATATATATATATATATATATATATATGTTGAAAAGTCATCAAAGAGTTGTATTTTATTACAGTACAGTTTATTTTCAAGAAACACGTGAAAATAATCAATATCGTATTTACAACTATTTTATAGAAACCTAAGAATATAAATATAACAATTTAACAATTTTTAAATAAAAGTATAATATTATAATATATTAATTCATAATATGTAATATATACCAATATATAATATGAATTCTAAATATAATATAATATTATATAATAAACCTTCATAATTTAGAAAAAAATTGCAATAATAAGAGAATTAGCCTAGTCCAGTTTTTTAAAATTTAGACATGTAAAAATGTTCATTTTCTAAACTTTTAATGACATCATTTAGTGTTTTATCGTGCGAACTTCTCAGCATGTTAACAACTGAGATACACAGCAATTTCACAGGTTTCACAGCACAAAATAAACAAAAATCTTTGCAGCACCTGACGGTCTCTGAATAAATATTGTATTCAAGCGTCTCTAGAGGTTTAACAGATGTGTCTATGTTCCTGAGAGTATAACATAAAAATTCAATTATCCACACGAACTACCACAAAGGCCTGGGTTTATTTCTGTCATATATTCCACCTTTATTTGTTTTTCTTCAACGTAACGGTTGCAAATAACACAGTGAATATGATAATGCGTTTCACACCCTCCGCCGCATCTCTCAACAATGGCGCATGAGGTCAAACGGAAGCAAATTCTTCCAGGAACCTGTGTAAAGAGGGGAAAGCAAGGGATTCAAAAGTGCCTTTGTGTCCCTTAAGAAGAGGTTCCGAGATGAGAGAGGATTTTAGACCAACGGGAGATCGGCTACGGTCTGAGGGCCAGGGCTGTGTAATCTCTCTACATGCAGTGTGTCAGAGCACTCTAAAAACGGAGCGCGACAAAACCCAGCCGGGCACAAAGCCCTGCTCTCTCAGCTAACAGCGCCAGAGGAACTCTGGAGGAACTCTTCGGCTCCAACAATGGTGCTCAAAACACTGGATTATCGCCCAATGACATGCCCATCAAAACCAAGCCGGCCACTTTTCATATGCTGGAACAAAGGCAGGAAGGAACGAAGCGTCAATCCTTGTTTTTCAAAGCGACCTGGCATAGTCGGCCAAAATTGATGCGACAGGCGCAGAAGAAGCGCCTTCTGAATGGGTGCTGTGACAGTGGTCTTCAATGGGCAAATAAAGAATGCCGCTTGTGGGATTGTCTTCTTGCTCACATGTGAGAACGGCACGCCAGGGGTCTCAGTGTGAAGCGCTGGAATCACAGAGGGACAATGGGCCGCTCCTGTGCTTCCATTATACAGGATGTGGTGCTCACAGCCTGAGAACAGAGCTAAAGTCAGTACAGTAATGCAGAGATTACAGGCGACTACTGTTATTGGTACAAAGTTACGTGAAAGAGCCTAAATACAAAATCTCTCACTGTAATGTGCACATTTTACCCAAGCAGGAGGTAAAAGACAGGGGGTCGTTTAAGACGCCCGTGGAAAGATGTATTGATTGCCAGGGTATGTAGCTATGAATTTGCTGTCTGGAACATTACTCAGAGCAATGATATGACAACTAAACTGAACAGAAATGAGTGGACTATGGAATGGAGGTCAACCAACTGTGGATTTTGCCAATAACAATAACTAAAAAGGGGCTGATGACTGAATAGGTTGATAACAGATGAATCAGTTGTTGTTGTTTTTTTTATTAATAGCATGAATTTAAAAAAGCCCATTCAATATAAAATAGTTCGGGATAATAGCTTAACCATGAAGATGTTTTGTAAAAATGCTTTATCACTATTGACACTAACAATTGTTTATATTTTATTGTCATGACATATATGAATGATGCACAAGAAAGGGAGGGAGAAAACAATTGATATAATTAAAAACATTTTTGTTAACATTTTAGATAGCATTCTGTATATTACACAGAATATCCATGTGCCCTAATATCTAAGTTATATCATGCCTATGTTTGAGATTCATATAATTTACCATGTTTATGTTTTATGTAAAATATAAAAATATTGTTAAAAGGTGTGTGTTGTGTTTTTTGTTTTTGTTTTTTTAATTGTTGTTATACAGTAAAACCCTCAAGTGCACAGCAAAACATGGTTTATATGAAATAAAATGAAAACTATCAACTATCATCACAGATTTTTGTCAATATCAATAGCTTCTATAAGTGCCAACTACTATTATTTTATTTATTTGTTTATTAGAATCAATATATCAATCTACATTAAAAATCTAATAATAATAAAAAAAATCTAATAATAATAATAATAAAAGCATCTAAAGTTGGTCTTCTTCTTTTGCAATAAAGACAATAACAAAATTTCACCCTGGTGTGGTTTATGATTGAGTTCTGTAAAATGAACTTAAAGAGCTTTATTTTGGCAGGGAAAGAAACTCTTTCATGACTCAAGGTGACAGATTCCGCTCTCCTGCAGCTCGTTCCCTCTCAAAACTTCCGCTTACAACACGGGCTTCATAATGCTCGATTTATTGGGACACGAAACAGCTGTGAAGCTATTCTGTCCTCCGTTACAGACATTCATTTATTTCCTACCAGCCTCCATCACTTTCTCTTTTCACGTTTCTTTCTCCCTCAGCTTTCCGTTCTTCACCATTTAGCAGTGTTTATGAATAACTGAGTTTTGATTCAGTGAGCGAGCGGCAGAGGCAGACAAAATATGCGACAAGCAACACAGAGAAAGAGACACTGTGGGTTCAAAAAAGGCCTATTTGCCTAAATCGAAACTTCCTGCTCTTCCTGCCAGCCCGTTCTACAAAAACAAAGATGCATTTACATTCAAGGCATATCAACGAGAAACGACAACCAACAATATTTCAGAGCTTCACTGAGTGGGAGTACGGGAACCTTGTCAACAACATGTTCACACTGTCATTGGAAGGTATGAACACAGAATTAATATACAAAAATAATCTGAAACCAATAAAAAAATAAAATAATTTCCTCTGTCTGGCTACACAAGCGAAAGAGGAAGCCGCTTATATATACGGAAATCAAGTGGAATAAAATAGATGGTGTGTCTCTTGCCCCGTCCCCAAACACACAAACACACACACACAGATTATATCTAGCTAGTTTCAGTTACATCTACAGAACCGGGAACAAAAGAAATACCTACATAATCTGCAAATTATATTGTAACAATCAGATTCGGATTATTTCCAAAATGGATTGTTGGTCTGCTACTGCTCAGACAGACAGTTTATTTTATTTGCTCACAATGTATTTATTTATTATTATTATTATTATTAGTAGTAGTAGTAGTAGTAGTACTCATTTATTTATTATTAATAATTATTATTATTTTGTATAAACTATTTATTATTTTGTTATTACTATTTATAATTCTGTATTATATTAATTTGTTTATTTTATATTATTTACTATATATATTTTTTTGACTCTGTACAGTAAGTTGAAAAAATTACGTCAGCTTTAACTTGAGTAAGATCATTACTAAAAGGAGTGTAAAAAAAAGAACAGAAAGACAGACGCAAGAGAGAGTGAACGGGCCAGAAGAAATGAGCTGGTGCTGGTTAGACAGGCAAAGGAATGGAGGCAGAGACGTGGGACAACAGCTCTGCGTGGTGGCTTCTTGTTTCCAGCGCATGGCAATGGTGAAATTACTGCAGACAAGCTTTGCAAGGCTATAGGCCATGCCATGACAGGGATTAAAATAAATTGCCCAACATGAGCGGTGGGAACGGTGGAAAAACAATAGGAGTAAAAGCATAAATGTCAATTTGGAATGATAAAAGACACAATCTAAATGTGGCAGGAGGAGCCTGGAGACAGAGCGGGGGTAATTGAGCTCTGTGCTATAGAGTGGAGTGTTTACGGAAAGAGAGGGAAAGAGAAAGAGAAGGAGAGAGCAATGAGGTGTCATGATTGGTGGCCAACCACCTTCTGTCGTTCATCCATCCTCAGACTAATTCTTCATGCACCAACCGCCATTTTTTTTTTTTTTTCTGTCGCTCGACAGATCTGGCTAGACAGTATATGACAACCAACAATATTTCAGAGCTTCACTGAGTGGGAGTACGGGAACCTTGTCAACAACATGTTCACACTGTCACTGGAAGGTATGAACACAGAATTAATATACAAATATATCTGAAACTAATAATAAAAAAAAAATAATAATAAAAACATAAAAATGTGCAACTGCAATGCATTTGAAAGACAGAAGCTAATGTTTTCAGAGCTGGGCAAAAAGAAATGCCCTATTTTGGTGCAACTAAATGTTACAATATACCATGATATGAGTGTAATGTATTTTCCTGGAAATTCAACCAATAATGGTTTATATACTACCACTCAAAAGTTTGTGGGCAGTAAGGTTTTCTTTGATCTATTGTGAGAGTTTATAATGTTAAAAATATTTCTATTTTTTAAATACATGCTGTTCTTTTGAACTTTCTATTCATCAAAGAATCCAAAATATTTATTACAGTTTCCACAAAAATATTAATCCACACAATGGTATCAATGTTGATAACATTAAAAGGATAGATACTCCATCCCAAAATGAAAACTTTGTCATTAATCACTTACCCCCATGTTGTTCCAAACCCGTAAAAGCTTCGTTCGTCTTCGGAACACAATTTAAGATATTTTGGATGAAAACGTGTCACATAGACTGCCAAGTAAATTACACTGTCAAGGTCCGGAAAAGTATGAAAAGCATTGTCAGAATAGTCCATCTGCCATTAGTGGATCAACCGCATAGTTTGAAGAGATGAGAATACTTTTTGTATGCAAATATAACAAAAATAACAACTTTATTTAACAATTTGTCTCATCTGTGTCTCTCCACATCACCGTAGCGCCATTTCTGAGAATATGATCTGAACGCAACCAGCCAAAATATGTTTTCTAAGTGTATTTATGCTTTGATTTGAAAGAAAACAGCCCATCCATCCTGCATTCAGCTCATATTCTCCAAAATGACACTATGGTGATGTGGAGAGACACAGATGAGACATACAAAAAGTATTTGCATCGCTTCATAACGTTACGGTTGAACCACTGATGGCAGAGGGACTATTCTGACAATGCTTTTAATACTTTTCTGAACCTTGACAGTGTAATTTACTTGGCAGTCTATGGTACAGTCACAAGCCTCCTGTTTTTCATCCAAAATATCTTAAATTGTGTTCCAAAGATGAACAAAGCTTTTACGCGTTTGGAACGACATGGACAAGCGATTAATGACAAAATTTTCATTTTGGGGTGGAGTAACCCTTTAAGACATGTACTGTATTTTTATCAAATAAATCTATACTTGATTAGCATAAGATTTCAAAATGTCAAAACAGTAAAAAATCTTACTGACCGAGACCTTTGAATGGTAGTGTTTAATTACCATGTGGTAATGCTTCTGTTTCAATTTATTAATTTTTTTGACAAGGACCTCATCTCATTTGATTATATTTATTTTTATATTTGGAATTCACTGGACACACATCAAAAAACGAAAATTATTTTGAATGATCAGTCTAGCATCAGTAAAAAACAGAAAAGTAAAGATATGATAAATTATTACTGGATACGCCTCATGGGCTTACTAATACAGACAACACACAAAAACATACACACATGACTTACATCAGTTTGGCAAGTGACAACAACTATACTGACGTTCTGCTTTTCAACACCCTTGGATAATAACTTCTTAAACTTTCACATGTTAAGTGTAACATCATTCCCAACTGGGTTCCCATACTTTCTGACCAATTAATTTAAATTATTTTCCCCATATTTTTTTCAATTGCTTGTGAAGACTAGATAAGGTTTCTTTAGTTTTTTAACAGAACAAACTCTCTAAGAGTATTTCAAGAAATAATATAAATAAAATATAAACAATATTTAAAACTGACCGTAATTTTAAAAAATTATGTAAATCACACTTTTAAAGTTACCCGATTTTTCTAGGACTGCAGAACCACTGTGCAATACAAACTGTACAGCAAAATCACAAAATACCAAATGACACACATTCATGCCACTTATCACTGTTTCCTACAGTACACTGTCTTGACATATGAAGTGGTTTTATTCTCAGTAAAAGTCAGATCTGCATGCAGAGAGATACACTGAGATCAGTGTGATTCAGTGTGCTACTGAAGAACTGAGGATTCAGAATGGACAAAAATAGCTCAGTGCTGGACACCAACTGGCCTTTCCTTCCTCTTCATCTTAGTTCTAGGATTTAAAGCTGAATTGTGTCATTTTTAAATATTTCGCCCATTCCAGTTTAATATACAGGTGATATTTCATATACATTTTGTAGGTTTAAAGGGTGAGTTTACCCAATGCGTTCATTAATTACTCACCCTTATGTCGTTTCAAACTTGTAAGACCTTCGTTCATCTTGGGAACACAAGATTTTTTCAATGGAATCTGAAAGCTGTCTGATCCTGCATAGACGCAACTGTTTTTTTCGTACACAAAAAGTATTCTCGTAGAGTCGTATACCACTGCTGTCAAATTGATTAATTCATAGATCTCCTTGATAGGATTCTGGACTTGGGAACATTTCAGTTGCATTGCTGTCTATGCAGGGTAAGACAGCTCTCAGATTCCACAAAAAATATCTTAATTTGTGTTATGAAGATGAACAAAGGCCTTACGGGTTTGAAACGACATGAGGGTGATTAATGACACAATTTTCATGTTTGGGTGAACTCCAACAGTTAGTAGAAAGTTATTTTGAGAAATCCCTCAATACAAGGAATTACAATACATTGTCTCAATACAATGTTGAATTGTCAATTCAATTCAATGGTCACCAAAATTGTTTAGTTATCATTGTTCTTCAAAATATCTTCTTTATTTTAGGATAAATTGTCCTTTTGATTATCCTGAAAAGTTTAATTTCAATAAATTAATTATATATCAATATATTAATTATCACTATCAAAACAAGCATAACAGCTGCAGCTCAACCAATGGGGATGGGGATGGACTATATGTCAGCCTGAACAATGGCTGATGGCGGAAGTGTCATTCTTTTTATTCATTTTATAAAATATGCAACTTTATGAGCAAGAAAGCGAGCCATTTTAGGTATTCTGAACACATAGTTTGGTCAGTTTCAGACACTTGCCTCCACTAATTAGGGAGTAATGACATCCTACTCTGATTACAAATGCTACCCAACGCATCCTCCACACTTTGGCAAATACATCACAATTACACTAATCATATTGTTAATGTTTAGGTACCCTAATATATTATTTATTCAGTTGCTTGACTGACACAAATGAAACCATTTTATTCTCCTCACAGCTGAAAACGTAGAGCTCAAACATTCAAGCCATAACACAAACTTCCACCGATTTCCTTATTACCGGTTTTTCCCACCGTCAAAACACTCCAGAAATAGCGAAAAGAACAAGACAGAAACTAGATATGAATAATGTATCTGAGGCATTAGCACGCTAAGAGTGAAGCTCTTTCCAGGAGCAGCGAGCATCAAGCCTCACAGAGGGCTGAAAACTGGGTGAACAGAATGACTCGAGAGGGGGAGGATGACAGAGGAAGGATGGATGGAGAGGAAAGTACGAGACTGCCACAGAAACTCTGACGGGAACGGTGGAGAGCGATAGAGGTAACTGCTGAGGGAGAGAGGAACGGAGAGCAAGTGAACTGACAAGACAGGTCTCCCAGACGCACGTTCAGTTCTGGTTCTCGAGCACACCTCGCCCGCATGGATGACACCCTCTGAGACCGAGAGGCTCGAGCACTACCCGCCTCACTGCAGAATAATCACACACACATACACGTTGAGGAGAAGAACATCAGTGCATACCAATTACTCTCAATTCAGGGGTGGGAGGAACGGGGCACAGTGAGCATTGCTGCCACCTCAGATCGGTGATTTATGTTGAACAGCTTGTTTGCCACAGCCTTACTTATACAACATATCAGTACTGACCATTATTATAAGTAGTACTAGTATTGGACAGAATTCAATCATTCATTCATTCATTTTAAAAAGTCCTTTTCAGTGCTAGGCATACACATTTCAAAATTATAAATCATTAAATGCATGTAGGCAAATTTGGCACAAACAATAGCTGATCTTTTAGATGTTAGCCAATAACTAAATATAATTAGCCGTTTTTTCATGCATATATTCAAGCAAATATCTAAAATATATGCATGATAAAAATTCTTGTTTTTTAAATCACACATATATTTGATTGAATTTGCATATGAAAACGTTCTTTTGATGTGTAGCCACAATACAATAAAGTTAATAAATATACTAACTTCAAAGCTAGTAATAAAGCAAATATAGTAAATTATAGTTTAATATAGTAAATATTATAGCCGTAATAAAGTTAATATTAACAATGAAATAATAATTAACAGCTACTGTATTGGCCATAATTTTTATATTGTTGCATAAGAATAGAGATAAAGCAAGAGTACAGCTGAACAATAGTTCAGTTATTTTTCAAAAAAAAAAAAAATTAAATTTCAACTATACTTCTTATCGTCTAAAACATAAAAATAAAAATAATAATTATCAGCTATCATATCTGCCAAATTATGAGCATTAAGAATGAATAGTCTGCGCAGTAATGATACTGTCGATACTGATGGCGAATCATGATAATTCATGCATGCTTTTAGGTGACCGTGATATACCTTTTTAAAGGAATAACTGTTCAGCATGTTCACCCATATATTAAATATAAAATTAAATGTTAAGTGTTTTACATGCACATAGGAGCCAATGACTGCCTGGCGTCATGTAGTGAGCCTTCATTATGAAAGGATTACTGAATATAAAAGGCAAACAAAGATAGGCCTATAATTCCACTTCTATAAAATGTTGACCCATTTCACGAAGGTGCAGCACATGGTGTAAGATCTGTCTTATATCTGCTACGATGACTGATAAAAACATGACTGGTGTAAATTTCAAAGGTTTTTATCATTATGCTTGTTTTTAAAGAGTTTCAAAGACTCCTAGTTATAACACTCGCAACTTAAAGGTTTCAGAGCTTAAAAGAAATCACTACAGCTTTCATAAAATTAACTAAACTATTTTATGTTAGGTTCTTGCATCTTGCATCATGTCTCGAGCTCATTGATTTATTGCCCAACTGTAACATGATTTTAATATAATTATAAAGCGTTATTCTAAAAATTAAGTTGCTCCGGATGTGTCTCAGCGAAGCACCTACATAAGTATTACAACAGATCAGAGTACACTTGATTAAACACACACAAACATTTTTGAACGTAATATAAGTATACACAGCTAAAACTGATCAAAAGGAAACACAAACACACACACACACAAAGAAATTAATTTACACATTTATGTTAATGACATCTATGCCATTTGAGAATATATATATATATTTATTTATTTATTTTTTTGTATGTATAGATGCACTAAGAATTCTTCTATGGTATATAAACATAAAGCAAAAAATAAAAATAACCAAAAAAATAAAAAAAAAACTTGAAAAAAGACCACATTAAATAATGTAAAAATTATATTCACAGTGAAATAATGTGCCATTTCTCACACATGCATTCACTGAAAAACTGTGGATTAAAAAAAACTCTGCCAAACAGGTTTTACACATATAAAGCTTCAGAAAACTACAACACTAAATCTATTCTTGGTGTCTTTAATATGAGAATTATATTGTATTATGATCGAATTAGTACAGTATGTCTGTACATATGAATTTGCACAGGCAAATAAAAAAAATATAATTATAGTACTCTGAATTATAGAAATGTATTGGAAAATAAAAGAAAAACAAAAGACATACTTCAGATTAACAGCAACAACAACATTTAATAATAATAAAAATAATAATTGCATTATAATTCAACAGGGTATTTGGGAGTATTAGAAATAAAAAATAAAAATATATAAAGATTATCAGTGTAATCAGATGGTTCTCTTTCATCTACATTTAAAAATAGAAGTAGCGCTACATTTAGTTGAAGAGGTTATGTAGAACAGGAGGACTGTTAATACAAGCGTAAGGAGAAAAAGAGAGAGTGCACGAGAGAGAAGTAGTCAGGGGGAAGCGCACAAAACCGCTGTGGCAGGCCGAGGGTGTCAGAATTGTCTCAGATCTCGTTCCCGTGACAGACGATTTACTGTACACAACCTCAACACCCACCCAAACGCTCATACTTTTTATAATAGAGCACCTTCTAACAAAATGTAACATTTATTTACACTTTATTATTGACATTTGTTATTTATAATTTTACAACAGCTGAATGGGTGTTAATAATAATATGAGCCAACCGCTTAAATATTTGTGTTCAAAGTCATCAAAAAGTGCACCTGTGGTTCTCAGCTAAAGAAAGGGTTGTGAACTTGTGATCCAAAAATGGTTCAGCAGAATAAAACAAATGCAAACACAGACAGGTTGCATGACATGCCCTCATCCTTACAAAAAAAAAAAAAGTTATATACTGTGCTTGCAAAAGGATAAACATTGTTTGTGCAGAACACAATCTGTTTGTGCAATTATCGGCTGCAGAGAGCATAAAAAAACCTTCAAATGAAAGAAACATTTTGAAATTACAGATAGAATTACAAAAAAAATTACTTCTAAAATGGTTTAAACAAACAAAAAAAAATCATCATTTTGTTTACAGAAATATACTTATTCTATTTTTTTTCAATCAACAATTTTGATACTGTGTTGGGTTGCCACATAGCTTCCAATTTATAAACACAGATATATATATATAGCATTTAGATAATATATACAATACACTGGTCTCTTATTATATAAATTAAAGCAAATGTAAATAAACACTGGATGCCATTTTTCCAGCTACCAAAATCAGTGCATGTAATGTGTCTAATTCGAAAGTGAAAATAATATGAAATTGCTTGTTGCATGATAATACAGGAAATGTATGTTACCCAGGGGCGTAGCCATCTTTTCAGAAGTGAGGGGGACAGAAATTACAAATATATATATATATATATATATATATATATATATATATATCCATTTTGCTGCCATTACAATATACCAGTCAACAGTTTTATAACAGTAAGATTTTTTATGTTTTTAAAGAAGTGTCTTCTGCTCACCAAGCCTGCATTTATTTGATCCAGAATACAGCAAAAGCAGTAATATTATGAAATATTTTTACTATTTAAAATAACTGTTTTCTATTTGAATATATTTTAAAATGTAATTTATTCCTATGATCCAAGCTGTATTTTCAGCATCATTACTCCAGTCTTCAGTGTCTCATCCTTCAGAAATCATTCTAATACGCTGATTTGCTTATTATCAATATTTAAAACATATTAGTCAATTTTTTCAGTATTCTTTGATGAAAAGAAGGATCCAAAGATCAGCATTTATTTGAAATAAAAAGCTTTTGCAACATTATACACTATATCATTCAAAAGCTTAGAGTCAGTATAATTTTTATTTTTTGGAGAAAAAAAATATGGAAATTAATACTTTTATTTAGCAAGGATCCTTTAAATGGATCAAAAGTAATGATAGAGACGTCATTTTACAAAAGATTTCTATTTCATATAAATGCTGTTCTTCTAAACTTTCTATTCATCAAAGAAACCTGAAAAAAATCTACTCCGCTGTTTTCAACATTATCATAATGTGTTTTTTTTTTTTTTTTTTTTTTTTGAGCAGCAAATCAGAATATCGGAATTATTTCTGAAGGATCGTGTGAATGGAGTAATGATGTTAAAAATTCAGCTTTGAAATCTCAATAAATTACATTTTGAAATATATTCAAATAGAAATCAGTTATTTTAAATAGGCTAGTAAAAATATTTAAAAATTAGATTTTTTGGTGTACTTTGGATCAAATAAATGCAGGCTTGGTGAACAGAAGAGACTTCTTTAAAAAACATTAACAAGCTTACTGTTCAAAAACGTTTGATTGGTAGTGTATAGGCAACTTACATTTTTCTATAATTTCTAGCTTTTAATTGGCTTAGAAATCTATAACTGCTGGACAATAACAAATAATAATGATTTGTTTATACACTACAAACACTTTTTTTCACATAACAAGGCAGAATAGTTTCTATACTGTAATAGCACTGCATTGTACATATACTTTATTTATCACCTGTTGGAGATGACTTGAAAAACCACATTGTCACAATCGTATGTTTAATGTGTTCGTGTTTCCAAAATTGTCTGTTTTCTGTGAAAACAACTGTTTTCATACAGCATAGCTGGACGCTTTTGTCCATATTAGGAGTTTCCTGGTATGAATTTCTGCGCGAGAGCGCCCTCAGGCTTCGACTGTGAATGAAACACACACTGCAGGAGAGTTTAGCGCTCAGTGATGTTCATCTCGCCTTCTGGGTCCGAATAAAATATAATTTCATGCGCAGACGGTCCTGTCTCTTTGAGTTTGAATCATAATTTATTCACATTAGCTCTTGAAAACCTCTATGCGAACACACTTGACCGAAAAAGTGCGGGGGACGAATTTCCCTTATATTGAAAGTGGGGGGGGGGGGGGGGGGGGGGACCACGTCCCCTGCGTCCCCCGCGTAATCTACGCCCCTGACGTTACCACACTTCACTTTGAACTCTGAATTACACTTGAGTGATGTAACACTTCGCAAACCCCTGGAGAAATCTGAAGCTGAACACTGAGAGAACACTGTGATTTTAGTAATGCTCAGGTCATTGATCAGCACCAGGTGGGGATCAAACCTGAATCATTTTTGTGCACAGTTCAGATTCGTGAAAAATTTAACCTATAATGTTTTAAATAAATCTCCCTGTTAAGCTGACCATGATTGATCATTTGATTTTGATGGGGAAATGTTTTTCAAAATATTTTTAAGAATATTTCAAAATGATAAATAATTATTGTAGGTAGTCTTTAAAGAACATTCTAATGATCACCCTAATCTAATTTACACCTTATTTCTAAAATCTGGGTTATGGCAATGGGACAGGATTCATATGTAGGATGGGTCAGTGTCGGTGGAGGGAGGGGCTGAGAGTGATAACAGAAGGGTGCTGGTTATGATGGAGAATGCGGCAGTGCAGTGAGACACTCTTACCGGTGGTGGGGGGTTGTGCACGGAGCAGGTAGGAGTTGGGGGAGAACTCGTCGTCGGGAGGGGGGTCCAGTATTGCATGGGATGAGCCACTGTCCAAAAGGGGCATTTGACACTCCCTGATGGAGGTGGCGGCCTGATGCAGGGGGGCGGAAGGGGGAGGAGGGGCTGGGGGGAGCAGACTGGATGAAGGCGTGGGAGGGAGGGGGCGACCTGAAGGACACACACACACACACACACACACACACACACACACACACACACAGTGCGAATAGTGTGTTACTTTATGGAGTGAAACCGTTGCTAACTGATGAAATTCCAACAAACTAAAGTGAATCACAAACATTTTATTCAATTCACGGCTGCTTGTAAATTCTCCTCACTCATCTTAGATGTTTAGCATTTATATTCCACAAGACAAATAATTAAATTTACACAACTGATGCTGTTAAAAAATGTAGATACTCTTGGTTACCTATACTTGCAGACTTTTGTAACAGTTCCGTTTATCAATTGCTGCAGGATGTTACAGTCACTGATACTTGATATTAAGAAACTTTTGAATAAGACAATTAGTGCAAATTCAGTAACAAAATGCAATTTTTATAATTTCTTGATTATAAAATCAGCTGTAGCATAAACCCAAAAGCACTTATTTTAACAGTTGGCTATACACTATGTTTCTGAACTATGTCACCAAAGTCACTTTCTTCCACATCTGTTTCAAGTAACCCCATCAAGTAAACTTGCGACATGAGTCAGGCAAACAGGCAAACTAAAGAAAACATAGATCAAATCTCAGAAATGGAGCATTGAGAAGCTTGTATAATAAATACCACATTCAAAAGAGAGAAATGTGAAGCTTTGAGATGCTCTAAAAGACCTTCAACTCTAAAAGCCGTGGTCTGAAAGGAGGTCAGCTTTGATGTGGCTTTTAAATTAATGAATAGGCTATGTACAAATAGATATATAATATACTCTCTATATGCAGTAGGTATCCATGATATGGCGAAAAACAATATTCAGTATTTTGAAATATTCCTCAATATTAATGTATTCTTTATGTAACAGCTTAAAGAGTTTTTATACATTTTTTTCAGTCAATGGGAGCTTTATTTTAACCAAACAAGCACTGTAGCCAATGTAGTGGCATTTAAGAATTATGTTTAGAAAGTAAAACTGAGCATTCTTTGTACTAAATAAAAGTTCTAAACAAAATAAATAATATGTAATAATTTAAATATATTCAATAATTAAATTTCAGTTATGTGCACCAGCATAATGATTTAATATCACACAGCAGCAATGTTTAGGGAAAAAAAATTATATATATATATATATATATATATATATATATATATATATATATATATATATATATATATATATATATATATATATATATATATATATATATATATATATATTATATTATATATTTTTTTTTACACAGGGATCCAGTAAATATTTGCTAATGATGAAGCTAACACTGTTTTCACTAGTGACGTTTAAAGCTGAGATGATATTAATTTCCATCTTACCTAGACAGACTGTGAAACTAGACTAATGACACCATTCAAGCTTAATGACCAAATAAAAAGCACTAAAAACTATCAAATCAAAACAAAATTCAAGATGTTGGTTCATTTTATATTGCCATTGAAGTCATTGTGTATATATTATGAATCTTCAATGCATACAACATCGAGCTGCAGTGTTTTTCTCTTCGTTTGGCTGATGGTGGTGATGACACAAGCAGAAAGGGATTCAGATACACGATCAACCCATCAAGCACATGCTGGGTTTGTGATTGGGAGCAAGGCCAGCTGATATATTCTGGACATTTTACCACCCCATGCCACCCGCACTCGTGTGCAGCCAACAGTCAAAAGAACTGCTGTGCGGAGTGGAACTGTGTCATCAGGGCTCTCCATGTCATGTCTACAGTGACTAATTTAATCAATTCCTCTGTCTGTGTCTACGATACCATCCAGCCCTACTGTGGACATAAAACACACACACACACACCCCAGATGTAATGGCTCTGATTCACTAATAATTATGAACAAGCGCTCTTTCTTACACCTGCGTAAAACACCTCAAACAGTAATTTAATACAGGGATTCCTAAAATTCTAATTTCAGGGATTAGCCTAAAATGTTTTTTGAAGTATTCTGTAAGAATTTAAGTTTTTATTTTAATAATTAACAACACATTCACATGTTCATGGTCCTTTGATTACAGTTAATGGTCACACGACATACAGGTAAACAAATAAAATATTGAATCTTTTTTATTACGTTTTTTAGTTTAATTATTTTTATTGTGAAGTTATTCATTTTGATTTTACATAGTTAATTTATTAACTTTTCATCAACTACAAACCCGTATTTTGGAAACCCTGGCTTAATAAAAATAAAATATTTTTTAAGAAATAATAATAAGCAATTAAGTCAAACTACAAAATAATGTTTTCTTTTCAGGAATTCCATTGTTGCAATAAGGCTTTTTTCTTCATAATATATATATATATATATATATATATATATATATATATATATATATATATATATATATATATATATATATATATATATTTTTTTTTTTTTTTTAATCTTTTTTATCTACTTAAATATTTTAAAGTAATTCGAATAATTCCTAAATTACTTTGTGCATAAATTTATTAAAATGTTACCTAATATCAGAACAGTTAAATCAACCTGACATTTTTTACTTTATGCCCACATAAATATCAAAGGAATTTTAATGAAGATATGATATAATGTTATTAAAATATATTCTATTATATTATCATAGAATCCTAGAAGAGGTATATTCAAGCAACTGTGCATATAAATGGAATTGTTTTATGTATTTCTAATTGAACAGATGCAGAAAAGACACAAAACAAAAACAAATGAGTGTCATATCATTGACCTAAGTAAAGAAGTAACTCATTTCTGTGAAAAATCATTTGTACAGACAAATATGTGCGCACACACAGCTAGTCACCCTGTGATTATGATTTCACATCCTTTTTAGTTTTTTAGATGAGTGAATGAGAAAAAGAAAATCACTTTATTGTCCACCATCAAAGGTGGAAAGACGGGAGAGGACGCAGTCAGACTGTGGGAAAAAGAGTGACAAATCACCCCCTAACAAGCGCAATTTATCACTCACACCACACTCGCCCTTTCTCCTTTGTCTGCCGTGTACACAGAGCAGACACCTGTGGCAGGCCAGGAGACACACACAACGCACACACAAACAAGAACTGCAAACCACACACTCCCACACACAGGCGACTGTCCTCTGCGAGTGTGAGCTGGCAGCTCTTCAGGCTGGAGTGCAGCGGTTAGCTCTGTTTCAGGACTGATCCACTCAAGCAAACAGTGGAACTCCTGCACAATCCCTCTTTCAAGCCCTATCACTCATTCTCCATTTTTCCTCTCTCTTTCTTCTCATCCCTTTCCTCTGTTACGCTCTCTCTCTCATCTTCCCTCTTGATCTGCTGCATCTGCGTTCACAATGGTTTGGTCAGTGACATTTGCGGAGATTTATCATATCAGTTTCCAACACAACAAACAAAGGCAAAGGAGGGCTGTGAGCATAGAGGGGGGGAGACATTGAGCGTCACCCGCACAAAATGGGGGAATCATAAGTCATGCATCATCCGAGCCAAACAAAACAAATGTCACTGCCAAGATTTTCTCGCAGAACACAATCAAAGCCTTCGAACTCCCAAAATAACTACAATATTCTACTCAGATAAACTCTAACATGATGAAACACGTTGTTGTGATTAAATTGGTCGGATTAATTGACCTCAGTAATGCCATTTTGCTTACCAATATTAATTGCAGCTCATAGAAAGAAACACAAATAACTCTATAATGAAATGGAGTTATGGAATAGGATCTGAGTTATTGAGGAAAAGGAAAAGCAATCATCAGAGGTTACTGTTTCATTGTGTTCCATAGAAAAAAATAATGTGTAAATTTGTAGAGCTATTGGAATTTCAGATGTTTGATTGTAGACTTGATGGTGTCTTGATAAAAATTCTACATTTTAGATCTCTTATGAAACTCTAGAAGAGACAACTGTGAAATGACTATAGAGACAGAATATTTAGCTTTATTTTGTATTTATTTATTTATTATAATTTATTATTATTATTGTAGCAGTGGTGCTTTAAAGGGAATTTTGCTGCAACTAACTTTTATCTTGATAAATTTCTAAATTATTTGGATTAAACGAATACTAAAAGGGACATTTTATTTTCTGTAATATATATCAGATTTCAAAGACAGAAAATAATTCTTCAGATTGCACCTAAACATGCCATGAGGCTCAGAACACAGGAATAACATACTAAAACAGAGCTCCGAAGTTTATTGGTTGCATATAGTTATTATTATTATTATTATTATATTGGTGTTAAAGTATTCCTTCTTATCAGAATATGTAAAACAAATTCATCTCACAAAAATTGTATATATATATATATATATATATATATATATATATATATATATATATATATATATATGCATATTTTGAATAATTATACTGCATCACATGACTATGCATGTATTAGCAACAGTGAATATTTTTTTATTAGAAGAAGAAGGACAGGAGTTTGGTATTAGTCTTGTGACCGCTCCTTAATATCATGTTTAATTTGAAGCTTGGATAAGTGTAAATAGATCTTAAGTTTGATTTGCACTGCAAGTTTATGGTTTTATATGTGTTAAATACTTTGTTGCCGAGCCCTATAGAAACGGGTGAGAATGGAAAAAAAAGATTATGTACCACCATTACAACACATACAGTATTGTTTTGGTGGACCATCTTTTGTTTTTTTAAATAGTTCACCCAAAAATTTTAATTGTGTATATCCCTAATAGGGTATTTTTCTTAGGTGAAAAATATGAGCAAAAGACTGAAGCAAAAGTCTTTATTTCTCATTGCTGTCTAGGCAAATCAGATCTTATTTCAAATTTTTTATATAGGAGAGCTATAAAAAGCAAGTGGAAATGTAGGTGGAAGAAGCAAATAGGAATGATGGAGAGCAATTTTGGCCAGTGATTGAGCACCATTTCAAAACTATAAGCATTGAACTTCAGAAAACACGCTGTGGGTCCTCTCAAAATCTCTAAGATTGACTATCTGAATGTCAGTGCTAGCAAGCACACACTGGTCAGCTGGAGAACCAGTCGGCTGTGTTTTCAGCTGGACTGAATTATTTTGGGGTAACTTCTTTAGAAGTGCAGTAGTTCCCATGGTGACTGGGCACCTATGGTTTGCAGATAAATCGGAGAGAAATGGAGTGGGCCGCAGTACGTTCCCTTGATAACACCTGTAAGCAATAAGTTCAAAGCAGTGCGGTGCTTTAGCCTCCTGGATCGCTTTGTGAAGTTGTGTGTGGGGGTAATTATGAAGTTGTTAAACTTGAAGAATATCTGGGGAAAAATGGAATGCCAAACACATGCAGGAAAATATCAAGAGCTGTGAAGGTGTATGTGAGGATTTCTCTTTTCTTTTATAGTTTGGTAAAAAAAAACAGGTGTGGGAGTTACCTTTTTATCTCACCGTCTGTCTTGGCCCATCTGTGTTTCTCCGTCTTTCTCTCAGTCTGTTTGCTTACAGTGATACTCCATTTCAGTTTTGTGGGATGCAGTAGAGCTCTTGACTGCCCAAGTGTCTGTTTTCTGTGTAATAAATCTCACTCAGCCTTGAACAATACCATAGAAAATGCTGTTGAAATGGCTCATCTGTATGGTAACCTTGGCATTGCGAAACACCTGGAGATTTCAATGACCAATACACATCCATAAAAGGCCCTTATCAATAACAGTCAAACAGCACTCCCATCAAATCCTTCAAGTCCCTAAATAATCTAATGGCCAAACATACTGTACAAGAAGCCTGATTAAAACATCAATAACAAAAATAACCAGTGAAGCACTGAAATTTGGACACCAAAAATTTTTGGGAGAGAATGTTTGTGATTTTATTGCATTCAGTGTAAACTGGTGATGTATTTATGTTGTGCCAGGTGAGGCTCGCACAGCCTGTCTGAGTATGAGAGAAAGACTCATGCAGAAATCAAAACAAATGAGTGCAATAGTACACACAATGTAACTCGCAGAAAGTTAAAGAGACATACTGCGTTAGAAAAAGAAAAAAAATATATTATAATGTATGATTTTGGTAAGCAACAATACACAACCAAAATGTTTTCCTGAATAACAACACGATTGCAATGTGACACTGATTTTATACAATAGTAGATGAGAAGATAGAATTAAGTGACTTGCTTTTTATACACAATTTGACAGATTTTTGCTCAATTTCGCAAACGAAAATAGTTCAATCAAAGCAACATTCACAGTTCCAATCCACGTTTTTGAATGAATGTGTGTCAATCAGGCAGTAACCCATTCATAAAGACAGACACTTGCCTTGTTTCTGAATGAATCAGCCGTTTGAATGAATCAGTTGAATGAATGACTGACTAAATGACTCATTAAAATGTGCCGTCAACTACTGGTGGTTGGGTTTCATATTTAAAAATAGAATTGCATTTCCCCCAAAATGTCTTATTTTTGTATGTAAAAAAAAAAAATTCATTTGAATGGTAACAACTCTACAGTTTCTTATTATTCTAACTGAATTTACTGAAACAATGCAAGAATTTGATGTGAAAGATGACACATTTAATAAAGTAATGGGGGAAAATCACCATTTATAAATTACATCTGTTTTGTTATATACAGCAACTCATTTTCAGTTAATTGTTATTTCTGAATCTTTCCAGAATCTTTTTTGTTTGTATATGCTGTCAATTATAAAGAAAAATTACAAAGAAAATAGAAAACGGCAAAAATCTGTATCGGCAGGTCACACTTGGAATTGGCCAAGAAAATTGCAATTGGTGCATTTCTAACTCTTTCTGTTCTTTGCTTTCATTTCAGTGATAAAAGTAAAAAACAAACTGGAAATTATAGGCAGAAGCTGGATTCAAACTCAGGTCGCCTGTATATATATATTCACATTAACACTGTGCAATATGTCGCTGCTCATGCATCACCCACCAGGGCCACATCTTCAACAGTTCTTTGCTTCTTATGAGATCTAATAAACTCTAACAGGATGCGATAGTTGGCGATAATGTGATATGACACTGGTGTCACTGAGATTTGACCCTTTCTCTTTAAAGCCCCTGGGGGAAGTTTGCAGCATGGGATGGGCTCGCTATTTTGGGGAAAATGCACACAAAATATGACATTATGGCTCTGTTTCACAACCTAGAGCTGCCAACATTGAGCACATTTCAAGACTCAGTCTATTATGCTCTCCAAGGCTGCATTTATTTGAGATAGTGTTTGGGGAAACTCACTTTGATTTTGATTTAGCTCCCTCTTACTACATACTCCTCTTTTACTATTTCCTCTCTCAAATTTTTTATTTTTTTTATTTTTTATGGCTGTTGTTCATTGTTGCTCTTCAGTTTATTTGAGGTGCTCACCTGAAGGCAGATCAATCAGATTTCAAGCATCTGGGGCTTAGCGTCTATATTCTGTTTTCATCTCTCGGCAAGACTAGTCACAAACTTGAAAAACAATGAGCCAAATCAAGTTCATTTGTATAGTGCAATACATAGTGCTTCAAATCAGAAAACCATTCCCTAATGGCCACATAGATAAAGTCAAAGGAGATTGTGAAAAAAAAAAAAAAAAAAAAACAGAGTGGGGGGCATTGGGGGGCATACTCCTCTGGCAAAGTACATATATTACTGTAAATGCATGTGATAAACATTATCAAATTGCATGGTATGTGTAATACTATGGCTGATTTATAGTCTAAGTCAATCATATAAAACAATTATTCAGTGAATCATCCTTCACTGTCTGGCTGGTATAGTCTGTATTTGTCACTAGATGTTCTCACTTTAATAATTTATAGTCTTTGAAATCCATTCTAAAATGACTGGAGGAGCTGGCTGTGTAGTGGATGTAGCTATAATGTTATTACCAATTTTAAAATGCTATATTATAGTGTATAAATAAAAACATTAAATACAAAAAACAAAAATCTGTAATTGTATGTGCTACAAGTGAATTTAGGCACTTCAACATTATAATGAATAATATGAAAAATTAATACTCATTTTCAGCTTTGCTAAAGATTGCATTTGTAATAAGTTTAATTAAATTAGCAGCACTGTTTTAGATTAACTTTAAGTGAGTGTTAGATGACGCTAAAGGTCATCTAAATGTAAAAATAACAATATCAGCCAATACTTATGGATTAAAAAATCCCGAAATGCCAAAAACAACCAAACAGTAACCAAAACAGGTGCCGATATATTGTGCATCCCTGTAGTTAAAGTACTAAAATGCTTTTAAAATTCCAATTACTAGATGCTCTGAAGCAGGCTTCTTTCTTGTAGTCTAAGCGAAGCTTTTAAGTATGTTTCTCTGATTAAATTAGCAAGCTACTGTATTAAAATACATGGTAATATCAGTACCTATCATTCAATCTGGATGGGCTTATCATAAAAGAGAGTCTGCTTGTGGACTGCTGAGTCTGCTCTCATATAACACAAAGCAGCACTTAGGACTTCTCTTCTGTCATCAGCTTTTGGCTCTTCTACGAGGGCATGAATTACTCACTGAACCAACCCACTGACTGCAGCTGCCTTTGACGTCTGCTACAACAAACAGACAATATTCTTAAAAGGTGTCGTGAACAGAACAAAAGTGCCCTACTTTTTTCACCCTGTCCTCTGTTTTTCCTTCTTTCTCTAAAGCTTCCTCCCCTCTCCTCCATAGAACATCCTCCCACAAATGTGCCTTCCCATGTCTCAAATCTTAAGAACTCTGCAGCCTTGCCAGGGATCAAAGAGGGATGAGTTTTATCCAATGAGAATGCGCCTTTCTGCATGACAACACTTGGCACGTTCCAATCAGCTCGCACCATTTTCATACTTTTTTCTGTCTGTCTGTCTGAATCACTGGCATAACAAAATGCGATTTATTAGTCTACACTCTCACATTGTCTCATAGGTTAACAAGGATTCGTTGTTTTTATCTCTTGAGCAGTTTATTTTCTCAGCATCGCAGACGGTTAGGTACTTCTAATCCATAAATAGGGATTACTAAATTTAACTGAAGCCTTTGAAGTTAGTGCACTAGATTTGGTCACAGACACAACATATTGCCCAGAGTTCTGCACAGCAGGTCTCAGCGGTAATGAGTTTATGAATCGGCGGCTTTGCAGGATGAGACTATCAGCAACATCTTTATTAATATTTGTCTCTAAAAACACAGAATATTGTCATTTGGAACATATTATGTTAATATCACAGACAAGCATTAGCGACAGAGACTCACACACTTAATGGACAATTCCTAAACTTCTGCTGCTAAGACTGGAGAAACAAGAGCTGTCTAAGTGATGAATTATTGAAATAAACTGTGCCTAATCTAATGGAGATGAGGGTTGTTCGAGAGCTGGGAGGCAGATGTCAGTCAGAGCTGACACATGTGACAGCAGTGAGTGCCAGTGTCCAGAGGCGATGAGAAGGGCCCAAGGGAACAGCTGTCTTGGGTCATTAGTGAGGAGAGGTAGTGGGCAGGGTGGTCGGCCCTGTATCAGACTGGACAAAGTGGGGCTGTGACAGATGACACGTGAGGCGGACAAAGCCTTGAGTGCCTTGAGGAACGCTGCACTGAGGCAAACTCGGCAATGCTTTGCATCATCAGACCCTGAGGAGAAGAGAAGTGGCTGTTGTTCAGCACAGCTCCCCAATAGATTATCAGTGCTGGGAGTGATGCAACTCCTGTACAGTTAGGGAGCTATTATAACATACACATGCACTTAAAAAGAAAAAGCAATCAAACAGAAAGTTACAAAGCAAAAATGGCTTTGATTTTCAAAGCATGCTTTTCTGGAGCACATTATGTATTTTATTTAGATCTGGCCACTTTAGTTACTGCTGCTAACTCAGAAAATGTTTGTAGAATATCCTATGAATGATCTGAATGAACTGGAGAGTGTGACTTTCAGGAAATGTGTTCACAAAGTGGATAAAATGGATTAGCTTTTTTGGGCTTGAAAGAATCGAGTACTTCAAAGTATTTTTATCTGCCATGTTTCTTTGAAATAAATTGTTAAATTGCACAGAAACATGGAGATCAGAATCAAGGTAAACACTTCTTACAGTCAAATAAAAAAGCTTCATTTAAAAGCAATTAAAAGCGAAAACATCTCTGTTCCTAACATTTCTAATGTGCTGTCACTACTGCGACTCTTCAGTTACAATCAACACAATAAAATGAAATAAAATTAGTAACATTAATTTAACTTGAAATTGATCAAAATGAAAAACTATTTTCATTCAGACATTGCTAGTAAATTTCACAAATAGTACTTTCTCCAAAAATCTTTTTAACAACCTGAAAATAATTTATATATATATAAAAATCAGTGTATCTGGTCGGTATTGAAAAGTAAATTTTAAATTTTACACAAAATGCGTTATTCACAGAGTTATTAGGTCATGTTTTCTCCTTTTTTTCCAAAACGTGACAAACGCCAGTCTCCCTTTTTTGCAGAATGCGATATATATGCACAATCAATCACAGTGCACCATTCCACAGACTTTAAAAAGTAACAACCAATCACAGTGCACCATTCTGCGCACTCTAGACAGTACTGGCGGTGCTTTGAATACACACGGCATCCTAATTTTCCTCTTTTACTCTGTACTTTGTGATCAACAAACAAGGGCTGCACGATAAATCACATGTGATTGCCATGCACATCTTATCAGTTAACAGTTCAGATGGAAATTAATCAGATGCATTTACTACACAGAGCCGTAGATCAGTGACAAGCTACACTATATCGTGTTCATTAGGTGAATCACATTCGATTATAAACACGATATTGCGTAGCTTGTCACTCTTAGTTTTTTTATTAATGCAATTTATGTTTTTGTGAATACAGCACATAGCACTAGTCAACTAAATAAATGTAACATGGCAAAGATGAATGCACTTTTGGATGTTGAATGTAAAGGAAATGTCATTTTGGAATTTCTGTGGTCTAATGTGATATTGTTGTTCATGTTCTTGTTCATGTAATCAATTTATAGCATTAACAAGGAGACCCGTTTTTAGTCCAGTGCCTGTATATAACATTAGTATTGACCAAGTTCAGAGGCTGTCATATGTGGATCAACTTACAGTACTATGTTGTGTATTTTCATCAGTTTCAGTATGAAAAATAACTTTCATATAGATTAAATGGATGTATTGCATTTTGGGGATTTTATATATATATATATATATATATATATATAATAAATCTTTGAAAATCAAAACCTGAATTTTATTTTTTTTTATGTTATTATAACCTAAATATGCTATGTGAAAGTTCCTCTTTCTTACCTTTTTATAATCTGAAGAACCTTCTCTCGCCACAAAGAACCTTTTTCAGATGTGAAAGGTTCTTTATGGAACCATTTAGACAAAAAGGTTCTTCTATGGCATCGTGAAGTACCTTTATTTTTAATAGTGTAGTTGTTTTGCTTTTTCTAATATCATAAATAGTTTAATCCACAGCATGAACCTCTGAAGATTTATTTAAAGAAAAAAAATAATAATATCCTCTCTGGGTACCATGTTGCACTATTAGAAGTGACCTGGCAACAAAACAAGCCATTAAAACAAGCCAAATGCACAGATGCTCCATAAATTACATGAGAAAAGAGAAAAAGCCATTTCGAGAAAATGGCGGATGGAAACAGTTACTAAGGCATGACTGTCAGTAACATTTTTAAATGCAGGCTTAGTGATGGGTCAGTTGATGAAAAAAACAACGCAATGTACAAATGCACAACAGAATCAAGAATTTAAACACAGCAAAACATGTTCTATTTCTATTTGGGGAACAGTGAAGTATTAACAAAAAAAAAAAAAAAAAACAGTGTGCATTGAAGTCTAAATGAAAATGGCTTTATAAATAGTAATATTGTAATGAGTCATGTTTTACTTTCCAGATAAAAAAAAATAAATTATAAAAAAAATCTTGCTCTATAAGATGCTTAATTAAAATGATGGTTAGAACGCTGTACATTAGCATAACAATGATAAGTGCTACAAAACCATCCGTCTTTATTCTGCATGTAAAGCTCCATATATTCAACAGAGACTGAAACAGAAAAATCACATACTGTAGCTGTAATTAACATGAAGAAAAGACTGGGGATTTAACAGCAAACACTAATTCCATATGACCTACTTATTCAAATAGCATTTCTGGACAGCATCTGGTTATAGCTATACTGGATACATCAAAACAGCAAGTTCAGATGCAGCTGACACCAATGGCTTTCCAATCATACAATAGTTTCATTCAAATTTCTCATCGAGAACCAAAACTAAAACTTGTACAAAGGAGAAACCACGGCAGACGGACTAAACTCCTGTCCATTAGTAATGATGGAGTGGGCCTTTGAGACACAGGCCATTAGGCTGGAGGAGTGTGTGTGTGGAAAATGGGCACCATTTCTCACGCACTTCCTCTTCGACAGCACCAGTGATGATACTCAAAGCATGTGGAGGAGCAAGTGAGTCAGGGATGAGAGAGATGAGTGTATCCCTGGAAGACTGAGGCTGCTGGACAACAGTGATGGGAGAGGGAGTGTTCCCTTGTCTCTAAGCCTGGATGTTGAAATGTAGGCCAGGGAAGAGAGGAAGGAAAATGAGGATCCACAGAGGTAATGACTCTATGACTTTTTCATCATGAAATATGGCAGCACAAGATCTAAGGCACAAATGTTTAGCTGGTGCAGCCAATGGCATGTTTAATTTTGATAAACAAAACTAAAACAGTAAAAAAAAAGCTCCAAAAATGTCAATTACTAAGCTGCCCGAGATATCCTGATAATTACAGTATCACAGATGCAAACTTTGATTGCAATCAGGATGCCACAAGTCAAACTTTACTTAGCCTATAGGTGTGTCTCCTGACATAATCAAAATTTGACAAATATAAATTATCCCTATCATACATCTCAGACTGATCAGACAACAATAATTGCATTTAACAGATGAACAATTTCTGTCTGAATAGAAATACACTGACAACTAACTGTAGAGGCAGCGATTATTCTCGCGACACTAATGCTTAGTTAAGGTGAACTGTAATTTGATTATGAGTTATATTTAATTGGAGACATTTCTTGGAGAGCTAAAGAGGATTTTGTTGTCTAATTCAGTCGTGTAGGCCTACATATGCGCCCTCATAAAATAACTACTAAATAATTCACTGAGATGTTTACGCTGTCGTGAAGATTAATACATATCCGTTATGAGTCCCAGACGCTTGCGTGAATAGCCCATTTCAAACTGTGCTACCCATGTTTATGTCTACATGAGTTACCTCAGCATAATTATTACGAAACCAAAAATTATGCCATCCCAGCATAGAGTCCGAATGCATTATTTTAAGGCTCGCGCGAGCATCCTTTTCGGCAAATGCGTCTCCATTCATCACTCCTCAGGAAAAGAAGAAAACGTCGCTAAAAGTCAAACTCTCTGTGTCAGTAAGCCGTGAATGGAGCTGACACTGACAAAATCAGAGGCTCTTGTCACATGAGAATCTCTTACCTTTCCTTTTCTTCATACTGCTAGCACAGCGTCCTCTCTCTCACTCTCACTCAGTCATGCCGTCGCAAGAGTTCTGCAGGGCACGAGCGCTTTTCCCTCAACGGCGCGAATTTTGAATTCATGTGCTGTATTGTCTTTGTGTTTGTCAGTAAGGCGGCGGACGGACTGTTAGGTGTGTGAGTTGCTGAAAAAGAGCGGTACTTGGAGGGATGCGCCACAGCGGGCGGTTCACGGAGACGCTGCGCGGACGAATGAACGATTGGTGGGGTGAGCTCATAGTGTATAACAGTCACTTGAGCTTGTTTTGAATCAGGGCTCCTCCTGCGCGTCCCTCACGGCAATTCTCCTCCCAAAATATGCACTCGCCTTCAGCGCTTCGGTGTCGAGACATGCGCCTCAGAAACCAAAACTGATCGCATCGGATACGCGGTGGTGTTATATCGATATTTAATCACTGACACCATTTCCAGAGATCGTTATTCATTAATCAGGTTCTGAAAGATTCATATTTGACATTCCTGCTGCCTTCAAGTAAGGTCTAAGCATGTAGGCTAAATGTCTTTCTGAAAATGTCATTATTGGCCAAGCCTTAGCGGGCAAATTAAGATTTTACAATCGAGATTTTACAATCCGGCTTAAGCGATTTAATATATAAATACTAATGGATATATACAATATATTACCTGTTGCATATTGTAGTTTATTCTACTATATTTAAAACTATCTGAACTTTTATTCCATCCCTCATAAAGGGATAGTTTTGGAACAACATAAGGGTGAGTAAAATGAACTAGTTTGAAAAAATGCATTAAAAAAAAGTATTTCCTGTAGTAAAAACAAAAACTCCATTATGCAATTTTTGAAGTTGTAAGTTGTGAAAATTATGTGATCTAGGACATGTATATAGTGCATGCCACTGAAAAGGCTGCAAGTCTATCACCCGCAGCCTCGGTTTTATCCATTTTATATTCAATATGGCGTCTAACCTGACGTGTGCATGTTTAAAATATACCCACATTCAATGAATGCTTAATATGTCGAATGATTCTGTTAATGTTTCTTGTCTCGTCACATTCAGTTATTAATTCAGTGAAATTATAGCCTATATTTTTAAATACAATATCAAAACAGCGAAATTTGTCTAAAAAAAGCAAGTGGCATGCATCACTGTTTTTTTTTTACATTTTTGTTGTACATCGGTTGTCAGATATTAAACATTTAACTACTTGCTTCTTACCTCAGACTCTTTTACTGTTAAAACCAAAGTGTATGACTGGAATTTATGTTTGGGTTCTGTGAACGGTAAAGCCCAGCTTCTTAAATTTGACTGGCATCCTAATCATTTTAACATTGATGAGTGCTGTTTGACCACTCAGACCAACCTAAAAATGGGAACTTGTCTTGCCTCGCGTAGTTCAGAAACAAACATCGATGGCAGTTGGAACAGAAACTGGATGAATAGGTTGGGTCAGTTGAGGTAATAATCTTAAGTTGATCGGATCTGATTCTTATTAACAACAATCATGTAAATGCAGTCTTCCTTATTAACTTCTGTTTTAAACTCACTTGAATGAATCAAGAGTAATAAAACCAAAAGCTCTGTTTGCTGTCACATTGTGACAGCAGAATCAATTTCACTGGGATGTTCCCAGGCATTTCCAGGATGTCACAGTGCCCTCGCTGTGGGCTTGTCAGCTTTGCGCTCTTAATGTTATGGATTCAGTCATGTCACTGGATATTATGATAATACATTACGTGTGAGTTAGACATTATTAAAGAGCACAAAACATTACCAATGCATAACCTCTAGTACTGCCAGGTGGTGTCACTTTCCTCCAAGACAAGTTTGAAGGCAAAACCTCCCTTTTAGAGACACCGGCTGCAAACACAAGAAGTGATCTCATTAGAGCTTAATTCAGAGACAAACTGTCTCGCCTAAAACTGAAATTCCTTTGGCGTGGGGATTTTGTGTGTGTGTGTTGCGGTGCCATGCCTAGACGTTTCCAAGAACCTTCGCATTGTGTGGTGACACACTACAAAGCAGCCGGCTCTTCCCACGCGCGGGCATCCGTCCTCATTACCCCACCACGGGCCTTGCTGCCAACACTCACAAAGAAGCCAACCGCCCAGAGACAACGCAAGTACTGCTGCTCCAGCACTCTGACAAACAAGAGAAAGAGAGAGATGGAGGAAGAGAGGAACAATGGACGAGAATGAGATTCTAGAAGAGACTGCGCACTGTAGATTTAAAAGAGCAAGAGAGTAGGGCAAGCTCAACTTTGTGTATGCAATCGCCACAAACCCACGTAAAAAATAGTGGAAGATGTGTCGGCACTGCTATGGCATGAAGCTCCTCTAAGAAAACCCTTGTCTTGAACGGTTGGTGACATACATTTTGTGTACTGTTTTAGAGGTATGCCCACCATGTCAATCTTAACAAATGGAAAATTTAGCATGGTGGGTGAATACTTGCTCAAATGGCTGCAATATTGTCACGTATAGAGGACAACAAGGGTATTTTGCAGTTTTTATAGCTACATGAAACTAACTCTGTCTTGCTAACAAGGGAAACGATATTGATGAAACACACACACAGAGAAAGACAGCTCAGAAATACTTAGTTACATTGGTGGTTCTGTTTCACTAAGTGTATGGCTCTCCAAACTCATGAGTCTCCATTAGGGGGAGAGAAAGTTAGTTTCAACTGATAGCTATGGACAGAAACATCTTTATACACTCTCAAAAAATCTACACATAAATATCTAACTTCAATTAGCAAATTTGCTCAGAAAACTTTTCATACTGATACATCATTTCATACAGTGCTTTGCGAAAGTATTCATACCCCTTCGTTTTTTTTTTTGTCACATTTTGTTATGAAGCAGCCTTATGTTAAACTGCTTTAAATTACCTTTTCCCACACCAATCTACACTCCATTCACTATAATGACAAAGCAAAAACAGAATTTACACAACTTTGTAAATTTATTAAAAAAAAAAAAAAAAAAAACCCTGACATAAGTACATTGAATAAGTATTCATATGCTTAACTAAATATTTAGCTGAAGAACCTTATCAGCCACAAGTCTTTTTGGGTATGATGCGACAACCTTTACATCAGCAGAGTTGTCTATAAGCTACTCTTGCTGTGTGTTTAGGGTCATTCTCCTGTTGGAAGGTCAACCTTCTACCCATTTTGAGCTTCTGAATGCTCTGGACTGGGTTTTCATTAAGGCTATCTCTATATTTTGTTGCACAGAGCATTCCTTCTACTCTGATGAGTCCCTCAGTCCCTGCCATTGAAACACAGCCCCACAGCATTAGGCTGCTACCAGCACAATTTACTTTTGGGATGCCACTCTGCAGGTGATGAGCAGAGCTGGTTTCCTTCAAACATGATGCTTAGAATTGAGGTTCATCAGAGAATCTTGTGTCTCAGAGTCTGAGGGTCCTTTAGGTGCTTTTTTGTAAATCCCAAGTGTGTTTTCATGTTTCTTAACTGAGGAGAAGATTGAGTTTGGCCACACGACCATATAAGCCCAGATCGGTGGAGTGTTGGAGTGATGTTTGTCCTTCTGTAGATTTCTCCTATCTCCAAATATGATCATGGAGCTCAACTAGAGTGACGTTTAGGCTCTTGGTCACCACACTAACCAAAGCCCTTCTCCATCAGTTGGTCAGTTTGTCCAGAAGGCCAGCTTTAGGAAGAGTCCTGGTTGTTTCAAACTTCTTCCATGAAGGGTAACAGATATTACATGCTTCTGTGACCCTTCGATGAAGCCAAAAAAAATTTCTGAACGTTTCCCCCAATGTGTGGCATGACACAAACCTATTTCTGAGCTGTACAGGCAGTTCTTTTAACCTCAGAGCTTGGTTTTTGCTCCGATATGCCTTATCAGCTGTTAGACATTTTATTGTGCCTTTCCAAATCATGCCCATTCAATTGAATTTGCCACATGTTAACTTCACTTGAAGCAATATGAATGCTCCTGAGCTAAATTTCAACTGTCCCAGATAAGGGTATGAATACTTAGGCAATGGAATCATTTTAGTTTTTTATTTTATTTTCTTTGCAAAGATGTTAAAAACCTTTTTTTTTTTTTTTGCTTTTTTTTTTTGCTATGGCATATGGAGTGCAGTTTGATGAGGGGAAAAAATTTATTTAAAGCAGTTTAAGGCAGCAACATTAAATGCGGAAAAAAAGAGAAGGGGTATGAATACTTTTGCAAGGCACTGTACATACAAACTAAACAAATAAACTGTCAGACCTTGGCCCAAGAGTAAGACAAATGTGAAACTTACCCTCACAAACTAATTATTTTAAAAGGATTGACATCAGTTTAAAATTACATTACCGGCTATGAATGACATCACTGACTATCATCCTCATCTTTTATTGATGTCTAAATGCAATTCACATTTCTGTGTAATGACAGCTGGAGGTTCCTCCATGCCAAAATGGAGTTCCTGGTGGACCTTTATAATGTTATTTCAAAACATTTACCTCCATCGTGGGTATCAGCACACGACAGATGAAGAGTTACTAAAGTTACAACCATATTTGTGTCAATCAGCATGGTGAATCTAGTCTCACTCTTCAATATTATCCTACCCAAATGCATAACAAGCCCATGCAAACATCAATGCAACTTTGCTTTGAGTTAGTCTGTCAGACTTTGTCTCAAGGAGAGGAAAAAAATGAAGGAAAAATTAGCTCTAGTTTTAGTTGACCTAAATTTATCTAAAATCAACAATCCGTGGAATGTGTATCTACTGTATGTATGTAATAATAATAATAATAATAACAATAATAAATCATTTTAATAACAATTATTTATTATTATTAAATATTCATTAACACATATTAATTATTTTATTATTTTATAATAAAAAATAAAAATATATATATATGTATATAATAGTAATATTTTTTTTCAGGCACATATTTGCATCTATGCAACATGATTTCTTGTCAAATGTCAGTAACATGTCTTACCAAGGGTGGTAGATGAGCAAAATTACCCCACACTATGCAAAAAGTATTAGCATTTGGCTGAAATGTTGGTTTTAAATCCATACCCTGCTTCATTCTGTCCGCGATTTATGAACTGCAGAGCAATATTGTACTCAAGTTGTGCAGAAATGTCAAAGGCAGATCTAATGCGGAGTGGGTAGAATCTTCCTGAGCTCAAACGCAGAGAGTGGAACCAGAACATTAAGTACTCTAATGAGCCACTCAGGTGTTCTGAGCTGACCAGAATGCTAAGGAAGATCATTTTGCCCCAATACACACTCTCTAATAACCGGCTGTCTGTCCAAGCCTGAAACGTAGAAACAGAAGATATGACAAACAATTTTTGACCTCAGTTAGCTCTTGGTAAAGTATAATAAAATTAAAGTGTTTCATTATGATGCTGCATTGGCTATTCACACAAATACAAATAGCCTCCCACAGACAGTACACTAAATGCATGATATGTTAGCACACAAAATGAAATGAAATCACCAGCTCAAATTTGATTGGCTGGCTTTACAAAATTTCCTGGAGTCCTGCAAGGTACATGATCAAAAACATCACATTTGAGTGTTAGTGTTAGTGTTAGTGGCATCAAATTTGTTTTATTTTATTTTATTTATTTTTTTAGACAAAGGTGTATAGAGGTAATTCTATTTGCATAGGGCTTGGTGATGTGAAGAGCAAACATAAGACAATGGGAAAAAATTATTATAGCACTTCACCATGAATACAACAGGAGAATCAGTACCGGTATAGCTGAAGAAGCAGAAAAGGTCTGAAGCCAGAAGAGAGTATGACATAAACATCTGTATGGCATACACAAGGTGATAAGATTTGGTGATGGAGAAAATCCTGAGTAGTGATGCCCTAGTTGCTTCTTTTTTTTGTTGGACAGGTAATGGAGTTAATTATTGTGAAGAATGCTCTCCAAGACTCATTACTATCAGTGTAACTTTACATAAAACTCAGAGATGATCGTGCTCATCCATGTCAGTAGATGGCAGTGCAGTGACTAGCGCCATTGTAGCATCAGTACTTAAAGTACATGAAAAACACTAATACTTGCAAAAGACCTTATGAAGTGCATTTTTTTTTTTTTTTCAGACTGATTATCCCAGCCACCCCCCGCGGGAACAACACTGCTGTGCAATTATATGAATGGGTTTTCCCATGCTGGCCTATTATAAATGGTACCAAAAAATACAATATCTGTGCCAGGTAACTTAGAATGTCTAAAGACTTTTCCAGAGATTGAAAAGGATAGCTCGCACAAAACTGAAAATTCTGTCATAATTTATTTACCACTAAAAATGCTTCATTGTCTACACAATGAACTTCAATGTTGTTCAGTGTTGTTTTGGACTCCACTGTCATCACTGTTATATGAAGTTATATATCAAAACAGCATTTATTTAGGTTTGGAATGAAAAAAATAAAAAAAAATAATTAAACATTTATGCATTTAGCAGACGCTTTTATCCAAAGCAACGTACAGTGGATTTAAGCTATAAATTTTTACATATCATGTGTTCCCAGGGAATCGAACCCCCAACCAATGCTCTACCAATTGAGCTACAGGAACACTTTAAATCTACACCTAAAGTTCATCATTCATTTGTACAAAGAAGCTACATCTGATGGTCTTATCTTTTTGCTGTTTTGGCCTCTGATGAAAAGATCATCACACTAATAAAGGTGAAGCCTTTTCTTCCCTTCTCTGCCTGCCATCTCTCCACACACACTACGTCTCTCCGCAGGGATGCCAAGGCTTCTCCTCATGCTTCTGATCCTGGCAGTGGGGCCTATTTTGTGGCAACATCCTCTCGTCTCCTCTCGCCTCGTATGAGTCTCAAACACATTCACATTCCAGGAGCAGTTTCTGTCAAAATGGCATCAATGGCTATACTGCAAAGAACAGCCTTTTAAAGCATCTATTACCTTCCATAAACGAAAGAGATGATAAAGACGCAGAGGAAAGAAAAAGAGATAAAGGGAAAGTCACTGTGGTTGCAGCGACTGGTTTGTTAAAAGTGTCTTTCCCAAAGGTGCACCAGTCTCTGTTTAAATTCACATTATCTGCCTTGAGTCTTTTCTTTTACTGTGAACTGCATTCTTTTCATTTCGTTCCTTCCCAAGATTCGTTTGTTTCTGCTTGGCCCGTTTACGTGAAGTAATTTCCCCTTTTTGTCCACCCCTGCCATGTCAAAGCTCCCATGCTGGGAACCACTCCCCTATAAAAAAATGGCTCTTAGAAAACCTAATTTTTTCCCTAAATGGAATCTTTCCACACTACCGGGCGTCAGATAAACAGATCCAATTTGGACTCTTACTGGTTGTCCCATAATGAAGTCAAAATGCAATTATCAGTAATGTTTTAGAAAAGAGCAGATATAAAGGAACAGGGTGCTGTGCACATACAAAGCACACACTCGTACACACAAGCTCTAGGTTTAAGAACTGGGACATCTAGAACTGATGATATAAATGAGAGAGGAACACAATAGACCAATAGGTTGTGTTCCAGGGGAGACATTTTCAAGCAACATCTTATAGTTTTTCATTCAGAGCAGCAATATTTGCCGTGTGTTACAGTTCTTTTGTGATGACAGTGAGCAGAAAGCAATTACGCCAGCGTTGTTTGTGTAAACCACGCGCCTGAACCAAATTTGCAAGCTGCCAGGTGCTGTAGACTTTTGCAAGCCTTTGTGCCATCCAAGCTAATAAAATGCTGTTATTATTCTCTATGTGCCCATTTTTATTTCATTTTTTGCTGAATGCAAATAGATCTCTCATTCTTGTTTTTTTAAAACAATTAAACTGCTTTGTGCACGGGTCCAGAGCAGCAATGAAAGCTCAATAATTTTCCAAATTTGACGCACTTGGGAGAGTTTGAGGTTGCGAGTGCCTATGAATTGTATTATGTGCAACAAAGAGAGCATTGAGTGCAGAAAACTAAACCAAACTGAAAATCTTCATTATTTACTCACCCCATATAGTTCCTATCATTTACGAACACAAATACGACATAAAAAAGGTTGACTTTCATTTTATAGACAGAAACAATTCAAGCATTATTTAAAATATCTTAACATATGCTCATTGAAAAACCATACCTCTACCTACATTATACATAAATAAAATAAAATACATAAAAACATACCTCCACGTACAAAAATACCTACACCATAAATGTACCAATTCACTGCAAGTTCCAGCAGAAATGAACAGACGTGACGTGAGATTTGTGTGTGTGTGTGGTTCATTGCACAATACTGTTACGTGAAACACTTTTACCTCAAAACACTTTCACCATAGTCCATGATTCGTATATTAATACATTGTGATGTTGGTCAGCTCCTTATGTATGGCTTTCCTGATGTAGTAAACTTACTAGGTATACTGTAGCTCACCTTGTACATGTGTGCTCTGGTTAAAGTCCCGTGAACACAGATCACAATAAAATATTATCTCACGTTTTCTTTTGTTTAGTGTAGGTGGTATGTTTTTTTCAAATGACATAGAGCATTTATAGTGGCACTCACCAGAAATTTAATTACTGCACTACTGCGATGCAAACAACAACCAACATAAAAAATGTCATCAGATTCATGTTCTTCTGTTTTGAATAAAACCGAACAGGGTTCTACTGAACATTTTAATTTCAAATCACCCCAAAACATGCAAGGAGCAACATAGTGTTTTGCAAAAATGTCGCCACAGACACATTTTTCCAATGAGCCTGGGTTAAAATATCTTCTTTTGTGTTCTGCAGAAGAAAGTACAGGTACTGTAAGTCAGACAGGTTTGGAACAACATGATCCATTTTAATTCAGACCACTCAAGAGATGTCAGACAATATAATTGCTATCTCTAGCTTTCAAAAAAACTATCCAAGTAAAGTTTTTTTTGAACTACGCTCAGGCAATAACCTATATCCTTCAACTACATCTTCAAAACCTTATTTGCACACTCAGACATCATTACAGGAGCAGTAATGTTACATTCTGAAACTCTAATTGAAGGAGCCATAGAAACCCACTCCGTTCATCCTCAAGGAGTATGTCAGAGAGTAAAAGAGGCACTTTCTGTTTCTTCTGTTGTATGCCCCTGGGGACCTCACTCCCAGTCCAGATTTCTGCTCATAAAGTGGATGTCCTCGCTCTTTAGATTTCACTTAGCTGTGGAACACAAGCCTGGACACTGGCACCAAGTTGTGCCGTCCCCTCATAAAAAAGGAGGGAACGGAGAGGGACCAGTGGGACTGTGCTTCCCTGAGCACTGCCAAGCTGCTTCTACATCTCCTGACTTATGAAAGGAGAAAGAGAGAGAAATACTGAAAGCGACTGAATGCTGGACAACGAATCAGGCCAACAAAAAAGCCCCAGAGATGAAAATGTGTACAGGAGAGTAACTGTGCATTTGTGTGTAAGCAACCTGCTGAGAATTCAGTAAGGCAGGTGTGTGTAGTGCCTGCTAGGCTGCGGAGGAGATTACAGAACAGGTGGTGCTCTCTGTAGAAGAGGACACAATGGAGACCTGATACTGTAAAGTTAAACACACACCATAAAAGGCCATTCTCAGAAGGCTAGCCAATGGCAAGAGAGGCAGTGGAAAAAACATCCTAAACCTCACCTGGATCTGCTTGTTAGATACAGGCATCAGTTTGCACCAAGAATTGCAGTAGTCAATACTCATCCAAGAAATAAAATGTAGGCCTATTCCCAGCCTATTTTTTTCAGGACATAATTATTGGAAAGTTTTCTGGAGTGCATCTGAATAGAAGAGAGACATTCTGAATAATCCATAGTACTTGAAGTGCACCAAAAAAGGATACGAGACCAAACTCCCATCTCCATCAAAAAAAAAAAGTGTACTATCCTGATTAATCTGGAGTGACAAGCTGCTTTGGGACACAGTAAGTAAACTTATATGTCTTTAAAGTAAGTACTCATTTAGCTCTTTTTTGTAGATCCATCAATCTATTGATGTGGAGGAAATCCACACTAACACTGAGAGTGCATGTGCACAGATACAAAGCTGTCATTGGGGCATAAACATTTCAGAAGGTACACTTTTGTACGTTTTAGGGTCTTATATGTACCTTTAAAGGGATCGTTCACCCAAAAATTACCCCATTATTTACTCACCCTCAAGCCAATATGGACCCTTTAGGTACAACCCCAGCAAAAGATTTTGTACCTTATTATTTTCATAGTGTGCAAACTTCACAAATAAAGGCCTCCTGGCTCAACTGAGACTCAAACTCAGGACCTTCTTGCTGTGAGGCAACAGTTCTACTTAGCAAGCCACCACTGCACCCCAGTACTTGCACTTACCAATAATGCAATGCACTTTATTGTATTTTTTCAGGCATAGTTGTTGATAGTCCTCTCTGACACTATGAGCTATTGTTTTGATGATGCTAATTCTCTGAACACACTGATCACTTGTTTGTGCAGCAAGTTATGATGAACAAGTCATAACTTACTTAAGCTTAATTAAAATGCATTACTGACACTACAGAGAAACAACAGATGTTAGCATAAGTTGATATGAGTTGAATATTAAATTACAAATTCTTTTTCATGTTACAATTTAGACTATAATACATTTTTAGGTCCACAAAACTCAGTCTACAATCAACCGCAAATGCTGCATACAGGCTTTAAGAACCTGACCAAAAACATGTCTAGCACTGCCTTGCTAGACTTGACAAAAGTAGAGACTCCTTCAACCTATTTGTGCACTTTTTTAAGAAAGAAATTAACTTTCCATTCATCAAATAATCATGGAAAAAAAATATTTCATTGATTTTACGAAGAAAATTAAGAAGCACAACTTTTTACAAATGTGATGAGATTTCTTTTTTTTAAAACACCAAGTCAGTATATTAGAATAATTTCTGAAGGATTGTGTAACACTGGAGATTTCAGTAATGGCTGCTGAAAATTAATCTTTGCCATCACAGGAGTAAATTAAAATTTTTTAATAAATTTATTTTAAATTTTAATAATATTTCACAATTTTACTCTTTTACTTTATTTTTCACCAAATAATTACAGTCTCAATGGGCATAAGACTTTATTCAAAGATATTATTTTTTTTACCCCAAATATTCAAATGTCAGTGTACATTTTGTAATTTATTTAAATAAAGACTTTTATCAACATGAATGTTCATATTATTATTGTTCATATAATTTATTTTCCTTATTCCTTTTATTTGTTCACTTACATTTTCATTTATCTATGAATATTTCATATTTATTTTTTTCACCTATCATTTATACTGTATTTCTTTCCACAAAACCTGAATCAAAATCAACTAGTTTACAGTAATTGTATTTATAAGGAACCAGTTATAAAACTCTAACCATATCACCTTTTGAGTGTCCTTTGTTTCTGATATTTAATTTAAACATACCCTTTATTTAAAAAAAGAGGTCAAAATTTAAGTTTCCAATCCAAAACATTCTACATCTACTTTACCCTGCAGGAGAGGCAGCGCCTAAGGGTAAAACTGGGTACCAACCATCCCTACATGAAAAAAATAAAATAAATAAATAAATAAATAAAAAAGAAGAAAGGCTAGGGGTCATTAGTCTGATGTAGTCTAATGCCTCCTATTGAGACTCTGCATTCAATTAGACCATTAATTGGACAGAGAGTCACCTCACCTTTCCAAGTTAAAAAGAAAAATAACTAAAAAAAAAAAACCGCTGACAGTGTTCCTTTGACTTCACCCTAATTAATTATCATGGCACCTGGGGAACACGAGAACAACATCGCAGACTTGCAGTCATATCTTCCTCCTTTTTACACATTAGAGAATATGAACTCATATTTCATGCTGTGATATTTTCTATGAGACGAACTTGGAGAAACAAGAGTTTTGTTTTTTCACCCCTCTTCGGTCCATGGTGTGAGGGGTGGCAGCTTCTTCCACAGGCTGCATCCATCTTTATGCAAATAGGAGGCAAATAACTCTGAACAACAGCCAATATCTGTGAAATGAAGGCAAGCCAAGGTTGTAACACTGCTGTCAACAGTGCTGGAGTTTTGCTATATTTATATACATATCATAATAGGTTGGCTGATTGTTTGGTGTTTTAACGCAATGCCAGCTTCCTTGGATATTTTCATGGTGAGTAACAAGTAAAAAATATCTAAGAGCTATTTAAAAAACTGTAAATCATATCCTCTCAAATTCAGGGCGACTGTGTTAAAATTTTCTTTGAAAGTGTTGCTAAGTAATATAATTCCCCAAGAGAAACCAGCACAATTTAATAAAACGTTTAAGAGATACTGGACTCTCGCATGAGGAGCATAGCGGTGGATATTAAGAACCTGTGTGTGATTCTAGAATGTCCAATTCAGCATTTTGTATATGTGAATTGATCCCAGTAGATGTGTTTTTTTACCCACAGTCGGGTTAATTTCATACAAATCCATACGTATGCTAATACAATAGCATTAGCATCAGCAATAAACACTGAATTCTGACTAGAAATTTGAATTACACTTGTATGATTATTAATGATTAATGCAGCTGACACGTGTTCTGCAGAATTTGATCCATCTGTATATATGTCTTGATATTGTTGTAATTATTTTTTTTTCAATCAGATATTAGTATATTTAAACAGCGAGATATTCATATTTTAAATATAAATATTTGTAAATAAAGTTAGAATTTTACCAAATCCTGAGTTTGAGGACTTTTTCAACCTAGCATTGAAAGTGCTCAGACACACCTCCAAATCAGCAGAGTGTATTTCATCTGCACTGTGGACTCATCTGGCAACACACCTGACAGTAATTTTTAAATGAACCCAAGGACCTTGATAAGCCCCCCGACCCTGACATCAGGTGTGCTTGATTGAGTTCAAACTAAACTCTGCAGGAAATTAGATCTCCAAGAGTGAGATTGAGCAACCAAGATAAATGGAAAATCACAGTCCTGTTTCAGTAATGTATAGTCACAAGTTATGTAGTGTCACAGTGATCGTAATTCTGTTGGTACACAACCTGAGAACTACAGAGGCCTGGCTCAGATCTGTGAAACAATCAGGAGAAGCACAGTGTAGAGAATCCGATAAGCCCCACTCGAGACTCCAGTCCAGCTCCACCATTATCCCATTACTGCAGTGTGTCCTCTCTCTGCTGCAATTAAGACAAACCTTCAGAGACATAAAAGCTCCATCTCTTTACGGCAAATGCCATCCATCAAACATTAGCTTCATATCTAGGGAGAGAGTGGTCGAGGCTCTTTATTGGTATGTCCATTGACTCCAGAGCTGGTAAAATCATGGTGGCGAAGCTCTGGGCATCTCTGGAGCGAATCACCAGGCTGATGCGTCCTACAGGACTCTATGGAGTTCGAGAGGCTGGACTGATGAGATAGGATCTGATGTGTCCTTGCCAGATGTGGAAGTTTAATTAAAACCTGCAGTCACGCCACCATGGGAAGTGTGAAACAAGAGACAAAGCCAGAGTGTGAGAGATTTTTGGTTCAAAACAAGCAGATCAAGATGAGGATGGCTTCAATGGGCCCTGTGCCTAGTGAAGGATTTCATGGATATTGCAGGAGACAGGGCATGAAGAGATGGTGATTTAAAGTACTTCTAGCTAGTGGATGAGTGGGGATATAAGTGAAGTTTGTGAAGGGTTTTGTTAGTGGGTAACAAGCTATGGCACCGATGTCAATCCTCAGAATGGAGACAGAACTGCTCGTTTTTGCATTTATGTTTTACATCATAATGGAGGAGACGGTGATGGAACTCAGCCAAGACCGAGTCCAGGTAAATTACACTGGTTTGCTGCATCCTTTGTCGGATTACAACTTTAAATGCAGGTACTGGTTCGGAGCTTACTTGAATAATGTAATGATACATATGAAAAACTACTTAATACACAAACTCGCACACACACACATAGCAGTTCAAATGATGACTGATACGTTACAAAGGTGCGATTTTATATAGTTTATTGTCTTGACCAAGGTGATCATATGTAGACAGGTTTACAACCCGTTTTTTAAGTAGTTAAAGTATAAAAATAAAACTGAAAAAAGTTAGTAGTAAAGCTCAATGTTCAACAGCAGCAATCACAACTGAGCAGTGCTCTGTTTGAATGTAATATTCTGACAATAAATGTAAGGAAGTACATTAGTTAAGTTTACTCATACAAATATAAAGTACTACGTTTTGTTTTTCTCACAGGACATCAGCACTACAGAAATATGGTCTTTTGCAACATGATACATTGCTGTAGATTAAACTACCCAACAGTATTTTTACTAGGCAACTTTAAATTGAATAGCATTGAACATATATAGAAGTAAACTGCAACATACACAGTAGTGCAGAAATAATATTAATGTAAAATCATCCTGACAAATTATTTTTCAGAATACTACTGTACATACCTTTACTTTTATTCTCAGTGCCTTAAGTATATTAGAGTATGCAAGATAATACATTTACTTAAGGACAGTTCAGCCAAAAATGAACATTCTGTGATCCTTTGCTCACCCTTAAGTTGTTCCAGGTTTGTAATTTGCATTATTGGGGTATTAAACATGACCAAAGGATTTTACCCAATATGGTATTGGTAGTTACTAAAAGTAGTTTACTTAAGCATCTCAATATTTCTTCTAATAATTATGTTGTCATAGCGCTAAACAATTTCTCTTTTCCTTCTTTCTCTAAATCAGACTGGACCCCTGTACTGCAGGATGAAGCTGAATGTGCCAGTGTTGGACAGGTGTTTAATGGCCCTGACAGTGCTGCTAGATCTTCTGGGAAGTGAAGGCCTGGTGTTTCTCTTCTGTCTGCCAGTGGTACATCATAAAGAGTGGTCTCCAGAGTGTTTGACATGTGCCTCGTTCCACAGCCACAGCATTGTCCTTCGAGTCTCTGAGGATGTGCTGGCCATTCACCAAGAGACTCACCTCCTGAAGACCCCAGAACACATGGAGGCAGCGCTGGGCTCAAACTGAGGGTGTTTTTCTGATGTTAAACCTAAGCTATGCTGTAAATGGTTGTAAAACGTACTTTCAGTTTAGAACAATTTGTTTTAATTAGGGATGCACCGAATCCAGGATTCGGATTCGGCCGAATACTGGGCTTTTTGATGGGGTTCGGTTTCGGCCGAACCGAACCCTAGGCTTGCGCTACGCTGGTCGACGTCACACGGCCGTTGATTACGTGAAAGACTTTTCAGTACTGCTGGGGTCATTCGTTCCCACACTCGCTACCGGCTGTCACCTGTTAATGCAGAGCATCTTGTTTTTTTGAAAGGCAATTTCACATTTCATGTGAAAGGTTAGAGGTTTTACAATAATTTCATTATGACGCAGGAGATGTGTGTGATCTTCCGTAATATTTTTCGTAATATTTGGCTACTGTTCTAATCGTAGCCTAGCCTACTGTTATAAACAAAAACTGCCAACTATCCATGTTTATTGAGTAAATGTTCAATAACATTAATTTGAGTTAAGTCACCAAACATATCCTGGTTTAAAAAAGAAAAGAATAACACTTTTCTTTGCATTGTTGCACATTTATTGAAAGGTTTTGGTTTGTACTTGGGTAAGCATAGGGTTATGGTACTTGTCAAAGTAGTTTTTCCCACTTGTCATCCTGGCATAATGTTGGCTAATCTTTTTTTTTTTTTTACAGTTAAAATAAAAATGAACAATAAACTTCTGTGGACGTTGTTTACTTCATTAATGTGTTTTACTGTGTTATAATGGAATGAGGATGCGAGTAGGATTCGGTATTCTGTTTCGGATTCGGCCGAACCCAAAAAATCTGGATTTGGTGCATCCCTAGTTTTAATGTGTAAAAAAATATTTACACGACAAAAAAATAAACACAAAAAAGAATGTTTTGTGAAAAAAAATTATAAGCTGCATTAAAAAAATTACAATGTTCATGAGTAGCCTACTTCTCTTTTATTTACACATGAATATGAAAAACAAAAATACAAAATGTACAGAAAGTACTCAGGTTTATGTATGAACAAATTACACACAAAAAAAAAATACAACTTATGCATTTCATTTTTAACTTGCATTACAAAAATAAACTAGAGAAATTAGGTTTTTCCATTGACAATATGATTTAAAAAAAAGACAATGAAAAACTTTAAAATACCCATTTTTTCCTACTGTTATCTCTTGGCTAATGAATAATGTATTTGTTATGCATTCCCTTAAGAAGAGAAAACGTGCATTCTTCTCTCATTCTCTGTAGTTTGATGTCCTCCCTGAGCAGCTCCATTCGCTCCCTCACCTGTCCCAGGACACTTTAGCAAATAAACCATGCCTGTTAACAACAACAGCACAATGAATTACAGCAACAACAAAAAAAATGTACTATTAACTTTGTATTTTTAAGTTTCCCAGCAGGCTCACTCGCTCCAGAATAGTAATAAAACAAGAGAAAATGGAAACACTTATGAAAAATATAAAGACAGGTTTGTAATCTTACCAATAGAAAATATGACACAAAATACTGCAGTGCTTAAGTTTGGTTAAAACATTTGTAGACATCTCTTGCATGACAGCACTTCAAAAACACTCTTATATAGCGACTGTCTTATTGTTTGTGGGCTTTATGTAAAAAAAAATTAAATGGAAAAAAAAAACTGGCTTTTAACACTTTCGCTAGGTATTTGAGTGAATGGAAATACTTACATATCAAATGTGAAGTCCTCCACAGACCTCTCACCTGCCACCGTCGTCATATGCACGCAAGTGATTCTGGGATATGGTAGAGTGGGAAGTGTCCATAGATGTACACTTCATTTTCATGGGAACTGAAGGGCGCATTTCAAGTCGCTTTCGAAATTCGTCAGCCTTCGTCGCGCCGCGGTGATGCATTCGCACTTCAAATGCAGTCTTCGAATTGCGCATTTTGACTTTGGGACAGCTTACGTCGTGACGCTGTGATGCAATCGCACTTCACATCCGCACCTCGGAGTCCACGCACTTCACTTTGGGACACCCTTCGTCGCGCTCCTGTGACGCATTCGCACTTCAAATGGGCACTTCGGAGTCCATGCACTTAGGTTTGAGACACAGCTTAAGAATCCCATGGCACTTCTCTTAAAATGTAGGGGTGTAACCAGGGGCGATTCTAGGGTCAGAGCTTTAGGGGTGCTGAGCACCCAATGAGCCCCAATGCCTCCACCCACCCTCTTTTCACACGAAAACAAAAAATATGTCTATTGAAAAATAACTATAATTTTAACATTGATTCAACTAACTCCAAAATCCAGTTTTATTTTTATTTTTTTTGAGACCTTTTCAAAACAACAGCTTAATTGTGAGAGTTCACACAGACAGCCCCCTGTAACGAACACAAAACCTTCTTCACTCAGCTGGTTTTCCTGACCGTTAACTCCATGTGCCTCCTTTTGTATCAACAGTCATCAGATTGGTTACATTAGATTCAACTTTATTGTCATTGAACAAAGTAACAGGTACTTGGACAACAAAATGTAATTCATCTTCTGTAAATTATTTACAAATGGCCATCTCTAACATATCTGGATGCACACCTGTCTGAACTTTCATAAACCAATATGTCATCAATAAATAATAATAAAACAAGCTTCATATCAAGAGTCATTTTAAATGTCTTTATTATTATTATTATTGGGCTTAGAAACTTTTTTTAAATGACAAATTCCTTTCACAAGAGAAACTTGTGAGTTTGAAATAAATAAATAAAAAATAAAAGCAGGGGACCATTGCCTAGATAAGTAATTTGATACAAAAGCAGCGGGTTTGCATTATCTGTTACTTTAACTTAACTCTTTTCAGCAGAAGAAAAAAAAAACAAGACAGAGGTCATTATGGACGGTCTCGTCTCTCACCTGAATCTGTCTTTTTTCTTTTAAAGAATTGTCGTATGTCCATTGCTCACTGCCAGGCCACAGACACACACACACACACACACACACACATACACACACACACACATACACACACACACAGAGAGAGAGAGAGAGTAATGCTAGGAGTTCAGGAGTTAAGCCTGGTTCAGGTTAAATCCTGTGTGTGATGAATGAATAAATACAGCAAAAGAAAAACATGAAACTTTCTTTTGTCTAGTTTGATTGTCAGCCACAACTGAAAAATAACAGATATAAATCTAGGAATTAATAACAATTCTTTTAAAAAGCCACAGTGAGTGTTTTCAGTGATACGTGTTTTCACTCAAAACGCCAGGGCTTCATGTTTCCATGACGACTGACGAGAAAAGACGCACGTGACTTCATGTTTACATGACTCCCGAGTATTAAATTAACGATAAACTTTAACAACAGAGACACACGTACGCAGTACACAGGTACGCAGTTTATTTGTCGCTCTTCTGTTTTTGTTTCACGCTCTAGCAGTTAATAAACAGAACTGCATGCGTCTTGCGGAAGAACATTGTAACCGGCGTTACTTCTCTCCGTTTATGACTATGGACGAGTCACCCAGGTCCTGTGCTACTCCACAGCGGCGGCGACCCGCCGGACTAAAATAGTCTGAAAATAAACACTTATTATAGATGTACCACCATGGTGATTCAGGATACTGACTCCAGTATTCACCGATATGGTTTCAGAACTTAGTTGCACCACAACCGATCACAACACTACATCACGGGTTCTCACTCTGCGTGTGTTTCGCGCTGGATGACGGTCGTGCTGAGCGGTGCAGGTACACAGAAGTAGAAGAAGAGAAGAAGTTGACACCATTTGCTATGCGGGAATGTTTTCATTTTCCTCCTTAACACATACATTTTAAACCACAAACTACGGAGTATGTTTTGGACAATATTTAACCGTGTAAAAGACGAACAAAAATTTTAGAATAACAAAATTTCTTACTCCAAGTTTTAGGGGTGCTGAGCTCCTTTTTTGGGGTGCTTCAGCACCCCTAAAAAGGGGCTAGCCTCGCCCATGGGTGTAACCCCGGTGTAGTGGCCAAATTGCCACCACTTGCACTTGTCAATCATGGCCTCCTAATAATCATCATCCACTTGACTACCTCTATGACTCTCTCTCTAGCCGCATTTCCACTGTCGGGCCAGTGCGAGCCAGGGCTTAAAGCGGGCCGGGCGGGGCTAATAGCCTCGGGCCAGTAGCACCGAGGCCAGAATAGCGCAGGGTTTCCACAGTCGACAAGAAGCTCCGCTGCACGTCACTAAAACATGCCCTTTACACGCCTCTCAGGAACAACGTCATGCAACCCCATCATTTCACCAACAAAGAGAAGTTATCAGAAAACTAATAAGAAATAAATCACTGGAACATGCACGATCACACACGAACATGATAAAAGCGGCCATTTGTTTGCATGCTTTGTTAAATATTCAAATTCTAAAGCATCGATGTTTTACTATAGAATAAGTTATACATTGATCATAATTAATTAATTTATCAGGACTCAAAATTAATCACACAGAAATACACTTATTTCTATTTTATTTATTTTTAACGCTTATGAAAATACCCTGCTTATTCAGTCGAGCCTGTTTCTGTTTATCTGTAGCACAGTACGTAAAATTTAGAAAGATTGATAATATCTCTATTTTTATAAAAGCTCCCGAACAAAAACATTATATTTTTTATGATAGGCAACGTGGAGCTAAACTAGAGACGAGACTTATGACAGATAATATAAGTTACTAAATAAATACACGATTGTGATAGAGAATTAGAAGCTGACGTCTGATTTCTTCAAGCGGTCATATTTACCATGTTTACTATGATAACATGTTTAGCGTGCATAGTCTTTTACATCACTTAAAATATTTCTGCCTTCTTTAGTGATTATAATCCACATCAGATCGCGTTATTTCAAACACTTGCTGCTGACTGAAAGTGAGTTTTGAGCAACTTATTTAAAAAAGTTTTTAATGCTGGTGTTATAGCTGTTAGCTTTCTGAAATGATCCGCAGTGCAGACGCTCTCTAGTTTTATAAAAGCTCCCGAACAAAAACCATTATTATATTTTTATGACATATGCTACGCAGAGCTAAACTCTCGAGACGAGACTTATGACAGATAAAATATGTTAGGCCTAGCTACTAAATAAATACACAATTGTGATAGAGAATAAGAAGCTGACGTCTGATTTCTCCTGGTTGCATTTACCATGTTTACTATGGTAACGTTAATGTTTAGCATGCACAGTCTTTTACATCGCTTATAAATATTTCTGCCTTGTTTAGTGCTCATAGTCCACATCATTTCAAACACTCGCTTCTGATTTTTTTTTAACTCTTATGAACTCTCCCCCTTAAGACTTATTTTAAAAAGTCTTTAATGCTGGAGTTATCTTTCTGAAATGATTCGCGCTGACGCTCTCCAGATGCGGAGAAACTCCGCCTTTGCTCTTAACCACTCCTCTAGCCACAACTGGCCCGCTTTGGCCCAAGGTTTTCGTCGGGGCAAAAAACCCTGGCCATTGGCCCAGAGGAAGCCCCGACGAGGCATGATCAAGCCCCGGAAGTGACAGTGGAAACGCGACTGGCCCTGGCACACACTAGCACGCCCAGTTTAAGCTCGACAATGGAAACACGGCTTCTATCACCCTCCAACTGGGCCAAGGCCGGCTAAACAAACCACGCCCGAGCATGGCATGGAGCTCACACACTAGTCAAACGAACCGTGCTTTAGGGGTCAAACTTGCTCGGGCATGATTCATAATGCCTAGTGTGAGTACACCCCTAATGACCACAGAGAAGTCAGGACCTAAGTTTAATGTGTGGCGGGAGGAGCAAACAACAGACACAGTGGGGGTGGTGTCAGGCCTCGGAGAGGCTTTTATTAACAGAAAAATAACCAAAACAGGGAATAAAAGTGTCAAAAGTGGGAATTGTTCAAAATAAACAGGGGATCTGGTATCCTTGTTGTGCTATGAGGTTTGTAAAGGACAGGTAGTGTTCTGGAAGGAAGGGTCCAGGTAAGGGGCGGAGTCCGGTGGCCGCACGTGCACCTCTCTTCGGTCCATGGTGTGAGGGGTGGCAGCTTCTTCCACAGGCTGCATCCATCTTGCTGGCAACAGTGCTTGAAGGGACTAGATGGCCCGGCATCCTGGCCCAAAGACTGTGTAATGGGTGTGGTTCTCATCCGGACTGCAGGTCCGGCAGCTCATATCTCTAACAGCACGGGAGTCCCTCTACGCACCCTTCCTGGACCCACGAGGACACCAGCATGAATGCACGGGGAAGAGACCAGTCTCCCAAGGAGAGGCGCACTCGGCATTTAAACAGTGGCAGTGATGAGGCTCCATTTGCGTCAGGTGTGCCTTATCACACCTCGTCAGCCCAGGTCATTTCAGCGCCCCTCCTCTCTCACGCACACACTCCTGTTGGGAGCCTGGTGAAGGGTGGTGATTAAGGGACGGGTGATGATGATAATTAGCGGGGAGGCAGACAACTTGCCTCAAATGTTTTATCCGAAGGAGGGCGCTTTTAGCCAGTATAGTGTCCCCATTACTATACTGGGGCGTTAGGACCCACGCAGACCACAGGTTGAGCACCCCCTGCTGGCCTCACTAACACTTCTTCCAACAGCAACCTATTTTTCCCAGGAAGTCTCCCATCCAGGTACTGACCAGGCTCAACCCTGTTTAGCTTCAGAGGGAAACCCGTCTTGGGCTGCAGGGTGATATAAACAAAATGATCAAAAAAAAGAAAAGAAACTACAACTTTAACTATTATCACAATGAAAATGGAAAATATTAAAATAAAAACTAATTCAAAATATTAACAAAAACTGTTACAGTATCTTGATACTAAAATAACATTGGCTTGAACCCATATTACCCAAATATGAACCAAAGCTCAATCTATCAGGAGCATGTGCGCAAGTTGCTGCACCAAGGCTTTCAACTTCTGTATTGATTTTAAGAAAGAAAACTACAAAAAGTTATAAAATATATATATATATATATATATATATATATATATATATATATATATATATATATATATTTCCAGTGACTTTCTAACACCTACTTAAAATCCAGTAAAATCCTTCTCTACCTGGAAATAATATTGTTACTGTTGCACACAAAAATATTGTAACAGAAGGGAAACTAGGAAATATGATGAGATATCTTGCACAAACCAAACATATTTATCGGTATTGTTGTCACTGTCAATCTCATACAGTGACACATTCCTATTTCCTTTCAGGATGGATGAGGGGAGAGAAGAATGTCAGAGATTGTGTTTAGGAGGTAAAGGCAAATGGTGCATTTGGATAACAGCAAGAAACAAAAACGCGACATTCAAAAAGAAGGCGGCGCGAGACAAAAGAAGTTTGTGAGACAAACATTGAAGAACTTGTGGAGGTAAAACAATGTGCAAAGAAGACAGCACATCAGAAAACAAGCTAGACAAGATGCTGTAGAGCTCGCACTCTTGCTTACTTGTGAAAGGCTAAAATAAATACCCACTCTAATGAGAGAGGTGACCTATCGATTATCTGGAAGGGAGGTGAGAGGGCTGACAGAGAGCTGGGAAGAGGATGATAGGGGCTTCTTTGAGACATATTGAGGAAAGAGACTGTGAAACCATAACAAAGGCCTGATCCTGTCTAAATGAGAGCTGTCAGAAAAAATCCCAAAGAGAGCTCCATTGATTTATGATTTGACAATATCTGCCTGGAACACTTCTGTCTCAAACACTGTGCCCCAGTCACCATTTACAGGTAACCTAAACAGAAAAAGACACACTACAGAGAGGAGAAAGACAACTAGTGCACATTAATTACCTGCAACAGTAGGGTAAATCGTAAGTGGGGAGAAAGATTAAATACTACAGTGCAAGTGAACATTTTCGTAAGCACTGACCAGGCTTGTTTTACGTCAATCCACAGCTAACTGCCAACCATTCCTTTTACCATTCCACTTGTCTAGATCATGCAACTTCATGCATCTGAGGTGAGTTGAGCAGAGGACAAACAGTGACAGATGTTGGCCATGTTGGTAGTTGAACACTCCAGTTGTGAATGTCTGATCTTATAACACTGAGTTTAGTTATTTACAGGAGTAACACCTACTTTTGACAACCTCATTACATCTATATTATGTGTACACAACTATACAACAGTAGGTCTGTTGATGGCAATAAAAAAAGAAGAACAAGAAGATGATGAAAACGAAAACATGACAAAAAAAGATGACAAAAAGGGCAAAAGAACCCTGCTTTTAAAAAATACCTAAATAATGAGAAATTATGATAAATAAGATAAAAAAAATACAGTAAGTTAAATAGGTTTCCATTTGTTAACATTAGTTAACATTAACTAATTAACTCTCTCTCTCTCTCTCTCTCTCTATCTCTCTCTCTCTATCTATCTATCTATCTATATATATATATATATATATATATATATATATATATATATATATATATATATAAATATACATTAAAAGCTGTATCTGTTTATATTAATGGACAAGAGCTAACATGAACTAACAATGCCTTAAAAAAATGCAGTGCAAAATGAATATTAAAACGTTACACTGAGCCCTTCTTAGGGATTTACTCCTATCTTGGCATGTGTAACAAGCTTGGTATTTTTTATCTTAATATATGATAATACCACATTTACAGAGAGCTAGGATTCATTTTCTAGCTGAAGCCGCTTTAGAAATGCTCACTGGATTTTTCACTGGCAGAGACTGTATTTGACTTTGCATAGTCAGAGATCCCGAAGTATTGTTTTGTATATCAAAGAACAGATTTCCTTTTTTATCATCTAATAAACCTGGGGCTTTTGAAGCTTTTAAAGCTATTGGAGCTTTTACCACATTCAAACTCAACAGCCACTTCAAAAATCATTCTATATGGCCAAAAAATGAAAAGCCAATGGGAGCAATTGCAAATAACAAGCAGCACGGCTATTTCTGCAGAATAGTTTATGTGTCAACAACACCTCCATAGCACCGTCAAAGAGTGAAATAATTAATTTGCTGAGGTTTAAGTGGGGCTTTACCACAGGGATCCCTAACTCGTGTTTCTTGTTCCTGGGCAGCTGAATGGAGAAGTGTGACATGGGTGAAGCTGAATTATCTGACCGCTCTTTGTGCTGTCTGCTAAATTTAATTCTGTGTTTTGACTCAAATATGAATTTAAACGAAAAACGAAAGTTTTTACTTTTGAGAAGACTTAAAATATATATATATTAAAAAAAGATGGTACATCTTAGACAAACTGACAGCAAATTTAATTGCAGTGTAATGAAAGTAAATAAGAAAACATACATAGTGAGTGGGGAAACAATAAAAAAGTACAAAAGAGCAGAGAAAAAAAGATAAAAAAATATATATTTAAAAACATTCTGATCAAATCAGATGAAAAGAATAACTATTCTGATGAGTAACACCTTAGGCACTTTTTTTTCCTATAATTTAACAGCGTTTTTTCCATTTAGAGGTCATGTGTAAATAAGTGTAAATAATGCTGGCAAATCAACAATTTTACTGCAGTGTAAAGAAAGTGACTCTTATGTCTATTTGAAGCGAATGGGGTGGCTTACAGAGCAGTGTGGGAATTGTCAATTGGCCCTAAAGTAGTTTAACCAAGAAAAACTAGCGTGTCTGAGGACGGCAATTGGGGAGTTTGAGCACTCACACTGACGTAGTGAACATTTTTAAAATGACCTTTGATGACTGATTTAATTACTTTTTAATGATTATCTTTTTTTATGCCATTATCATAATTTTTTTTATGTTTTGTTCTACTTGCTAATATATAATTCCTTTGTGAATTGAATTGCTTTTTACAAATAATCTATTAAATACATAACATTAATTATATTACATAATTTATTTAATGATATACATTATATATATTAATATAATTAAATAATACATTAAAAGAATAATATAGTTAATTATTTTTGTTTAAAGGCAATATTTTAATCATATTTAATGCTTTGTTTCTTAATCATATTGGTGACCTTTTTGTGTTTCATGCACATTCTTTTACCTTTTAAAGGAATGCAAATTAGAAAAGCCTTGTACAGAAATAAATTTTACTCACATATTCATTTTAAATTCATTTGAAACTACAATGAAGGACAAATACAATATTTGAAAGCAGTCATGACATGCCTTGCCATTAATGAACACTACTACAATACGAGGAACGTAGTGGATCTAGACCTTTTGACACTTTTTTTAGTGGAAAGTGAGCAACCCCACATTCAAGTTAAGATCTGAAGATCCTAATGGGATGACGAAGGGTTCTATCTTGTAATATCTGGAACCCATTTACTCGCCCTGACAAGTACATCTACAATCAAAGCCATATCATTCCTTTCAGTTCACTGACCGCCACATGCTCCTATTCTTTCCCCTCTTCTATCCCACTGCCTCATCACAGACAGGCATTGTGAGGATGTGCTAAGCAATTAAAGCCAGCCTGGCACCGGGACTAATGAGATTCCAGAGCCACACTCTCTCTCCCTAACACCTCACCAAGGTTATGGGCTAGCAAGCATGCCCCACACACCGCTCCCAGCGGACACCTGCAGAGAAGCTCTCTACTGACGCAGAGCTACAGAAAAAGCCAAGATAATGTTAACACCTGAAATTCATTTGCTCTGCGAGGGAAAGCGAGAGAGAAAGATGGGGCAAAAGGAAGGGGAAAAGGAAGGGAACGAGAAAAGAACGAAAGCGAGAGACTGAGCTGCCTCATTAGTGTTTCAGTCACAGCATAACTTTCTGCTCACACCAGGCTTACATATTGCGGAGAAAAGCTGCAGTAAAAAACCACCTCACCTCTGACAAGTGCTATTCACCAGGCAGACACAGAACAATAACGGTGTCTTACAGTGAGGCTTCCACCTTGCTCTCTCTCTCTCTTTCTACCCCGCTCTTTCTGTATGCTGTTCTCTCTTTTATAAATAATGGATATTGTTTGAGAAGCTGTATATTTATTAATCCAAATAATACAATATATGGAACAATACATTTTTTACAATATATTACTTAAAAAGTTTCTATAATGAATATGAATGTTCCCTTTCAGTGAGTCACGTTCAGCGTTACATCATTGTAATGAAAATAAGCATTGGCGTGCAAGACTGGCGAATGGACATAGGTGCGCAAGATTTGCATTACGCACTCTGCTCTGCAAAGTGGGTATATAAGGAAGAATGCATGCAATCAGACATTTAGCTTTAGTTTCGGAGCCGAATGTTTGTGTTCAAGCCTACAGTCAGTCAGTAGCAGAATGAGAAAACAAGTGTTTGTGTCACGGCATGTCAGTGGTGGTCACATGTTCCAGTGCTGCTGCAGCTTTTTGAGAGATAACTCCAGAGCACAGGGCCAGATTAACAGTTTGTTGTACCCTGGGCAACAATATTCAAGGGCCCCATCATCACGACCCCGGGATCACCATAATATGGTCATATACAGAATATATTACTGTAATATACAGTAAATATACTCAATACTTCAAATTCTAACTGTCATCAGGTGTATTTTGATTTACAAATATTTAAATGCTCATAGAACTACAAATGCACTACTATGTCCCCTATCAAAGACATTCACTCACATATAATGCTATGAAAACAAAACACATCAGCATCTGTATAATCTGGTAAAATTGACCCACTACATTGAGAGGGAGGGAAATATCCTCCATTTTCACAAAAATGAATAAATAAGCAACCACTTTCAAACCATTGTTTATTTAACAACATTTATTCCCAATATAAATGTATTGAATTGATAGAGCTATAACAGAAGACCACAGACAACACATCAAGAAACATTTTGGTCCTCAGCTCATTTTAAGCAGAAATCACCCTGACAGGGTGACCCTGTCCCCTCAGAATTCAACAAGGCAATCAAGTTATTAGTCCAACACAAACAATTTGAAATCTGCCAGTTATCCCTCCAAAACAATATACAGCATTTTAATAAAGCTGACACCTCAAGGAAAAAATAAATAAATAAAATGCAGTATCACTATTATCTGCTCATAAACATTTTTATCCTAAGCTCATTTTAACTTGTTTTAAAATAGAACAACAACATATCACAGCACAATTAACCAGTTAAACATTTTAGTGCTACATAAACATTTAGAAATCTGTCAATTTCTCTGAAGAAGACAAGACAGAAATAAATGCTACATAATCTGGCAAAACACACAATTTTAGTCCTAAATAATGAGGAAGTGCATGTTTGAATTTGAAATGCCTTCATTTGGCAAACACATCTTACAATGGCTTTTTTCTGGACTTTGACTGTGCAAACTGGTGTATAACATCTTCCAAATCAAGGCCACTAACAAGTTCATGTCCAATAGCTAAAATAGAAAGATAAAAATAAATACTTCAAAACCTGGCAAAACACACAATTTTAATCCAAAATAATTAGGGAGTGCATGTTTGCTTTCATTTGGCATCTTGAAGAAAAGTCCTGGCTAGCTGAGTTGTCCTCGTCGTTGACGGAAGCTGACTTAACAGAACTGTCGGCAACATTAACAGGAGTGAAGAAATGACCTATTTTAGGTATATACTTAAAATTTTCTGCGTTTCTGATGTCCTTTTCCTTTTTTAATTTCCGCTTCGCGCTCCCACTTAGCTTCTCCATGTCAGATTTTTATCTGTTGTAGCAACGCCTGACGTAACCCGCTCGGCGTAACATTTGACACACCTCATGCGGACTGACCAATGAGGAGAGGGTCTTAACTTGAGGCCCTCTCTTCATTGGTCATTCCACATGAGACTGACTCTCAACCGCTCTCAACTCACGTTCAAAGTCATAGGCAGCGCAGCGTCTCTCTGTGCAGCGCAAAAGCCCGTGTTGACAGTTTGTTTAATATAAAGCGAGATTACCAGATACAGTATTTTGCTCGTGCCCTTGCTTCCCTGGGCCCTTTAGAGGTCTTGGGCCCCTGGGCAATTGCCCAGTTGCCCTTATGGTTAATCCGGCCCTGCCAGAGCATGCTGCAGTTATAAACAACTATCAGTCATGTTGCGACCTCCCCTGTGCGCTTGAGTGCTTCTATAAAAAAGAGAATTCCTCTAACAGAGTGGCAAGGGTGTGAGGTTGTGTCTTTTTAAAGATGTCATTCTACCTGTGTGTTTCTGGGTGCGGTTGCTTTCTGGCTCCCTCTGACAGTCATGATCATTGTATCATGTGCCTGAGCTTAAAGCATGCTGATACTGCGTTCATGGATGTCATGGAGACATGTTTCCATTGCGGGAAGATGGCGATTGTGGTGTTGCGGTCAAGACTCGGGTTTCAGTAAATTTTTGTGACAGGCTTAATTTGGTCATGGAAAGGAAACTCAAATGGCAGAAAGCAACATCCTATTTGTTTTCTTTATTTCACAAAAGCACAACGTTTTGTTTTCATTGTGAGTGCATACAAATAAGGATTAAATTAAATTATTAGTTTAGGCACCGAACGGTTCCTGGCCGAATTCCAAATGGAAGTGATCATCCTTATCCCATTGGAGTGGGGACTTTGTAGTGAGCAGAGCACGTGCGTGTCACTATGTTGTGGTTAGGAATGTACTTGGCAAATGGAGCGACATTATTTCCTCATTATCTTCAACTGGGATGTTCCCGTGACAATGCAGCACATGTCTGTCAGCAGATTCGCTGATGGACGCCGACATAAAATCAATAAAAAGTTTTTATTTATTATATAGCGTTTTTTTTAAACTTTTTTAAAATATAAAATGTATGTTTATTTGCAACCGTTATGCAAACAACAATAAAAAGACATTTGTGACAGTAAAATAGCGACATCTGCTGACGGACGCATTGTCACGGGAACATCCCAGCTGCAGATAATGAGGAAATTTTGTCGCTCCTTTTGTAAAGTGCATTCCTAATGACTACTTAATGGCACGCACGTGTCCTTCTCACTACAAAGTCCCAACTCCAAGAGGATAGGCATGATCACTTCCATTTGGAACCATTCGTTACCGAAACTAATACCGGCACATCCCTACATACAAATAAAAGCAGATCTTTATATTGTGATGCATTATTAATATGATAATAAGTGTTTAAAAGTTGACAATGGTGTTTCGTGTATTCAGAGTTGTTCACAGTGTTAAAGAGATGGATTCTCATGCTAAACATTCCTGTCCTGTCACTTCCTGTTTGTTGTTGGCGGCTGTACTGCGTTTGAGCTCCGTCACTATATTCTTTTCATTGACTATTTTTAACTCAAAAATCAATTGTATACATCATCGTTTCCGTTTATATAACGTGTGAATATATCCTCTATTGTATTCTACAACAAAAACAATCAGAGCGCCTCGCTATCACTAGTTTTATTTTGATCTCCCGGGTCCGCTATTAGCTTTTAGCCCGTTAGCATCAGCGGCGTGGTTGCAGCTAACTGCGCTAACATTGCTAATACTCTATTCACACACATTACCACTGCTGTACTCACTGTTACTTGCTTTAATGGCGGATGAATGTCTCCACTCTGTGCAGCTCGAGCTCGAGGCCGTGGGAAAGCAGATTCGCGACCTGGAGGTGAGGCAGGCCCAGCTGAGAGAGCGGAGAACCGCACTGGAATCATCCCGGGCTGACGCTCACAAGTCCGGGGTAAGTATACAGCGATCTGTTAACAGTCCCACCACGTCTACTCCGTGTGTTTCTCTGCACAGGCCCGGTGCACCCAGGACGCGATCTTCCCAGATGTCCTTCACTGCGACGCCGGGACACCACGGACCCTGGGTGCATCCACAGCGGAGGACGCGAGCCGGGTCCCGGGCGACGACTTCTCCCCCTCCTGCCTTCGACATCTCCATCCGGAACCGCTTCGCTCCCCTCCGCGAGACAGGACGCGACGCTGTGATCATCGGAGACTCCATCGTCCGACACGTAAGTGCTACGTTAGCCGAAGGTAAAGTGCACACTCATTGTTTGCCTGGTGCTCGTGTTCTCGATGTTTCTGCGCAGATACCCGCGATCCTGAAGGTCGACGAGAGCCCCAGAGCGGTCGTGCTTCACGCCGGGGTTAACGACACCACGCTGCGGCAGACGGAGACGCTGAAGAGGGACTTCAGCAGCCTGATCGAGACGGTTCGCAGCACGACGCCCGCGGCGACGATCGTCGTGTCAGGACCACTGCCCACGTATCGACGAGGACACGAAAGGTTCAGTAGACTTTTTGCTTTAAATGAATGGTTGTTGTCATGGTGTAAAGAACAGAAACTGCTATTTGTTAATAACTGGAATCTTTTCTGGGAGCGTCCTAGGCTGTTTCGCGCTGATGGATTACACCCCAGCAGAATCGGAGCGGAGCTGCTCTCTGACAACATCTCCAGGACACTTCGCTCCATGTGACTAGTAAGACAATTCTCTAATAACTATTATGATGAGTTTTGTTCCACCCGCTTAAATGATAAAAGTACTTGTGCTGTAAAAACTATTAAGACTGTGTCTGTTCCCCGAATAGTGAGGTCAAAATATAATGTAGGATCTAGAAAAAAATCTTATCGTAATTAAACCAGAAAAATGTAAAGTAAATGAACAAAAACAATTTTTAAAGTTTGGGCTCATAAATATTAGATCACTCACACCCAAAGCAGTTATTGTAAATGAAATGATCACAGAAAATAGTTTTGATGTACTCTGCTTGACTGAAACCTGGCTAAAACCAAATGATTATTTTGGTCTAAATGAGTCTACTCCACCAAACTACTGTTATAAGCATGAGCCCCGTCAGACTGGTCGTGGAGGAGGTGTTGCAACAATATATAGTGATATTCTCAATGTTACCCAGAAAACAGGATACAGGTTTAACTCTTTTGAAATACTTCTGCTAAATGTTACACTGTCAGACATGCAAAAGAAATCTAATGTATCTCTTGCTCTGGCTACTGTGTATAGACCACCAGGGCCGTATACAGAATTCCTAAAAGAATTTGCAGATTTCCTCTCAGACCTTCTAGTTACAGTTGATAAGGCGCTAATCATGGGAGATTTTAATATTCACGTTGATAATGCAAATGATACATTAGGACTTGCGTTTACTGACCTAATAAACTCCTTTGGAGTCAAGCAAAATGTCACCGGGCCCACTCATCGTTTTAATCATACACTAGATCTAATTATATCGCATGGAATCGATCTTACTGCTATAGATATTGTACCCCAATGTGATGATATTACAGACCATTTCCTTGTATCGTGCATGCTGCGTATAACTGATATTAACTATATGTCTCAGCGTTACCGTCTGGGCAGAACTATTGTTCCAGCCACCAAAGACAGATTCGCAAATAACCTGCCTGATCTATCTCAACTGCTATTTGTACCCAAAAATACACATGAATTAGACGAAATTACTGACAACATGGGCACTATTTTCTCTAATACATTAGAAGCTGTTGCCCCCATCAAATTGAAAAAGGTTAGAGAAAAACGTACTGTGCCATGGTATAACAGTAATACTCACTCTCTCAAGAAAGTAACTCGTAGTCTTGAACGCAAATGGAGAAAAACTAACTTGGAAGTTTTTAAAATTGCATGGAAAAACAGTATGTCCAGCTATAGACAGGCTCTAAAAACTGCTAGGGCAGAGCATATCCACAAACTCATTGAAAATAACCAAAACAATCCAAGGTTTTTATTTAGCACAGTGGCTAAATTAACAAATTACCAGACGCCACCTGATTCAAATATTCCACCAACGTTAAATAGTAATGACTTTATGAATTTCTTCACTGATAAAATAGATAACATTAGAAATACAATAGCGAATGTAGATTCTACAGCGTCTAACACTTCAGTTTCATCCATCGCACCCAAAAATAAACTGCAGTGCTTTACAAATATAGGACAGGAAGAGCTAAATAAACTTATCACTGTATCTAAACCAACAACATGTTTATTAGATCCTGTACCCACTAAATTACTAAAAGAGCTGTTACCTGTAGCCGAAGAACTGCTTCTCAATATCATTAACTCGTCGTTATCTTTAGGTCACGTCCCAAAACCATTCAAGCTGGCGGTTATCAAGCCTCTTATTAAGAAACCAAAACTAGATCCTAGTGTACTGGCAAATTATAGGCCTATTTCAAATCTTCCATTTATGTCTAAAATTTTAGAAAAAGTTGTGTCTGCTCAATTGAGCACCTTCCTGCATAAAAATGATCTGTATGAAGAATTTCAGTCAGGTTTTAGGCCCCACCATAGCACAGAAACTGCACTTGTTAAAATTACAAATGACCTGCTTCTTGCGTCAGATCAAGGCTGCATCTCATTTCTAGTCTTACTTGATCTTAGTGCTGCGTTCGACACCATAGATCATGACATACTCCTAGATCGATTACAAAACTATACAGGTATTCAAGGGCAGGCTCTAAGATGGTTTAGATCCTACCTGTCCGATCGCTACCATTTTGTTTACTTAAATGGGGTGTCATCTCATTTATCATCAGTAAAATATGGAGTGCCACAAGGATCCGTCCTAGGTCCCCTTCTATTTTCAATATACATGTTGCCCCTTGGTAATATTATTAGAAAATACGGAATTAGCTTCCACTGTTATGCTGATGATACTCAGCTATATATTTCAACGAGACCAGATGAAACTTCCCAATTATCTAAGCTAACAGAGTGTGTTAAAAATGTAAAAGATTGGATGACAAATAATTTTCTCCAATTAAATTCGGATAAGACAGAGATATTAATTATTGGACCAAAAAACACCACACAGAATCTTGTAGATTACAATCTGCAACTAGACGGATGTACTGTTACTTCCTCTACAGTCAGAAATCTGGGTGTTATATTAGACAGCAATTTGTCTTTTGAAAATCATATTTCCAATGTTACAAAAACCGCATTCTTCCATCTTAGAAACATTGCCAAGCTACGAAACATGTTATCTGTTTCTGATGCAGAAAAGCTAGTTCATGCTTTCATGACCTCTAGACTGGACTATTGTAATGGACTTCTAGGTGGTTGTCCTGCTTCGTCAATAAACAAGCTACAGGTAGTCCAAAATGCAGCAGCTAGAGTCCTTACCAGGTCAAGAAAATATGATCATATTACCCCAATTTTACAGTCTCTGCACTGGCTACCTATTAAGTTCCGTATCAGTTACAAATTATCATTACTTACCTATAAGGCCCTAAATGGTTTAGCTCCTGCGTACCTAACTAGCCTTCTACCACGCTACAACCCATCACGCACCCTAAGGTCACAAAATGCTGGACTTTTGGTAGTTCCTAGGATAGCAAAGTCCACTAAAGGAGGTAGAGCTTTTTCACATTTGGCTCCCAAACTCTGGAATAGCCTTCCTGATAATGTTCGGGGTTCAGACACACTCTCTCTGTTTAAATCTAGATTAAAAACGCATCTCTTTCGCCAAGCATTCGAATAATGTATCTCTTAAATTGTGAGTGTAGTTGCATCTGCATTTTTATTCTTTAGCTTGGGTTAAACTAATTTTACTTATCAGCAGCTATGCTAATGATGTCTCTATTTTGTTTCTATGTTTTGCCACGGGATTTACATCCCGTGGTAACTAGGATTTACACAAGCTCCAGTCTGGATCCAGAACACCTGAGAAGAGATGATGCTGACCCTCAGAGGACCCCAGATGATCCTAACCTTGAATCAACAAACAGAACTAACAATTATTGCTACATGTGTGACTGCATCCTATAATTACTATTAATTAATAATATTGATAGTTCATCATCTAGCTGACTACGTCTTGTATTATTATTATTATTTTTATTTTTCTAAAATCCTGTCAAACGTGCACAAACTACTAGCTACTACTAAATATTGTAGAAACATAATTTTCTGTAAAGTTGCTTTGTAATGATTTGTATTGTAAAAAGCGCTATACAAATAAACTTGAATTGAATTGAATTGAAACATGGCCAAAGTTTAAAAAAATAATTTAGAAGAATGACTGAAGAATGAATGCTTCCCCAAGAACCCAGCGTTACATGAACAGTGGATGCAGTTTGTTTTTCTGGGGCAGCAATGGAGTGTATCAAGTGCCTTTGTGTGTTCTGGTCATTGAGTGACGAATGTTTTAGAAACAAGGCACTGAAAATGGCTGTCCACTAACATTTACCATCCAACCTCACAGAACTGGAGAGGATCTGCAAGGAGGAATGGTAGAGGATCCCCAAATCCAGGTGTGAAAAACTTGTTGCATCTTTCCCCAAAAGGCTCATGACTCTATTAGATCAAAAGGGTGCTTCTACTTAATACTGAGTAAAGGGTCCGAATACTTAGGACCATGTGATATTTCAGTTTTTTCTTTTTTAATAAATCTGCAAAAATGTCAACAATTCCGAGTTTTTATGTCAATATGGGGTGCTATGTGTACATTAATGAGGAAAAAATGAACTTAAATGATTTTAGCAAATGGCTGCAATATAACAGAAGAGTGAAAAATTGAAGGGGGTCTGAATACTTTTCCGTACCCACTGTATATACATATGAAGATGTTTAGGCTAATCACTGGCATACCTCCTCCTAAATGGGCTCTTGTGATGTCATAACCATAACAGTTTCTAAATTAATCTTTACGATTATGTACAGCTTAGTTTTGTGTGTTGTAGGCGGGCTAGAGAAGTAGCTTTGTGTCAAACCTAATCAAAGTCTTATATTTCAAAAGAGTAATGTTTGATACTGTTTCAACCTAAATATGCTGACTTAAAATTGAGAGAAGACAGACACTAAATCGCTTGTACGTTCCAAAGCAGAGGGAAATATACAGTATTGGATTATCCTCTGTAAACATAAAAATGTAGCAGGGGATGAGAAAACAAAAACTGCTAGCTTCCCAAAAGGATTTGAGGGCTATTCTTCTCAGCACAGAGAGCAGCTGGGGGTGGAAAGCCCTAGTCTCACCAGATTTACTGTTGTGAGTCACATCAAAAGGAGAAAAATATCCAGTATAAATAACTTCAGTGGCTAGTGCTCAGACCCATGTTTTTCAGTTTAGAAGAGGCTCTTCATGTAGGGAGAGTGGGACGCTGTGAAGCCGGCTGTGAAGAGGAGCTGCTCAATGCCAGTTTGTGTCAGTCAGAGCAGATGAAACCCCCTTACAGACAAATTCTAAACAAGGTATACTGAATTTTTCAGAAAAAGGAAAGCTGCCAGATGTTCCTTTTAATATGAGGCTTGAATTGTATAGGTCAGATTTGATCACCACATGCCTAGTCAGTGGCTAGATGTTTAAGTTATATGGTGACTCTGCTTTAACAAGGCCCATGAATAAATGAAAAGTGTACTCTAAAATGATACAGTGACATGGAACATGTAATGGGGCAATTCACTTAAAATCATCATTTATTTACTCTCATGGTGGATAGAACACACACAAAAAAGGTACCACAAGCTAAAAGTTCAGCCTTTAAACCATTTTTAAGAAAAGAGATGAGTCAAAGTATTATTATGAGTCATGAGTAAAAGTATATTACATTAGTTTAAACAATTATTACCAATCAATTATTATATTAATTTAATAACATATAAATATATCTTAATGGCTTAATTGTTTAGATTTTTAAAGTGCATTAGCATTAGCTTCTTGTTGATATAGCATTTCACATTTACAATGATTTACTCAATGGTCTGCACAAAAACATCTTATTTAAAATGCAAATTTATCCTGTCTGCCAGCAGGTGGCACTTTGGAGCCGAAGAATATAGCAGTTTCCACAGTAACGGATGTAGCAGTGCAGCAGCTGACTTTGAAATGTGCAGCGCTCATATTTATTTATTGAAATCATAGCATGTTGAAGTTTAATCATTACATTAAAGGGGTCATATGATGCGATTTCAAGTTTGCAAAGACTAAAGTCTCAAACCCAAAGATATATTCTATTTAAAAGCTAACTTTGTTCACGCCCTCCTAAAATGCCCCACATGTCTACATCACTGTCTTTGAAGATTTGCATAACACTGCCCAAATGTTCACGCAAAGAAGGCATAACTTTGATTCTCGATTTAGTTTTGACGTCCCCGCCATGTTGTGGAGATGATGTGTGTTTCATTGTGAAAGCGGAAATACTTAGTTTGAACTTCCAAAATAGAACACAATTAAAAATCAGAGGTTAAGTTGTATTTACAACACCGTTTCAGAACAGGTCAAATCAAATATTTGTGTGTGTGCAAAGCATTTTACAGAGGACTGTTTCCTGAAACTGGGAGAGTAGCCTATAATGCCAGGTGTTCTGACTCACAGCCTGTAAGTACGTTTTCATATTTAACAGAATTGCCACTGATGATTCAAACACGAGTTTTGAGCAGTGTAGAGTAGCCCTTGTTGTTTTGTTGTTTCTCCAATCACAAATGCAGAAATGGTTTTATGTTTACGTGGCACGATGCATGCAACTCATAAAAAGACAGTTTAAGTCATTATTATAATCAGTAATTATGTCCCCACTGGATGCAACAAATGCCTAGTTTATGTTTCTTTTTTTTTTTTTCTTTTTTTTGCGCCAGGACACGGCATCACAATATGGTAAGGGGCATAACATTTCCGTCACACGCTTGAGGCATTTGGCCAATCACAATGCACTGGATAGCTGGCCAATCAGGGTAAACCTCGATTTTCAGAATGATGAGGCTTGTAAAAATCTACGTGTTTCACATTATATGTTTTTTTTTACCTTAAACAGCATAAAAAATATAATTACACCAAATTAACAAAATATTTTTAAAAAATTGCAACGTCATATGACCCCTTTAATCTATATCCCAAATTTAAGACCTCTTGAGATCATAATTAAGACTTTATTAAATGTTGCACCATTTAAGACTATTATGCATCCCTGCTTACACGACATAACAGTTACGAAATTTTGTTAGCTAGGCTTAAATTTGATATAACTAAATTTAAGACATTGCTGGGATCAAAGTGCATGATATCAGTAGAGTTCAGCTGGACAGTAAGAAAATCACAGTGTCTGAATTTTCAGTCATTTTTTGAGTCTTCACTTTTGCTTTAATGCAAAGGAAACCAGTATGCCATTATTTGTTACGTAGTGAAGGGTATGTTCAAGTAAGCTACAGCAGATATGCACTTATGCTCAATTAGGCTGTATTATATCATGATGACTCATGAGTTTAATATTTGCCCACAGTCTGTGCAAATTTGGCCTACATTAACTTCCACAAGAATTTAATGAGTGAACAAAAGTAACCTGCCAAATTGGCTAGTGATATGACAAACCGCATTTGGTGGGTGTTAATGTCAAACCCTGTATAGATGAAGAGTTTGGTTTAAAAATGCAAGCAATCCATTTTGATGGATTTATAAAAAAAAAAAAAAAATATTGGGATTCAAATGCTCTTTGGATCCACATGACATTCTGAGAGAATCTTATAAACAGCACATTATTCTTAAAACGACTCAAGTTTCATTAGCATATGGCTATCCATTTTGTGATGTAACAAGTAAGTTCGCTATTGCTTTGAGATGTTGTCATTATTGTCACTATACCAAGTGACAGCTGTAACTTAATGTGACGTGATTTAAGAGTATTAGGAGAGGCGGTGATTACAACACAGACTCACAGATGTGAGGGAGCCAGTCGCTCGGAGTGGTTAGCATGCAAAGTTTAGCATGCAAATTCAGCAGTTCAATGGGGTGACAAACATGCACATTAGCATCTCCAAGACTCAAAACAAATGTTCTCGCCCTGCTCTCAATGTGACACGTTCCACCATCCAAAAACAATTAGGCCACAAGGCTTTTAAGTTCACTCATCATTCGTTTTAGTCATAATTGTGAACAAAACCGGGGTCTTACCGATAAGCCTTATGGAAGCTTTATTATGGTATTTAACAAAGGAATGAATTGGCCCCATTTTCCCTTGCGCCGAGCGGCATAAAAAAGAACTCGACAAAAGAACGCACTGGCCTGACAGGCTGGCCTCACCTTCGTTGTGGCTCATTTGAATATTCCCATCATGCTTCATTTCAGGGTTCAGCCATGTGGTGAAATGGGGTAAACCAAACACTTCCAAATGAGAGGCTTTCTAATGTGCGCTAAGAGACCTCTCTTATTTTCATATTTCAGACCGATCTGTGACTTTGTGTCTGTAATTTGCATGAAACACAATTGTTCATCTAATCCAGATGGGGCCTGATTGAATCTTTCCTTTTCATTTTTATTTAAAAAGAGGTCAATTGTGGTATTTTTCACAGGAGCAACATGGCTGTACCTTTGGCCCAGAATGAGATGGTAGTGATTGTTTCAAAAGAGTTTTTGTGTTATTTCATTTATTCATCTACTTATATTCATAAATCTTTTATTTACCATTTCATGTCAGTATCTAGGAGTTTTCCCTCCCCCGTGGGACTTGTTTGTAACTGAGATTGCTCCAGAAGGCCACAGCCTTCTGATCCTGTCACATTCATTTCCTGCTCCTGCCTCAGGAGAATTACAATTACACCTGCCGTGTGTTTGGTAGCCTTAGCACTCCGTGCTGCTCACTGTTTGTGCTGGAAAAGTGTTTGCATCATGGAAAAAGAGAGGGTTTAATCAAGAGGAGGATGCAAAAAGTGATTTCCAGGAGGGAAGATTGCTGAACTCATCAATGACATGCTCATCAATAGTGAAGTTAGTGGTTAGGCTGCAAATCGATTGAGACTAAATGTTTATATGTCCCATTTCATATATATTACAAAATACAACAATATTTGCTGAAAAAAAAGTTATATATATATACTTAAGTGTCACATGATACTTCATAAATCATCCTAATTAGCAGATTTTGTGCTCAAGAAACATTATCAACATTGCTGAAAAAACAGCAACAGTGTCTTTTTTTCCCCTGGAAACCGTGATACGTGTAAATGACCCCCCTCCCCCCCTCCCCAGCACCACACACACAGATTTTGTGATTAACAGATAGCTTAAAAATAATAATAATAATAATAATAATCAATATAGATTTTTTTTTTGTAACACTGAAGGTTTTACTTTCATTTAATTTCACCTGATGTAATACAGCATATTAATTTCCTTTAAAATCTTTCTGATGGTAGTATATAGCCTACACCTGTGATATGAATAATCACATTTAATTAATGTTACTTTGACAGCCCTTGTCAAAGCATAATCATTCCAACAGAGAAAAAAATATCCCAGTTACTGAGTCTCACTTCCCCCTAGACGAGCTTCAGTTGATGTGCTCAGTAACAGCCTACAGTGGGCACAGTTCACAACCATCAAACTCAATAAAACCCACATCAATCATCACATATTTGGCCCTACACAACACTACAGTTGCGAACTGAATTAACTCTGGTTATTTACAATCTATTTTAATCTTTTAGATCAGTCTGTGGGTTGTGCTTTGGGAATCTGGGGATACTAACTGGCAGCTAAGTACTCTTTGATGGAGCAGCTCCTCCTCCTCCTGTCTTGCTGTCATGCATGAGTGTGCGTGTTAGACTCTTATGAGTGTGGCAGAGGCAGCAGACTGTGAAACAAGCCTTCTTCACTCAAACTGAGAGCTAATTGGGTGTGGCTGAAACAATATGGCTTTCTACAGCTCAGTAGAGATGAATGGCACCACTCCCAAAGATGACTTTGCTCTTCCAAGGCATCCAATCAGCTTAGACAATCAACAAACATCGGGAGGATTCATTGTAAATCTCGCCTTGTCAGGCCACTGAAATGAGATGTTTTACTCAAAACGACAATAACTGTCAAATAGAAATAGGATTAGGATTTCTGTGTTGGAGGCTCACATTGCACATCATGAGTGAGAGATGTCATCATGACTGTGCTTTGGCTGTTTGAATTGAGTGATTTTTCAGGTTGAGTGAAGAAAACCTAATGTTATTTGAGATTGGAATAATGTTGGAATTCATCTTACGACGGCATGAATGATATGTATACATTATCAGCTATTGTTTTCAGCAATGAAAAAGGGTAAACCGAGAGATGGCTGATGGGCTGAGAACCTTCTCCCACAAACATACACACTAAACTGCCCGAGATTCAACCACTTTCCCATGCATTCATCCTCTCTTGTCCTCCATGTAATATCCCAGTGACTATCCTTGAATTAATCATCCATATCATTCTGGAGCACACAAGCTTGAACACAAATTGAAAGTTAGTTTATTTAACCCTAATATTATGTTTAGTTGAAATTCACTTTATACTCCTTATGACTGGTGTCCTGTGATGCTTGAGACTCTGGGATAGTGTACAGCTACAGTACATTTTGGATGGATAAATGGATGGATGGATGGATGGATGGATGGATAGATGAATGAACATGAATGAATATGTGGATGGTTGGATAGATAAACATGAATGGATGAACACAAACAGAGTTTATGGATGGATGGATGCATGAACATGGATGAATGGAGGAACATATAGATGAACATTAATAAATGGATGGATGCAAATTGATGGATGAACAGATAGATATTTTGAAACCGAAAACTGAATAGCCTTTAAAATTAGTAGATGCACCTTTTATGATGATTTAAAAATGGATGATTTTTGGGGACAACTGTAAAAAAAATATGATAAAACAAATTAATAAGCAAATAATATTTACATTAACAATTTATATAATATTGTTTCAAACCTGTGTGACTTTCTTTTTTTTCTGCAGAACACAAAATACGTTATTTTGATGTTTTTGTCAACAAGGATTGTCAATTGGGTCACAAACATTGCACCTAACACAACACTGGTTCTTATTGATTTTAATGTTATATGCAAAAACATTGAGACTTCAAAATATTTTATTTTATGTTCCATGGAAGAAAGAAAGCCTTATAAGTTTGTAAGAACATGAGGGTGAGTAAATGATGACAGGAGTTTTAATTTCTAGGGCAACTATCCCTTTAAGCCAAAATTTGTTCTGTTGAAAGATGACATATTGTATTATTTTGTTACATTACATTACACAAACCATTACATTACTTTAATCATTATGTGGTTTCACTAAAAGTCGTCAGTGTGCACTGTCTGTAGAGCTCTGCATGACAGGAATTAGTGAATCACAGCAAGGATTAAAATATAATAGGTACACACACACACATACATAATCTTAAAAACAACTTGTTGCAGTTTAATGGCACACCACACCGTAAATCCTAAGTAAAAACATTTGCAGTCAGCTACAAACCACAGTCTGGGTCTTCAGTCTCCAGCTCAGATCTTATCAGCATCCTGTGCAGAAGCAAGACCCAACTTATCTAAATTTGCCACGGACTAGAGAAATCAATATCTTTGTGCACAACAACACACAAACTACAATCAAAGGACTTGCACTTTACACTTTTACACTTTACAATCTCTTGAATCTTCACCCGACATCTCTTCTACAAACACTAAATATCATGCAGAGACAACAAGGAGGATTTACTTGTTTATCTTAGCAGCCTAAAGCAATGAACAGTATCCTTTGTGCTATTAGTGTTGCTATGCTGTTGGGTTTCAATAAGCATTTTGTGTTCAATACAATATTGTCCCCACTTAATATCATGTGGACAAAAAGGAATAGTTCACACAGAGATACAAAGTCTGTCATCATTTACTCACCCTCATGTCACTCAAAGGCTTTAAAATAGTTTTTTTGTTTTGAAAAATAAATGTAAGATATTTTAATGCAATCTTTAAAAAAATGTAAGATATTTTAAAGATTTATGATCCTCCCCATTGCAACTCTCAAGCTGTTTAATAACCTTAAAACGTTTTTATGAGTTTTTTGAAGCCTCAAAGCTTTTAGTAAAACTGACTTTCAAACAAAGGACATAAATCTTTCAGGTTCCATAAAAAAAAAAATAATAAAAAGTTTCTGAATAAATAAATTTAGGTTCTGAAGATAAATGAAAAGTCTCAGGGGTTTGGAATAACATGAATCGATGACAGGGATCTATATGAAATGATGATTTTTGGGATCTATAATGCTAATCAAAAATTAAATTTTGTTAAAGAAAATTAAATTCTACCACTAACATTATGAAGAGTCTTTATACAGTTCAATGTCTGGCAAGCTCCACACACGTCAAAATAAGACCATGAAAGCCATTTGAATAGCCTCAATTATCTTACTTTTTCAAATGAAGCTACCAAATGATTTGGGACATAGAGCAAAAATTATTTAGAATACATTTATAATATTTTAATAGTATTTTTATAGCGAGGGCTGTGGTCACCATAAACTGTCGTTATATAAATGTGTTCCACATTAAGAAAAATAAATAGAAGCAACTTGAGGGTGAGTAAATAACAATTAAATAAATACAAATTGGGTGAACTACACTTACATTTTTATTTAAGTGTATAAGTATTTGGAACACTAATGTTGAAATAAGATGCTACTTTATGCATTTTTGATTGATAGGGAAGCCCTGTCATATAGATTGTGTTGAATATTTAGGAGAGTTTCTGTTGTTGAAGGTTTTGTTAAGAGTAGAACTTGTGAGGTTGTTAATTTCGCTTGTGTTAGTTAAGTGGATTGCACTTAATTTAATCAATCTAAACACAAAACGTGCAAAAGAAAAACTGAACAAACTACTTTTTTCTGAGCAGAAAGTCACATTACATTGCAAAATGTTTATGGCGATGTTTACTCATCTCATTTGATATCACTCTTAGGTACCAGAAATAACATTGCTGGACAGGCATTAACTGGCCATAATATCAAACATCAGGCCCTCTTCTAACTCGAGTGGAGAGGCACTAAACAAGATATGTGCTGCAATTACAAGTGTGCATTTTTAATTAGAGTAAGGCCTCTGAGTCAGGGATAAGCATTTGACTCAGCCTCACATCATTTGCTATATTATGTTTCAGAACCCAAAAGAGGTCTCGCATGTCTCTATATATACATTACATCAGTTGCCATACATATGTTCTGATATCAGAGCCACCGAAGGATGCACAAATGAGTGGCTGGATCAATTTATAGTAAACCGCAAGCATTTGGAAAGCCCGACCTACACTGGCAGAAACCCATAAAGACATATAGAAAGAGGCAGATGGGCTGGAGTACATACAGCTGTATCACTGTATGAGGGCATTTAGGGAAAAACAGGGCAGACAAAGCAGCTCAGGTAATTAAACTCCATTCATGCTGTTAGTGAGAATCAATACCGCCAGTTAAACTGCACACACTGCGCACAACTATAGGCTAGAGGAGCTGGAATATAAAAAATATGCTTTTAAAATATTTTCTTATTCAAAAGTTCACCATTAAAAGCAGGCAGAGAGATCCCACAGATACCAAATCTCAACCCATGGGGAAATTATCTTATGTGTGTGTGGCACAATTCACCCTCGCCTGGAAGTCAAATGCAGATTACAGCGATTGTGTCACATGCTTCCCACAAGGCTAAGTGGTTCTAAACGCACTTCAGAGACGAGAAAAGAAGAAAGCAGTGGCCGGGACCCCTGCGTGTGCCTGCTCCTGGACCCAGACAGGGGGCGACATGGGCAGCCCAAAGACAAAGAGGCAGAACCACATGCCTACTGCTTGCCGCGTACACACACTCAGTTTTTCAGGACAACTCAGGTGTTTAAGTATTTACCAGGACAAAGCCATCTGCTTTATCAACAAAGTGTAGCGTCTCTGTAAAGACCACAGTGACATACAGAGAATGTTAAGTGGAGACATATCACGAAGACCACAGGGAAAGGAAGGGTTCAATCATAATTAAGAGAAACCCCCTACATTTCAGCTAATGAGACCCGGTACCCTGTTGGCATGGAAATGTGACAGCATGTGCCCCCCATCACCACAAGCCTCTGGTTTGTCTAAGCAACAGACTATAAAATGAAAAGGCAAAGATAACATTTAAAACTGTGATATCATAGATGCATTAAGATTGATGTATTTGTACATGTGTGTGTGTGTGTGTGTGTGTGTGTGTGTGTGTTAACAGCACACCTGTTGGAGGTGTGGAAGCGTGTCAGTAATCATTAAGTTAATGACAGGAATAATTATCCAGCGACATGAATGACAGCCTATGTGTCGCTCATCCATCATCCATTGTTTTGACTGACATGTGTTCAGGCTGCTTCTATTAACCCTTACATTATTGCTAAACACCATTAAATCATCACAAGGCAAAAGAGAATTGAACAGCTAAATGACGTTATTTATAAGCAAAGACTCATAGCTGTGTTTCAGTCTACGCAGTGCTCACTACACACTTGTGAAATGCGTTCATATGATAAAATGAGTTGACATGTAATACCCTGAAACAAATAATATAATATAATATAATATAATATAATATAATATAATATAATATAATATAATATAATATAATATAATATAATATAATTACTTATTTAGATAATATATCAAATAATACATTATAAGATATAAATAAAAAAATGCATATAACATATATTATATAATATAGTAAAATACTTCTATAAATAACGACAGGATCAAGTGACAGTGACAGTTAAGATATTTAATTTTAAAAAATGTTTCTATTTTATATAAAGGATGTTGTGTGAACTATAATAATAATAATAATAATAAACTGTTTTCATCATTAATAATAATAAGAAATGTTTCTTGTGCACAAAAGCATATTAGAATGATTCAAATAAATGAAATATATATGTTTGTGTTTTAGTCAAATTTCACAGCATTCTTGGGTGATGCGCAGGGACTGGTGGGTACATCTTCCTCTCCACCTTCTGAAGTGATGTATTTTCTCCCTGTGATTTGGAATCTCACTTAAGATGGCCAAACACCCACTTATCCGGGCTGAGTAATTGGACCGCACCCATAGACATCACCTTGTGTAATGTTCTATTTTTGATGCCCAGTTAGCATCATGAGCAGACAGAACGCAGTGTGACACAAAGAGAAATGCTTTTGCAGTCCCACAGACCCATGAGTCTACACTTCTAACTATCAGACACAGGCAGATTTTCCTGCAAAATGACACCCTGGCACTGATGCTCTGAAGTCTGTGTGAAAGCAGACACTCTGGGCTCTTCTCCTACGTGGGAAGAAGAGAAAAATGCAACACAGTTTGACTCTAAACCCCAGACACGGGCTGTCATTCGACATAACGAGAGATATCATAAGATTCACTCCTCTTCTCAATTCTCACTTTCTCTTCATTGATCTGTTTGAAATCCAAAGCACATGCACCTATCATCAACAAACCACGTCACTTCTAGACAAATAGAAATGGAGTGACAAAATGTAAACATGGCACATACAGGAAATTTCTATACAACCGTTCTTATCAAGTTTGATATCAGCAATAAAATCATAACCAAATTATGTAAATATTACATATATAAATTTGGGGTCAGTAGCATTTTATTTTATTTATTTTTTTAACTTTTTTTGTAGTTCTTCTACAGTCATGTCCTCTTAAGCTAGTCATGTGTCTTGCTTCTCATTGGTTGGATTGTGTCATGTGACTCATATTGTTTAATACAGATAGCCAGTGTTGCCAAGTGAATTGGGCTATTTTAACACTGTTTCAGCCGGCTGTTTTTCACGTCCGTGGGCTGAAGTGACCCCAATGACGTGATATTTAGCCACTGTAATGCGAATTTTACCCGAACTACAGAACCTGTATTTTACCCCCGGAATGCGATTTTTCAAGGGGGACCCCACTCGAAACGCGATTGGGGTAGTTTTGAGTAGCAAATGGGCGGGTTTTGTTGTGAAAACCGGGCAACCGTGTATATAGCCCTCATTTTGTGAGTTCTGTTCATGGTCAAGTCTAGTTCATGTTATGTTATAATATGTTTATTGCCAAGTTGAGTTCATCATCGTTTTGTTTGTTTATGGTTTGGATTTCAATAAACTGCACTTGATTTCTCACTACTCTTGCCTCCAGTGGACAATATATTACAGCTGATTTGTTGCGCAAGAAACATTTATTATTATTATTATTATTATTATTATTATTATTATTATCAATGTTGAAAACAGTTGTGTTGCTTAATATTTTTGTGATTTTTTTCATGATACTTTGCTCATTAGAAAATTAAAATCTAAATATTTTGTAACATTATAAATGATATATTTCACTGTCATTTTAATTTTAATTAATTTAATGGGTTAATTAATACAACTGAATAAAAATACTCTACTTTTGAACTTTGATTTTATTAAACTAAACAGTATTGACACTAATAACACATACATATCATATTAATTTCTTTCCAAAAAAAAAAAGTTACTGATGCCCACATATGAGATTGTCTCACACACAAACACACACTTTATATAAGCATCATTTGAGTCATGTGCACGTACAAACTCCTGTTTTTGCTAAAAGAAGACACAAAGGGGTCTGATGAAGGTCAGTCTCCATCACTGTGACAAATGAATGAGACAGAGACAGAAGAGATGTAAACAACTTTTCTCCCAAAGGTGACGATTCCGAGTGTTTGTATGTGTGTGTGTGTGTGTGTGTGTTTGAGAGTGAGGGAGAGAGAGAGAAAGAGAGATAGAGAGAGAATGCTTGTTGTGTGAGTAGGCCAGTGATGGATGAGGAGGGCACTCGTCTCTACCCCAAGCCTCACCCCCCCAACAAAGTTTACCGCTGCTTATTTGTCATTGTCATCAGTGGGCCAGAGCTCTCACCACAGGATCAAGCCCCACTTTATCTCTGTCTTACAAAACAAGATGGTGCCACTAAAACTACACAAAATATCATTCAGCCACTGAATCCTCTCTTCGTCGCAGTGAGCGTTCAGTGCCAGAGTCAGGGAAAGCTGGATGGAATATCTGAAAATTAATGTGCTCCTTGATCCATGTTGCTTGTTGTCCTGCCCCGAGTCTTTGTACTATATAATATCTCACTATCACTGGCGTCCACCTGCCCTTACAGTGTTATATACTTCAGATATTAAAATACACATGTTCATCTGTTCTTCCATAAATAGCACTTTACATTCATGCTCATATGTTGGTGTCCTCGGGCAAATCCAGAGCAGAATTTCAACAAGTGAATACACAACCGTATGAACATTAAGGAAAAGAACATGCAAAGACATGATCGCATATAATTTTCACCTCCGCTCTCACCTGTGTGATTGAGAGTGATTAACATGGAAATAAAATAAAAGAACAGAGAGGACAAAACAACAAAGAGAAGAAACAAAATGTGATTAGAACAGAGAAAGAAAAGAGACAAATTGAGAATAAAAAATGACAAAGTTAAAAGTAGAAAGAAAGACATGAGACAAGAAGTAAAACAAAGAAAGGATGAAATGATATGACAGAAGAATAGAAGTAGAGAAGAGAAAACCCCAGGCAAGATGAAATGACCAGAAAAAAATATAATAGAAGATAAGTAGAAAAGAAAGGGAAAAATGGGTATAGAGAAGACAAGAGCAATGAAATGAAGAGAAATGAAAAAGAAAGACAAAATGACAATAGCAGAAAACAGTGTAGTAAGTGTAGACGAGATGAATTTTGAAACAATAAGACGAGAGCAGAAAAAAGAGAACTGAAAATTAGGGAAAAAGAGCAGAGAAAGCATGATATGAGACAAGACAATACAACAACAGAAGTAAAAAGGAAAAGAGATGAGACAACGATACTGCAACAGAGAAATAAGGGAGGACAATAAAAGAAAAGACAAGAAAAAGGAGACACAATTATATAACAATTTGTGAAAACAGCAAGAGTGCAAAAGAGGAAAATGTGAAGAAAAAAAAAAAACATGACACCAGGCACAACAAATTGTCTTCTCTAGAGAAAAGACAAACTGAAAAGAGATAAGAAAATGGGAGACAAGATGGAGGGAAAAGAGACAAAATTGAGAAGAGAAAAAGAAGTGAGAAAATGAGGAGATACAAAATTAGAAGAAAAAGAGTGAAGCAAAAAAAAAAGAAGAGGAAATGAGACAAGAAGAAGAGACGACGAGGTCTCATAAGGAACTCTCCAAATGCAAAAAAAAGCAAAGAGAGTGAGAAAGACAACATGGGTGGAAGAGACTGAACATACAGGGCAGACTGGACCATGTTTCAACTGACACTGCAGCTATGTCCTTCAGCATGGAAAGGTCCCAGAGGAATGACAGCCATGTAACACTCTTCTACATCTCAATCCTAGACTCTACAAGGACGTGAGAGCACGCGCGCACACACACACACACACACACACACACACACAGAAACACTACATCAATTCATCACAACAAAACTCTCCAGCCCTTATTATTTTCTTCCCTCTCATCTTACTGTCTCTGACCCTCTCCAGTCTGACCCTGCAACAGCAGCTGTAATGTGCGAGTTTAACACAATAAGTGTTCAGAGCCTGCTCTCATACACTTTCCCACAGTTCTGGTGTCATTTCTCCCCTCACTGAATCCCTATTGTCACCTCATGACTTCTCATATTTATTCTCAGTGTCCAACAAGCATTAAATTGATATCTGATATGAAGTAAAACTGCTAAAGTGCTAAAATGCACAAAAAAAGAAGAAAAAAAGAAAAACACTGAGTCAAGACAACAAATCATCAATAAACCCTAAATAATCTATTAGTTTTTCCATTGTTCCAAATTAATTTGAGGGTTTGCCAAATGACTGATCCAATAAATCAATGGCATTGCTGCAGTGAGACCTTAATCTGTGTGTTAATTAAGGCCAGCCATGGGACTGATGAACTTGGCACTCACTTCTCAATGAGAGCAGCAGAGGTGCAGGTGAGCACTCACACATACATACTGTGGTCTGATGCTTTAATTAATAATAATAATAATAATAAATTTCATGAATTGCACCAAGACATGAAGGCTAAGGATTCAAATTCAGTGTTTATTAAGAGGGTAATCCACAATTACAATCCAAACACAGGCAAAAGTCATAAACCAGCAAAACAGTCCAAACAATAACAAGAAACACAGACAAAGACTAATCCAGAACAAGGGGCAAAAAAAACAAAAAAAAAAAAAACAAACACAAGACGCAGGAAGTTAGGGATACTATGCTCGACACTGAAGCTCTGGAGCGTGTATAAAAAAAAACACATTTCACATTAAAGCACGGTATCGAAGGTTGATTAATTTTACCAAAAGCACATGATCTATGATGTTTGAAGCTCAGCGCTTTCCTTTACGTTATATTACTTTATAATGCGTTAGCATTGTTGTTGTGTTTTTTTTTTTCAATATTTAGCTCAAATGAACTTTGCCTATGAAATAACAGGACTGAGGAATAGTTCAAATAGGTTTAATTTATTATTTTATGTTTCATTTATTTTACTTATTTTAGTACCAGCACACAGACACAAATGGATGACTTTGACAATGACCATTATGTGTATACAATAAAATAAAACAAAAAAATCAGCTGTAGAATTAGATGTGGAAATGGCCTGTAATGGAACTCAGCACTTTGGAAGGCGTTCAATTAATGACCACTAGATGGCCACAAAATAAACTCTATTGAAATGCTTCAATTATTTAAAGGGTTAGTTCACCCAAATATTAAAATTATGTCATTAATGACTCATCCTCATGTCGTTCCAAACCCGTAAGACCTCCGTTTATCTTCGGAACACAGTTTAAGATATTTTAGATTTAGTCTGAGAGCTTTCTGTCCCTCGATTGAAAGTGTGTGTACGGTATACTGTCCATGTCCAGAAAGGTAATAAAAACATCTTCAAAGTAGTCCATGTGACATCAGAGGGTCAGTTAGAATTTTTTGAAGCATCTAAAATAAATTTTGGTCCAAAAAAAAGCAAAAACTACGACTTTATTCAGCATTGTCTTCTCTTCCGGGTCTGTTGTGAGCACGTTCACTGCAGTGTAGTGATATCCGGTTCGCGAACGAATCACTTGATGTAACCGGATCTTCTTGAACCAGTTCACCAAATCGAACTGAATCATTTAAAGGGTTCGCGTCTCCAGTAAGCATGAATCCACAAATGATTTAAGCTGTTAACTTTTTAATGTGGCTGACACTCCCTCTGAGTTAAAACAAACCAATATCCCGGAGTAATTCATTTACTCAAACAGTACACTGATTGAACTGCTGTGAAGAGAGAACTGAAGATGAACACCAAGCCGAGCCAGATAACGAACGAAAGATTGACTCATTCTCTATGTAAAGCTAGTGAGTGCTGATATGTCCTGGGCAAATGATTATGGGAAATGAATGTCCAAGACTGAGTGACAGAGGTATGGGATGGTGATCGTCACACCAAGATTAAAGCATTGAGTAGTGCACATCCACTGTATACAATAAATGCAGTGGCCACTCAAATGTGTTTAAAATAGTCCATAAGGCTATCAATACAGATCCCCAATGTATCAGAAGTCATACTAGGTATTGTTCAACTGGTCCATATATAAAAGCCAGTAAATAAGACCTAAATACTTATGGAACTACACATAATTTATAGTTGGCTCTCCTATTATTAAACAAAAATGAAAGAAAGTTGGCCAAAAGACATGTATAATTTACACAGGCCTACATAAATTATCAAAAGATACAGCCTGATCTCACAATCAAAACGTACATATTTAGACGTAAATTAAAACTGTCCAATACGTATGTGCCTTTACGTATTTACAGTGTCGTTTACGTATGATCTGGACGTAATTACAGGTTCGATACGTATCTAAATTTACGTAAAAACAACCTCAAATATGTACAGATAGAACGTGTTCTCTGACCAGTCAGTTATCCATAGAAATTTGCTCATGAAGCTGCTTTTCAATACGTATCTGATTATTTTTTTTTTATATTTATGTATATTTTCCCTTTTTATAATTATTTTTATAAATGTAAGATCCCTAAACCCCACCCGAACCTTAACCTACTCATTTTATAAAGAATGTTAAAAGAATAAAACATAATGAAACACAATTTTAGCAAAAATATAACATTAAAACGTTATTTTGAGCCACTAACGTTAATCCTACACCTAAACCTACCCATAACCATTTCTTAAAACTACATAACATTACTGTTATAAATAAACAAAAAACAGACAAGCAAATGTAATGTTAATCTTTTATTTTTTGCGAAAATATCAAAAGTGGTACCAAAAGTAGTTCAAATGATAATGAGTTCCATTCGCAGTCCTTTCTGGAGGTAAGTTTTTATAGGGTACAGAGCAGAATTTAATTTATTAATCCGTGAAATTATGTATCTGTCTTCTCTCCGTGAAGGGGCGCTGGCTTTCAAATGTCTATCAACTGAAACACAGCATGTCGCAATCTGTGACGAATTAGGTTAGAACCAATGAGATTTCGATATCAGTGCCGTAAACCATGTCGTAACGTTTCTCGAGGGTGGCGCACTGGCGCTATTTTCAAATTCGAATCATAACGAGCGCGGGCTTTGACTGTGACGGTCGCTGTTGCTGAGAATGAAGATGAAGATCGATTGATAAAGAGCTGAATTTGGATATGTTCCTTGCAAACATCTGGATTCTAAAGATCTGGAGTACAGCAAACAAATAAAATGGATGTGATGTTTTATGCTGTGCTTTTGTGTATCTATGGTTGTATTGTCAGTCATTGGATAGGAGAAAACATTATGTAATCCCCCGAAAGGAGTTTGCAGCATTAAGTAGATGAGTAAACTGCTTTCAATAAATTCAATAAAAACGTAAAAATGCACACGTATTCTCATGAGATCACGTTGAAAGATAAGAAATTGTTTTCTGCAGTTGAATCTGTTTTAAAATTGTACTTGCTGTCATTTGAAGCATCAACATTTTTCCTGTTTGATTTTTTTTAATCTTATAGATTTATTTATAATACTTGTGTAAAATTGTAGACTGTAGTTATTGGCTGCCTGTTAAATAAGTACATACATACAGTGTATTACATACATACATACATAATCTGTTATCTTTTGCGACCAGAATATCCATATCCGTTTATCCGTACCTGTCAGTAGTGATGCCAATCACTGCTAATGAGAGAGGTTGAAGCAGCCTTATTTTTCATATCTGTGGTTGACAGCCCACAAAAATGAGAACAGAAGAAACATCACCTGGCACTCAGAAACAGGCTGTACACTGGTGCAGTAGAAACCTGGTTAAAACAGCACAAGCTGTGTATATATGTGTGTATCTATCAGCACAGTGTTTATTGTAGCTATCCAAAACACTTTAAGCTGCTCCCAATGTGCCTAATCCATTAAGTTGATATTGATGAAAAATTGCAGTTACACTTAAGACCCTGTAAATTAACAAACAATAATAGATTTTTCTGTGTTGCTCAATTTCCCTCACCTCTAATGAGATGACAGCAAGTGGCCCTTGCCTGCAAGGTTAATGGATTCCATATTTTTCTATTTAAAAATTAGGTTCCTCTAGCTCAAGAACCAATAAAAAAGTACTGCTAATTAGACAGCGACGGCTCAGAAGAGCTTAACGAGACTGTCAAAAACAGGCAAGCAGCTCCACATACACTTCTAGGGTTTTTTTACACAAATATTTACTGATCTAGGATTTATTTTCCCCCTGCAAACTCTACATATCTTACCCCACCATGTGTTTTAAGTGCAGCTGCTCGTGTTGCTTTGTGATTACACGATGTAAAACAGGAACACTGATGCTATAGCCATGGCCTTCTCTAACAGGGGTGTGTGGATGAGGTGGGATCAGGCCTTTGAACACTGCAGTGTCTTTCTGTAAGAGACAGAGGTGGATGGAGCTGAAGTTGAGGGGTGATTGCCTACTGAGCCCTGAATTGATAGAGACAGGCAGTGAAGGGGAGGGTGGAACTGTCTGCCATTGATCACATATTCTGGACAGGACGGTTTTCAATCACCCCCTCTTCTCTCTCTTTCTCCTGCATCTGTGGGCTAAGAGGCCTGTGCTGAGGTAAATTGCTTTATGCCGGTCTAATTTTAAGAAGCTTGCAAAAGCAGAGATATGCTGCTCACACTCACATTCTCTTCCCAGCTCCCTAAAGTGCACAGCTACGCTCTCATATAGAGATGAAGAAGAAGGATTCCTTTCTCTGCAGGAGACAGCATGCTTTTACCACACACATGCACACACACACATACGCTGACCAAAGCGTCTGCTGGACTTGTCTTGGCGGAGACCATTTAATTTCTATTTGGACCTCTGGGCGATTTATCCAGCCGTCTTCTCAGTGTGTGGCCTCTCCATCATTTCACTAAATATGAGTGAATCCAACTCACATCTATTGAGTTTTGCTCTGTAAGTGTTTATAATCAATGTGCACTGTAGTTCCGATAAAATTTTAACAGTGCTTCATAATGTACTGTAAGTTGCTTAGGATGACTTGTGGCATATAAAAAGCTCATTTTCCAATCTCCCAAGCATGAATCAAAATGAAAGTTTAAAATGGCTCAATGTGACACATTATTAACTATATTATTTCTTGGCCACTGTTCACAGCATGTGGATGAATCATACTAATGCTGCTAAAACAAATACAGAATGAAAATAAAACACATTTGGGAACGGTATTGCTTAGTCATGGTAATTAGCCATGCTACAGCCTACTCAAATCATTCAGTTCATTGCCTTAAAGCAAAAGCTTTAAAATGTTTTAAGTTATAATATATTCTTTTTTTCTTTTCAACAGGTCGTTTTTCACTATATAATTTACAGTAGGTCTATAGCCTATCAAATACACTTCATTGTACAGAGTAGAGCAACAAAAACATTCAATATGCATTAAATTATAATTAAAATACATATTTGTGGGTGAACTATCCTTGTCTTCTTTTCAATAAAAACAGTTAGCAAAACCAAGTCTCAGTAAACCAATAATTAAACGATTTTTGTGCCATAAATCACTGGTCAGTGTTCTGTAACTTGAAAATTAAGGAATGATGACAAAATTATGATAAATAAAATGATGATTCGTGGACATCGTCTTTCACAAAAACAAAACAACTAACTCAATTTTGAAGCTTACATTTTCTTCTACAATAAACCAAGATACAGCCTTTTCTATTTCACTCAAAAGCTTAAATGGGTTTGTTTGACGATACGCGGGTTTACCGCTTGTTAACTGTATGTTTTCATTTATAGGATATATATGCAAATACAGGAATATATGTGAAATATATATTTATTATATTTACAGACCAGCATACCAGTTAATTTACTCATGGCCATGACAGAGAAAGTCCACGTTAATCTCATCTGGGGCGCGCACCTCACGAGCCCGTCTTTGCCGAGTGTTCACGCGCTGATGTGAGTGACAGAGTGAATCGGTTGATCTTACCTGGATTGTGGTGGAGCGCTTTCGCCCTGTGTATGTCCGGGCGGTGCATCTCTCCCCGGCTTTTCGTAATGCCGCTGCTATCGGCTGTGAAGTCAGTCCGAAATCTTTAACAGGGAAAAACGGATCCTAAAACTTCGAAGGTTTGATAGTCTATCTGCACATAGCGAAACTTAACGATATATTAAATCTTCCCACAGCAACAGCGTTCTGTTGACAGTTCTACACGCCACTCGCATTCATCTCCGTTTCTTATATTTTGCTTCGTTTTGGTGGTAAACGTTCAGAACGTTACATGAATGAAAATGCATAACAGAGGAGAGCATTCCTGGAACAAAAGAATGTAGCTAGTTGTGGAGAGACAGAGTGAAACTGTGCCTGCTCTCTACTCCACACAAAGCAGATGCTTGCAGCTCAGATTGGAAGGGAGGGGTGGGATGTGGCCGTAATGTTCATGAAGAAGAGAGTTAGGGATAGCTTTACTCACGTTAGTCAAATATCACGATTATTTTTCATGTAACTCCTACATGGATGGTATTTGCATGAAAGAGAGACACCCAGTCTGTTACTATTCTATGTTACCATTTTAACACCTATATGCTAATAGATGATGTGAATAGTTCCTTATCGGAAAGTATTTGAATAAGTTACTGTATAATATATAAAGAAAATTTTCCCTTAATGATTGTTTCATAAAATGTGTGGTGTGCTTTCTGAGCTTTTTTTAGATACATATTTGTCTCTTCTTTTCTATCTATCTATCTATCTATCTATCTATCTATCTATCTATCTATCTATCTACATGTATCGTAAAACTGATTTGGAAAAATTTTGTATTATACAAAAAACAATAATTGAATTGAAAAAAAAAAATTCTTTGTGCTCGTACATCTAAAATTATAGTGGGTAGGAAAAAATATAAAAACATACAAGACACATATCATGTACTTTCCAGAAAGTATGTATTTTCCAGAAAATGTAATACCTTGAAATGATATATAAATATGTTTACCTTCAGTACAGAAACAACATAAAAAGCTTTATAATTACCCGCTTATTACTTATAACATAAAAGCAACATCATTTCTTATATATATATATATATATATATATATATATATATATATATATATATATATATATATATATATATATATATATATATATGATAAAAAGCTAAGTGGGGGTCTCTGGAATCAAAAAGTTTGAAAACCCCGGACTTAGACTACAAAAAACAAAAACAAAACAAAAAACCACCCCACTAAGTGCTGTAATAGCTTTCAAAGACCAGTCACTAAATGTGATCAAAAGGATCAAGTCTTGTTCAGGTGGTGATCGTAAGGGCATAACTGACCATTAGATGTCCAATGCTCCTATGAAGTTTCAAGCTGCCACATTGTTGCCCTGTGCCTGCTTGGTTTCACATAGCCAAGCTAAGCCTGCTGTTCTCCATCCTCTCCCATATGGGTCTGCTTCCTGTTCCTGCTGTGCAAAAACCTACTACAGAACCCCTCCTTTAATGCTGACCTATGAGCAGTTCTGCTCACCTAAATCCCATTCTGACTCTGAGCCTAAAGTAAAGCTGAGTAAAGCTGCTCTCTGACCAGTGCCCATGAACGTCCAGAGGAACAGGAACAGATACCAGTCCTGTGCCTAGAGTCTAAGTTTGGAAAATACCATCTAACAGCTTATAATGCTGGCACTTCACTTTTAACATGGTCTATAACTAGAATGCAGGATCAATTCTTGAATACTTGTGGGATATATGAGAGCTGTCCAATTTCCAAACCAATAGGGAGCACTTAGGTTAGTGGAATTATTCAATGGTCCCAAGTGGTGGTACTTACAGAGGCTGGTGCCTTTGTACAGTATGTATGTGAGTAGATGATGGACTAATATGGCTTCTCTTAGCTTTTTACCAGACATATTTAGCCACTGTAGGTCACCTACAGAGTTAAGGGGTCAATGACATGACATTTTTGGGTCCACATCTATCCATATATATACAGTATATATGAAAAAGCCAAATTAGTCATGTGGTCCAGTTACCATGTGGGGAGGGTGGGGTTACATAAAATAATAGATAATTATCATATCAAAATGATCAAATGATAATCATCAACTCTGCATTATCAGCATTATTATCTGTTATAAAATATCAGATCATTTGATATAATTTGAATAAAAAATTCTCATTGTCGTCACCTCTACACCTTACCCTACACTATTGCCTTATATGCAATCTTTACTACACTCAAGATTTTAGACATTTTATACAATGTAAACAGCACCTGTTTTTGTCTGACAACATCCACACATATAAGGTCTATATCTAACACTGTAAGGTGTTTATTTTTTCATTTATTTTTTTCTGTATGCAAGGCTAGACACAAGGTAGACACAATTGGGTCAGCAATTCATCTCTTTTTTATGGGATAAATTTCAAGAAAAGCAGGAGAAATACAGACAAATGACTAAGAAGAAACAGTGGAAAATACCACATATATTATGAAATGACCAATGATTTTTCAAATTTTCCTTCCATGTTACAGAAGCAAGAGCAAAATATTAATGGGAAATTTTGAGGATAATTAATAGAGAAAATCAGTGATAGTTTTATTAGTAATATAAATTATAATTATTTTTATTGATGAGGTCAGAAATAAGCACAAGCACATAATGCAAATGTGCTTTGCACACATAAAATACTCTCCAAAAGGTAAAAAAAAAAAGACGTCTCTTGAGACGCAGCAGCTCATTCCCTCATGCATCTCTGTTCTTACTCTGCAGTCTGTCATGGTTTAGGCTAATCACTGCACAGGTGTCTGCCTGTGACTGTCACTCATCCAGCTCACTGCGTTATGCTAATTATCTTAAATGCCGTTGCCTCTGCTGAATGAATCTTCCAACCCAGTGTCATTTTGCATGGATGGGTTTGTGCCAATAGCATCAGATGTAATTTCACACTCCTTCCCAAGCTCAGAGCCAATCAGACAGACTCACAGCAACCACCATACATTTTTTTCAAGATTTCCTCCAGCACGGTGCCTAACTGCCGAGGTCCCCAATTAAGCACAAAACAGAATGCAGACGTTCACCTTCCCTGCCAGGCCGTGAAGCCAACGGCTATCAGTAAAGCTGCTTACACAGTAGATGCTCTTGGCTATGTAGCAGTAAAATGCCACTAGCCATTCACTTGACAGTCTTGACAGTCAAATTGTTCTGACAAACTTGAGATGTATACTTACTTGAGAAATTAGCAATATTTATGAATTGCCTTCCCATTTTTATCTCTCTCAAAGATCACATTGAGACTTGGAAGACGATTTTATAGCAAGACTAATTTGGAAGACTAATTATAGCACACATTTTGGGTTTATAAGGCTGATGGTGAATTGAATGTGGTTCAGAGAGGTGGCCATGATCAGATATTTCCTTCCAGCAGAGGAAGAACAAAGGCTATCAATGGCAGAGGGATTACTTATGTCCTTTTGCCTCGCTTCGTGTCCAGCTCTCGCATTCTCTTTTACATGAGAAGCAGCTTTCATTGTGTCGATAAAAGCAAGACTGGTTTGATTAGAATAACCTCCAGTACACCTGCATGTATGTGATGTTCTGCGGAAGAAAGGAATATCTACAAGAGATCATGTCCCTCTAGGACCAAAGTTTTACACTGGACATCAAGCAGTAAACCAGGTAACCTATTTTCAATGTAGTATGTGTTGTGTTTTTTAATTTAGGCATTTTGCTCAACATTTTCTAGGATGAGACCATGTTACACAACTTGTCCATATTTGGCCATAATAAATAGACATGAATTTGCCATGGAATACAGTACTGTAGAGTTTTAATAGCAACATTTTTAGGCATTTCTGTCACGGTTGGTAAACCGTGATCTCTGGGTTTTGCACTTTGTGGGTGAAGTCTGTGTGTTACGCGTCTGCACTGATTAGTTTGTGGGCATCTCCGTCAATTGTCATCAGCAGCAGCTGTCACTCATTACCCTCTCTATATAATGGCTTGTCTCACGTCTTGTGTTTGTGAGCGCGTTGTTTCATGTTGGTTAACCGTGCTTTGCTTTCTGTTGTGTTCTGCGTTTTGGATGTCCGTGTCTTTCCCCCGGAACGTCGTCCACTCTTCGCAACCACCACAAGCATCACAACTTACCTTCGGCTCGATTCCCCGCAGTTCCTGTGCCACCCTCTCCTGCTGCCAACTCATGCTCTCAATGTCAAATGCAGAAATGTTAATCCATGCATTTATGATTTCAAGGTTAGATTATTGTATTGCTTTATTAGGTGGTTGTTCTGAAACAAACTCCAGTTAATCCAAAATGCAGCAGCTAGAGTTCTTACTAGAACCAGGAAGTATGACCATATTAGCCCGGTCCTTTCAACACTGCACTGGCTCCCTATCAAACATCATATAGATTTTAAAATATTGCTTATTACTTATAAAGCCCTGAATAGTTTAGCACGTCAGTATTTGAACTAGCTTTTGTTACATTATAATCCTACAAGTCCGCTGCGTTGTCAAAAATCAGGCAATTTGATAATACCTAGAATATCAAAATCAACTGCGGGCGGCAGATCCTTTTCCTATTTAGTGCCTAAACTCTGGAATAACCAGGGTTTTGCGATTTGTGAAAAAACAGAGGGGGGAATGTTTTGAAACATTTTAATTCATAAAAAATAAATCATGAGAACATGAACTAGATGACGTCATGCACTAATTAGCATATTTATTACGTAAGTGCGTCGTATTGTATTGCCTCCCTATGCTCACATACTGCAATTTAATTTAGCCTTTTAATTAAATTCTCAATAAAACTGTTTTTATTACTATATTTTAATGTTTCTGTTGTCAGCCAACGGAATGAATATTATAATGACTGAAACGTGGTCCATTAAGACTACATAACCAGCTCTCAAACATTAATCTGCACTAATGAAATCAAATACACATACGATAAAGTCAGTGGTTGTGCTGTGACTGATGTTATATATACTTGCTTGTAAAATAGAGTTAGAAGCAACAGAATATCTATTTTTTTTAAACTGAAATACTGCTCCTCTCTGCACTCACTGAACACAGCAGAAGCAGAGAGAGAGGCTCGCGCTGGGAAAGAGAGACTTCACGCTCGTGCGGCAGCACCAGAGAGTCTCAGAGACTAAATAATGATTGCCCAAAAAGTCGCTAGATTTGTCACTAGTCGCTTTTTGAAAAAAAATAAATAAATAAAAAAATTCGCTAAATCTAGCAACGAACACAAAGGGGTCAGGGTTTCATATTTTTTTGAAGCATCCCTGGGCGCCGCCATTGGCTAACGGACCCCCACCTGCTGTTAGCATTCCATTGACTCCCATTCATTTTGGCGTCACTTTGACAGCGAATAACTTTACATCTGAGGTGTTTAAAGACTCCATTTGTCCCTTAATTATTTCTAAAGAAACATGAAAATGTATAAAAGGCTCCATTACCTTGTATCTTTAGGTATGGTCCCGTAGAAGCAGTTTTTGTAAAAAATAGGCTAACGATTGCGCCATAACCAGCGACTCTCTGTCGCACAGTAGAGAAATTACCATATGTACAGGAGGAGAAGCTCGCAGGCAATCTTTACTGTCTATGAGGCAATCGGGGGGACGTGGAGGCATGAAGTCAAGGGAGATAATTAATCAGAATACTTACCAAACTTTGCTCCAGTTCACACTTGTCTTCTCTGGAAGATTCGGCGGGTGATTCAGATTTCTCTTGGCACAGCGATTAGAAGATTTACAGGTTGCTCACGTGACATCTACGTCATCAAGCTCAGTTTGAGTCTGCGCAGTACGCCTGACCCCCAGGAAGTAAGTGCTTCTAATTGACTTCACTTGTATCCGTTGAATCCAATGGGGTCGCTGTGTCCATTCCTTTTACTGTCTATGCGAAGACGCCAAGTTAGCAACTCCACTGCCCAGCGGACCGGCTTCAACCGTCTCGCAAGTGTTGATAGGCTATTACTCGTGAGGTGTAACCAATCAGATCAGAACGAGTCAATGTTTCGTTCATTATCTGGCTCGGCTCGGTGTTCATCTTTAGTTCTCGCTTCACAGCAGTTCAGTCAGTGTACTGTTTGAGTAAATAAATTACTCCAGGATATTGTTTTTTTTTAAACTCAGAGGGAGTGTCAGCTTCATTAAAAAAGTTAACAGCTTAAGTCATTTGTGGATTAATGCGTATTGGAGATGCGAACCGTTTAAAACGATTCAGTTCTATTTGGTGAACTGGTTCAAAAAGATCAGGTTACATCGAATGATTCGTTCGTGAACCGGATATCACAAACTGCTTTGTTTTGAACTCTCTCACAACAAACCCAAAAGAGAAGACAATGCTGAGTAGTCTTGTTATTTTTGGATCAAAATGTATTTTCGATGCTTCAAAAAATTCTAACTGACCCTCTGATGTCACATGGACTACTTCGATGATGTTTTTCTTACCTTTCTGGACATGGACAGTAGACCGTACACACAGTTTCAATGGAGGGACTGAGAGCTCTCGGACTAAATCTAAAATATCTTAAACTGTGTTCCGAAGATAAACGGAGGTCTCTCGGGTTTGGAACGACATGAGGGTGAGTTATTAATGACATAATATACATTTTTGGGTGAACTATCCCTTTAATTAGGTAAACCGGAACCAGGAACACTTCCCATAACACCCGATGTACTTGCTACATCATTAGAAGAATGGCATCTACGCTAATATTAGTCTGTTTCTCTCTTATTCCGAGGTCACCGTAGCCACCAGATCCAGTCTGTATCCAGATCAGAGGGTCACTGCAGTCACCCGGATCCAATACGCATCCAGACCAGATGGTGGATCGGCACCTAGAAAGGACCTCTACATCCCTGAAATAATAATAATAATAATAATAATAATTCATTACATTTATATAGTGCTTTTCTAGGCACTCAAAGAACTTTTTACATAGTCTGGGGGTATCTCCTCATCCACCACCATTAAAGACAGCGGAGACCAGTACATCTAGAGCCCCAGATACAGATCCCCTGTAAAGACCTTGTCTCAGACAACCACCGAGACAAGACCACAGGAAACAAATGATTCATCTGCACAATCTGACTAGTAGTGTTACCTACCAGTTAACACCAATGCTGTATAATTTCCATAGCAACGTCTATTTTCTTCAGTGTTCGTATAGCTTTCTGTAGCGCTACTGCCGAACTTCCTGTGAAATTGATAGCTAGGACTGAGACAGGACTGCACAATATGCTTTTAACATAAACATCATTAACCATTATCTTCTGATAAGTTATCTCATAAATGCTATCAAGATGATTCAATATAATATTTTTCTGAGGCTTACAATACTGAACGCTAAAGGAAAGTCTGTGTGTCGGCCTCACCTTTAAACTGACTAAAGAACATCCATGAACATCAGACATTATGGCTCATTCCATTTATTCCATTTGTGTTTTGGCAAGGAGCAGCTCTGAAACTATCTTTGTCACATCACATCGTCTCATCAGTGAAGCCGTCTCTCCCAAGAGTGATTAATCTTCTAACACTAATTAGATATTTGCTAATTAGCATCTAACATGTGAGGGGAGGAAAAGAAACATTTGCATGTGGACACGGATGGCTACAGCCGACAAATGCTAGGCTCAACCATACTAAAGCATCATCACTGGAGGCAGGTACACAGCACAGCTTGCAAAACAGGATGTGTTGATTTCAGAACACCTGCTGGGTGATCTACCTGCATATAAGAGAATGTCAACATCCAGGGGCTCAGACATTATTTTATTAAGTCACCCCCTACGTTTCAAATGAGCACCGTCTAGATTTTAATGACCATCGTGGTGGAAACCTGGAGCTGAAAGGACATTAATCTGGGTATTGCCAATTTAGCGGGAAGCTTGGTGGTAGAAAATCAGCAGGATTTTGGTCCTCTGTCTTCGCCTACACTGTATCCTTCTGTCCATATCCAACTCATTTTAAATGCCCTCATCAATTAATGACGACAGTTTATTATCATTTCATTGTGAGGGTTAAAAGATCTGTAGCAGAGGGTGAAATGCTACCTGTGAAATGATAAAGCTGAGCCATAATCAGACTTGTAGTTTAAGGTGCAGTAAGAGCAACTGCATTTACCCCGCTTCACTGAGTGAGAAACATAAGATTTTTTAACAGTGAACTGGCACTATATACGGATGATATTATATTGGCCAATAAGAAAAAGTTATTGGCAGTCATTCATGCCAAGGGATGTAAATCGTAAATAACAGTTCTGGTTTATTAATGATTCAATTAGCATTTTTTTAAATTAGTAAAAAAATTTAAAGAAATAAGTGCAATTTAAAAATTTGCTATTGCAAAATAATGAGATTATTTCATATTAATTACACTACAGATTAATTAAATACACAACAGGTTAAATGTTTGATTTGAGTATGTATGTTTTTATTTTTTCTGTTAAACCTTCATCCAGAAGGATATATTACAGTTAAGACTTTTACATCAAACAAATCTATTTCAAATAAATGCTTTCCTTTCAAACTTAAAGAATCCAAACATTGACAATAACACCAAAGACTAGATCATAGGTATAAATTACTTTCAAAATATATTAAAATATATTACATATTCACGTAGAAACAACTATTTTAAAGGATGACTTTTACACAATATTATTGTTTTTAATGAATTTTGATCAAATAAATGCAGCCTTGGTGAGAGTATGACATCTTAAAAGATACTGAAAAATATTACTGTCCCTAATTTTTGATTTGTAGTGTACATGTAAAACAGTTATAAAGACTTTTTAATGGCTTTTTGGTAATGGCATAAATCTCAGCATACTGTTTTTCTTTAGCAAACTAAAACATTTACTTTAAAAAGTGTGTCTGGCTTCACAATCACAATCTGCTGTGTCTGGCTTCTCTGCTAAATCATCATGATTGGAGCACTTTGGTGTTGGCATGATATTTTGATGAACAGTTATGTCAAGAGTAACTACTTCTCTTTGTCCTTTGCAACACCATGTCCACAAAAAAATTCTAAAAACACTTTGCTGCTTATCATAGAACACGCATCAAGGAATTACACATATTCCAGATCCCTTGTGTCTTCATAATCATATAACAGTCTCGTCTTTGAAATAAATTGACAGATGCTCCATATGTTAGCACAATAAATGACGGTGATTCTGACAAACTATCTGTTACATGCCTTTGGGCTGACCGTGGAAAACACGGGCCCGCAATTCTACATTCGAGAGCCTCTCAATGCACTTTTAACGATTTTCATGTGTCGCAGGATTTTACATGGTAATTAAATGCCTAATTAGTAACAACTTCAGGGGGAAAGTGCCACTGTCACAAGGGGGTGGTTAGCTGGATGTGTTTGAGTTGGTAAAATATGTGATTTTACAGGGTAATCAGCTCACAGATGTCTCATTAACTTTGTGTCATTTGCACCCACTTTTCTACATGATTATGGAAATTCGCAAATACAGAAAATTATACGAAAAAGTTTGTACTGTACTTACATAAAAAAAGTACAATGTACTTATTGGGATTATATTGTATTACAAAACACTTTTTACTATTGAGGTGGGATATGGGTAAGGTTAGGGACTGGTTTGGTGGTATGGGTAGGTTTAAAGGTCGGTTAAGGTGTAAGGGATGGGTCAACAGTGTAATTTTAAATGTAATTACAGAAATTAATTACAGATGTAATTACATGCAGGCATTTTTTTAAATATAAGTACAATGAAAAAATTAATGTACACAATAAATGCATTGCACCAAATGATTAATTAAAATGTAAGTACACAGTATAAAGTGGGACTGAAATTTTTCTTTGCACAAACAACTGTACACCATTTCAGCAAAGAAAACCAGCCCTGGGCCCATATTCACAAAACATCTTAAGATTAAAAGTAGCTCATAAAATCTTAAGAATAATGGGTGTGCCAGTCCTAAATTCTTGCTCTAAGAGTGTTTCACAAAGTGTTTTAACACTAAAGCTAGCTCCTAAATCTGTGAAATCTTAGAAGTAGTGAAGAGGACTCCTAAGTAAGACCAAACCACAAACTATACTAAAATGGCTGTTGCCGGCAATCTGCCTTGGAACGTAAACATTTTAGAAATACTGATTTTTTAAAAAAAAATGTATAGCTTGAATGTACTGCAAGTCGCTTTGGATAAAAGCGTCTGCTAAATGCATAAATGTAATGTAAATGTAGAAACATTTACATTTAATCATTTAGCAGACGCTTTTATCCAAAGCGACTTACAAATGAGAACAATAGAATCAGTCAGGTCAACAAGAGAACAACTACAGTATACAAGTGCCATGACAAGTCTCAATTATTCTAGTATAGAACACATAGCCAGGTTTTTTTTTTTTTTTTTTTTTTTAAATAAATGAAAAGACAAGAAAAGGAAAAGTGCTAGTGTTAGTTGGTTAAGTGCAGGCAAAAAAGATGAGTCTTTAGATGTTTCTTGAAAATGAGTAAAGACTCAGCTGTACGAATTGAGAGTGGGAGGTCATTCCACCAGCTGGGCACAGTCCAGGAAAAGGTCCGTGAGAGTGATTTTGAACTTCTTTGGGATGGCACCACAAGGCGTCGTTCACTTGCAGAGCGTTAACTTGTATAAGGCAAACCTGCAGGACCGGGTCGTTGTAGCAATGTGGTCTGTGAAGCTTAACTGATGATCCATCACAACTCCTAGGTTTCTGGCTGTCCTAGAAGGAGTAATGGTTGATGAGCCCAGCTGTATAGAGAAGTTGTGATGAAGCAATGGGTTAGCTGGAATCACCAGGAGTTCTGTCTTCGTAAGGTTAAGCTGAAGGTGATGGTCATTCATCCAGCTAGAAATGTCACTCAGACAGGCTGAAATGCAAGCAGCTACCGTCGGGGCGTCTGGCTGGAATGAGAAGTAGAGTTGGGTGTCATCAGCGTAGCAGTGATAAGAAAAGCCATGCTTCTGAATGACAGATCCTAATGATGTCATGTAGATGGAGAAGAGAAGTGGTCCAAGTACTGAGCCTTGAGGAACCCCAGTAGCAAGGTGGTGTGACTTTGAAACATCACCCCTCCAAGACACACTGAAGGATCTGTCAGAAAGGTAGGACTTAACCCACAGGAGTGCAGTTCCAGAGATGCCCATCTTTCTGAGGGTGGACAGGAGAATCTGGTGATTAACAGTGTCAAAAGCAGCAGACAGGTCCAGTAAGATGAGTACAGATGATTTTGAAGCTGCTCTTGCTAGTCGCAGGGCTTCAGTAACCGAGAGCAGAGCAGTCTCAGTTGAGTGGCCACTTTTGAAGCCAGATTGGTTGCTGTCCAGGAGGTTGTTCTGTACAAGGAACATAGAAATTGGTTGAACACAGCTTGCTCAAGTGCCTTTGCAATGAATGGAAGAAGGGATACCGGTCTGTAGTTTTCAAGAAGCGCTGGATTTAGAGATGGTTTCTTGAGCAGTGGGCTTACCCGAGCCTGCTTGAATGCTGAGGGAAATGTTCCAGAGTGAGGAGTTGATAATGTGAGTAAGCGAAGGTATGACTGAAGAAGAGATTGCTTGAAGGAGGTAATTGGGGATTGGATCAAGTGGACAAGTAGTAGGATGATTGGACAGGAGAAGTTTGGAGACGTCCATCTCTGAGAGTGGGGAGAAGGAGGAGAAAGAGTGTGCGTCGGTCGTTGTGAAGTTGTCCTCAGTCTGCGGTGTGCACATACAACTCCTCCAAGAAGTTTCCCAATTGACCTGGGGGACGATAAATGACCACAAAGTGGTTTTTAACAGGCTGGGTTACAGTAATGGCATGTGATTCAAATGAACCAGTACCTGTAGGTGATGGCTGAAGATCAAATTTCCATTCTTTTGAATTTCCCGTACCTCCACCCCTCCCAGTGGTACGAGGAGTGTGGGAACAAGTGAAATTAGTGGAGAGGGCTGCAGGGGTGGCAGTATCTTCAGGTTTGATCCAAGTCTCTGTCAGTGCCATGAGGTTGAGACCGGAATGAGTAGCAAGAGAAGAAATGAAGTCTGCTTTGTTAACTGCAGACTGGCAGTTCCAGAGACCAACTGGAATAGAGAGCGTAGTAGTAGAGGTCAGAGGGACAGGCCGTAGGTTTGTCAGACAGGCCTTCCTGCGACATACATAGCGTGCTCTCCGAGTGTTAGTAGTGATAGTAGAGATCTGAAAGCACATAGTGACTACAAGTGTAAGAGATATTTGAGAACAAGGTATACAAAAAGTAAAGAAAGAGGAAAAAAGCAATACTCAAGTGCCCTGTCGGTGTCCTTGCTCGGTGGAGTCGCGCAGGTAGAGTCGATTGTCTTTACACTCTTCGGTCTTCACATGAGGAGGATTCACACGAGGGCTGCCGCGACCGCTGCCGTGGTGAAACCTAATGCTTTTGTATTTGCCTTATTACCTGTGATTGAAGTCAGATGGCCACGCCTCACTATTTAGCAGATCGAAACTGGGCAGTCGCGTGATAGTCAAACGCAAAACCAAGCGCCACTTTCAGCACGTATTTACCAGGGTAAGACACACACAATTTAAACCAAAAACTTTCCTAGCAATGACGATCACACAGTAGTTTAATGAGAAAACGACACAAAACACTCACAAGCTGCTGTTCTTCTCTGTTGCTCGACTGTTTCTTCTGACAAGTGCTTGCAAAACAGCTAATTAAGTACTTTCACTGGCTTTGGCCACGCCTCACCATTTGACGATATCACATTTGACGATAATGAGCTTTTAAAAAGGTATCAACTTTGGTTTTGAAGGTTATCCCAACTCCAAATTTTTCTTTCCTAGACAGCAACATAATGTTCAGATCAGAAATCCATGTGGGTCAGATGTGGGTCGGATCTGGGCCGACACCGGTTGCTGTCTGGGTTGATTACATAATTTTTTTTATTAACCAGTTGGGCAAGAAGTAACAACTGTGTCCAGTTTGGCTTTCTTTTACGTTTGCATGCCTTACTATCAGTCATGATTATTCTACTCTGTTAATTAAAAGGCTGTTTATATACATATTCCCTAATTATGAGAAGCACAAATTTAAGAGGCTGACAATTAGCTGAACATATACTTGTTTAATTAGTGGCACGCAGCCTGCATTTTAAATTCTTTATTTGAATGTGGCAATTCGTTTTATTTTTAAACCTTTATTTGAATTTAACAACATATTATTGCATTCTTCAATATTTCAATATTTCTATGAATAAATCTCTGACAGATACTATCAGCTAATCACTGTGGGCATAGTTAGTAAGCAAGCTTACATAAACCATAGCCACGAGGTCTACCCCAACCTTTCTCTTAGCTTAAGACTTTTGTCTATTCCAAAGTAAAAGTTGGTCTCGGCAGCCTTGTGAAGAGGTTTTAAGAGAAAACTCTTAGCTAAAAACTTTAACTGCTATTTTAGCAACTCTTAGTGGTAAGATAAAATGTTTTGTGAATTAGGGCTCTGGTTTATGAGTTTAATTCTTACACTTCAAGCTTCATATTGCAAATGAAATTATAAAGATCAATAAAGACTGTCATTTTATCTGCCTGTCTATCTATCACATGTGCTTTTGCAGACTCCAGCTATAGCATAATGTGCCACTGCTGTGTGTTTTGTAAACAGAAAGAGTTACTGCTGACCAAATAAGATTATTCACATTGTCTTTATTGTTTAGTTTAGTTTAGTTTTTTTTTTTTTTTTGCTTACAGCTCAAACTGTGAACATAATCAGCCAGCTTTCTCTTCCCCCTCTTCACACTCACTCTGAAACACATCAAGGTCAAATGGTGGAAGGCACTGTCATTACAGCACTGCTAAAAAAGAGATTGTATTCACAAGTGTTATTTAACAGAACAATGAAAGATCAGGAGAGCATTAATGCAAGTTGTATTTATGCATTACAGGTCTGCAAATGTTCCACAGAACTGATCAGATCTACTAATTTTGCTTGGCAGATGATATAACAGGTGAGTTTTGCTGGGCAGACACCACTAAAACTTTATTGTGAAATCTTATACTTTAATACTGGCATATAAATATTGATTTCTAAAATATTCATCATTTTAAAAAACCCTACTGAATGCATTTAATAAAACTAAAGGTACTGTCTGTCTAATAAATGTAGTTACCAGAACACTTATCTTTAATCTTTATAGCAAGCATTAACATGCCTTTATTACGGAGGTACATAATACTGCAGTAAAAGAACTTTTTTTTTGGCGTTAGACAGCGAATCAAAAATCCACCTGAATTTAAAGAGATTAAGAATTTAATGTAGTGGACAATGTAACTGCAGCTTGCTCTTACAAAAAAAAAAAGACAAATAATGTAGTTATTATTACAGTAGTTTTTATAGAAACTGTTCTTGGTGTGAACAGGCTCATATTCTAATATATAACATATACTAATATACTAAGTATATTAAAATTTCAGAAAATCTTGAATTAATTATCATGCTCTACAAATGACAATGAATGGAAGACAAAGACCTTTTTAATAACTTTTTAAATGTCTGTAATAACGGATTTTGTCCTATCGGTATTTGGCTTTTATCATTGTGAAAAAAGGAAAATATGTGGTATCGTATATCCCCACCACTTGTATTTTCTTAATAAAATGGAAAAATCTAATTTGTGTTCAAAAAACATGTTTAGATGTCCACCCTAATCAAACATAAAGAGTGATATAAATTATCTATAATTTACAGTAAAAGTAATCTCATTCATGCTTATTCTATTTTGAATTGGGCTGCTACGATATTCTGCTGTTCAAGTGTGTGCTGTAGGTGTCAACTTTAAAACTAACTCTGCATATCCAAGCAATTTTTATTGTGTGAGGCATGCAGGCGTCCACATGGAAAACGTACTCGGTTACTAAACGTAACCTCGGTTCTCTCTAGAAGAGCGAACGAGTACTGCGTCTTAGCTAAGACGCTACGGGAAAAGTCTCTTTTCACGAAATACTGAAGCAAAAAATTATCCTTAATTTTGTATTTTTGTAAAGCGCATTTGCAGCAGTACACAGCCATAGGCGAGACGGCTCGTTCGCTCATTGGCTTGTTCTGCGGCAACTGCACAGCCTATCGAGCGCGGGCTGATGCAACATCAGACCAATAAGGGCGCTTCGCGCCCTTCTTGCCACTTCCCGCCGAAACGGGTGTGGCCCAACCTATAAAAGGAGCTCGAAAAGGCTGACTCACCTGATTTATTTCATCGCCGAAGCGAACCAGAGTGAATCGTGCGCACGGCAGAGAACGCAGTACTCGTTCGCTCTTCTAGAGAGAACCGAGGTTACGTTTAGTAACCGAGTACGTTCTCTTACGAGAGCTCTCTCGTACTGCGTCTTAGCTAAGACGCTACGGGAACCCAGTGTAAAACGCCGTGCGCGCAGGGATCACACACCAATAAACCTGAAGCAACGCCCAGGATTTACAGTGCACAGTCACCTGAGGGACTCACAGAGAGTCCAGGACAGAAAAGGGAAAAAGCCCTCCGTCCCATATCTAGCAGCATCCGTAGATGCGGCAATATGACGTCACACAGCCGAGGCAAGGCCTGACCAATGTGGCAATGCGGGTCTTACGCAATACTGCCCATATAACAGTCGGCAGCGCATAGCGCTCGTGAACTCAGAATTCCCCTCAGGGCCCTGATTCGCCTATACCGACAGCAGCCTTGCTTGCAAGGCGGGAACGTCCAGGTTATAGAACCTGATAAATGTAGACGGCGAGGCCCAACCTGCCGCCATACATATATCCTGCAAGGAGATCCCAGTAGACCACGCCCACGACGAGGCGATGCCTCTTGTGGAGTGTGCTCTGACGCCCAACGGGCACTGAAGGCCCCTGGAAGCGTAAGCTAACGCTATGGCGTCAACTATCCATCTGGATAGAGTCTGTCTCGAAACAGCCATTCCCTTGGAACGCCCACCGAACGAGACAAATAGCTGCTCCGTCTGCCGAAAGGCAGCAGAGCGAGACACATAAGCTCTTAAAACCCTGACAGGGCAAAGAAGACTCGAGTCTCCATCCTCCCCTGACACCGGCAGGGCAGACAGGGCAATAACCTGAGCCCGAAACGGTGTGTTGAGGGATTTCGGCACATAACCGTGCCTAGGTTTGAGTATGACTCTTGAGTCATTGGGCCCAAACTCCAAGCACGACTGGCTCACCGAGAGCGCGTGCAAATCACCCACACACTTCACAGAAGCGAGAGCCAACAAGAATACTGTCTTGAACGACAGATGCTGAAGGCTAATCCATTGGATAGGCTTGAAAGGGGGACCTTTCAAGGCCTCCAAAACCGCCGCGAGGTCCCACATAGGGACTGACGGAGGTCTGGGAGGATTCAGCCTCCTAGCTCCTCTGAGGAACCGGATGACTAAATCATTCCTTCCTATTGACTGACCGGACGCCGTTTCAGAAAACGCCGCGATGGCAGCCACATAAACTTTGAGCGTGGATGGGGCTCTGCCCTTATCCAACAGCTCCTGAAGGAAGGAGAGGACCTCCGTCACCTCACAACTAAGGGGTGAATAACCTCGAGCTGTGCACCAGCTGGAGAACACCGACCACTTCGAGGCATACAGACGTCGTGTCGACGGAGCTCTAGCCTGAGTGATGGTATTTAGCACTCTCACTGCGAGATCAGCGGGTAACCATTGAGTGCCCATACATAGAGGGACCACAACTCCGGTTGAGGGTGCCAAATCGAGCCCCTGGCCTGCGAGAGGAGGTCTCTCCTCAATGGTACCGGCCACGGGGCGACATCTGCTAACTGCATCAAATCTGGGAACCATGGTTGGTTCTTCCAAAGAGGTGCTACAAGCAGTATTGACCATCTCGTTTCTCTCACCCGTTCTATCACCTGCAGAAGGAGGGAGACGGGAGGGAACGCATAAAGCGGGCAGCACGGCCATCTCCGTGACAGCGCGCTTTCGTTCTTGGAAAAGAACGCGGGGCAGTGAGCGTCTTCGTGGGACGCAAAGAGGTCCACCTCCGCCATGCCAAATCTCTGCCACAACAGCCGGACTGTTTGCGGGTGTAGAGACCATTCGCCCGTAGGAACATTGCCTCTGGACAGCCTGTCTGGACCCAGATTCTGCAGTCCAGGCACATGCACTGCTCTCAGCGAGCACCCGTTGCGCTGAGCCCAAATCAGGAGGCGTTCCGTCAGCCTGCACAGGTTTCGGGACCCGAGACCGACCTGGCGATTTATGTAGGACACCACGGACATGTTGTCCGAACGGACTATGACGTGGTGATCCTTGATATGGGGACAAAAGCGCGTCAGCGCGTTCTCCACTGCCAGCATTTCCAGGCAGTTGATATGATGGAGCTTTTCCCATTCTGACCATAGGCCAAAGGACGGTCTGCCTTCGAGCAGCGCTCCTCATCCCGAAGTGGAGGCGTCCTTCGACACCATTTTCACACTCGGGGAAGTCCCCAGGCTTACACCTGATCGGTACCAGCCGTTCGCTATCCAAGGTGCTAGAGCCGCAACACAGCTCTGATCGACCTTGAAATGCAGCCGGCCAGACGCCCACGCTCTGCGCGGCACCCGAGCCTTCAGCCAGAACTGCAGGGGGCGCATCCGGAGCAGGCCCAGCCGCAGAACCGGAGATGCTGAGGCCATGAAACCCAGCATCTTTTGACAGTGTTTGAGCGACACAGTCGCGCCACAGCGGAAAGAACTCGCTGCACGCTGAATGCCCATCGCGCGCTGTGATGACAGCCGCGCCGTCATGGAACACGAGTTCAGAACTATACCCAGAAACAGGATCGTCTGACTGGGGTTCAGCGAACTCTTCACCCAATTGACACTGAGGCCGAGCTTCTCGAGGTGATCGAGTAAAACGGCTCTGTGGTCCATGAGCTCCGCTCATGATCGGGCCAGAGCCAGCCAGTCGTCCAAATAATTCAGCACTCGTGTGCCTCTGAGTCTAAGAGGAGCGAGCGCTGCAGCCATGCACCTCGTAAACGTACGAGGAGCTACGGACAAGCCGAATGGCAGGACTGCAAACTGGTATGCCTGGCCCTCGAAGGCGAATCTCAAATATCGCCTGTGGTTTGACGCTATCTGTATTTGAAAATACGCGTCCTTCAGATCTATTGACATGAACCAGTCCCCTCTGCGAATCTGCGCGAGGAGCTTCCTGGTCGTGAGCATTTTGAAACTGCGTTTCATCAATGCCTGTTCAGCTGTCTTAGATCCAGTATGGGCCGGAGACCCCCGTCTCTCTTGGGCACCAGAAAGTATCTGCTGTACAGCCCCCCCTCGCTTTGAGACACAGGCTCTACAGCCCCTTTGCTCAACAGTTTTGATATTTCGGCCCGAAGTATGTGTGCTACTTCTGTTTTGACCGTAGTTTCGACGCGCGCTGAAAAGCACGGTGGGCGTCGAGAAAACTGTAGCGTGTAGCCTCTCTTTATGATGCCTAGCACCCAATCCGAAACCCCTGGAAGCACTGACCATGCATTTGCATGAATGGCTAAGGGCTGGATGCGAAACGCGCTCTGTTGACTGGGCAACGGCGGCGCTCGAGTGTGCTGCGCATCTGAGGCGGGGAGCGCGCTGATCACAGCGGGCAGATCGCTCTTCCTCGACCCCGTCCCGGCGCTTAACCGACTGGAGGGAGGCTGAGCGGGTCCCGTGGGACTCGATATATCTGCGAGTAACCGTGGGCTGCATGTGTGCACTTTTACCACTTTAAACTCGCTGTCTGCCTGTGCAGAATGTACGTGCACGGGCCTCGTTTTTACAGAAGCCCCGCGCCGTATGTGACATAGTGTATGTGGGCACTGGGAAGTGGGCACGTTTACTATGCGGCGCGCTCGACCGATCTGTGTCGATCTTATGTGCGCTAGCCCTGTGTTTAGGGCTGTGCTTATATGTGGAGATGGGCACTGGGTAGTGGGCATCGTCACTGCATTTATAGCACCATCGGCCGTGGCCGGACGAGCACGCACGGGTTTCGTTTTTACAGAAACCACATGACGCGTGTGACATAGTAATAGTGGGCACTGAGGGGTGGGCACGTTTACTATGCAGTGTGCGCGACCGACTTGAGTCGACATTATGGGCGCAGGCCCTGTGTGCAGGGCTGTGCTTACATGTGGAGATGGGCACTGAGGAGTGGGCATCGTCACTACATTTATAGCACCATCGGCCGTGGCCGGACGAACGTGCACGGGTTTCGTTTTTACAGAAACCACATGACGCGTGTGACATAGTGATTGTGGGCACTGAGGAGTGGGCACGTCTACTATGCAGTGCGCGTGATCGACTTGAGTCGCTTTTATAGGCGCGAGCCCTGTGTGAAGGGCTGTGCTTATATGCGGAGATGGGCACTGAGCAGTGGGCATCGTCACTACATTTATAGCACCATCGGCCGTGGCCGGGACACCAGAAATTACACCTTTTTCGGGAAATATCTGGGTAGCCGTGATAACGGTTTTCGTGTGCAGGCAAGCGGGCAACCGTACAGGCTTGCGCATTGCAAACAACGCTGAAACAGTCACAATCTCTGGAAACTGAAACAGCGTCGCGCTTAGGTGAGAGCCCGGCCGCAGCGGAACTCGTACACCGGCGCTTCCATGAAGCAGCCATCGTGTGTAGTGCCGACGCAGCGTCATGCAGCATGCGTAGATGGCTTTCCCAGGATGGCTTCGGGGCTCCCGGCCTCACCGTAATCCTCTGCCGCGGTCCCCGCGGCGCGGGGCGACGGCCAGTAGAGCGAGAACGGGGGTCTCGAGCTGCGTTGCTGAAGCTGTTGTGATAACGGCTTTTGTGTGCAGGCAAGCGGGCAACTGTGCAGGCTTGCGCATTGCAGAAAACGCTGAGACAGTCACAATTCCTGGAACTGAAACAGCGGCGCGCTTGGGTGAGAGCTCGGCCACAGCGGAACTCGTACACCTGCGCTTCGATGAAGCAGCCATCGTTAGTAGCGCCGACGCAGCGTCACACAGGAGGCTTTAGATGGCAACACCGCTTTTGCCGCCGTCCAGCAGAGGGCGGACAAAGGTGCGTCGCTATCGCCTGTTCCACCGGCGGAAGTGAGTGGTAGTTCCTGTTTTTAGCATCATCAGTGTGGAGAATGCTAGTGAGACAGACGAACGAGTTCGTGCTGAATATGGAGCATTCCAAGCCTTCGCCACCTCTTCGTGAAGCTCAGGAAGAAATGAGGCGGGCTTTGAGAAGTACGCTCATCCGAAAGGGAAATACCATCCAGCCGGGAACGAGAGGGGGGGGCGCTGGTGCAAACCACTCGCGGCCGAGACTCATCGCGGCCAACACGATCATTCGCCCCGGCTCCTTCTCGATGTCAGCTCGTCTGCTGGGCTTCTGAGCAGAAGGCGCGAGATCCTCGGAGCTCGCCCAGCCCTCACTGCCCGAAGCTAGCAGAGAGCGCGTGTCCTCTTCCCCCGACGCGGCCCTGAGATCGACTTCCTCGGACGACGCGCCGGCAAACAGCGGGCGCTGCCCACCGGGAAGCGATGCAGGGGGGGCCGGTTAAGCAGGGCGAACCGGCGAGCTCGGTTGAGCTGAAGACGGTTCTGGAATCCGCTGGAAGCGATGCTTTTACGGCGCCTCAGCGCAGCGGAGAATGCAGGCTCAGAGAAAAAGGCCAGGCGAGTCCTCAGAGTCACCATGGCAACAGCTCGCAGTGGGGGCATCCGCCGTCAGCGAGCGAGCGCTGCATGATCTTCACCCAGGCAGGAGACACAGATGACGTACCGGTCTCCCTCGCTGAGTGGGGCTCTGACGAGCCGCAGGAAGGCATCTTAAAAAAGACGCGAGCTCTTTTACGAGTGTGTGTCGCAGGGCGAACACACACACACACATAAAGAACAGCTTGTATATAACAGGATTGAAAGGATATAGGCGCCGGATAGCGCAGCAGGAACGGCAATGGAAGGCGGCGATGCCAGCAGCTTCAGAATGGCTCGTCCTGCTGATGTGCTTTCTCAGACGGCGCTTGCTTCCTCCGTGATCCAGCGATGCGTGAGCTTCGCTGAAGAGATGAAAAATCAGGTGAGTCAGCCTTTTCGAGCTCCTTTTATAGGTTGGGCCACACCCGTTTCGGCGGGAAGTGGCAAGAAGGGCGCGAAGCGCCCTTATTGGTCTGATGTTGCATCAGCCCGCGCTCGATAGGCTGTGCAGTTGCCGCAGAACAAGCCAATGAGCGAACGAGCCGTCTCGCCTATGGCTGTGTACTGCTGCAAATGCGCTTTACAAAAATACAAAACTAAGGATAATTTTTTGCTTCAGTATTTCGTGAAAAGAGACTTTTCCCGTAGCGTCTTAGCTAAGACGCAGTACGAGAGAGCTCTCGTAAGAGAACTACATTTGTGTGTACATGAGAGGGAAAGAGAGAAAGTCAATGAATCCAAACGACAGTTTGGAACGACAGAAACGATCAGTTTTCTTCCCTGCCCGTTGTCAAGGTGAGAGCACGCCGAACTCCAGGCTGAGCCAGCTTTCTGCAGCAGCCTGAAAAATGAAAGCAGACTTGTCAGGAAGAAATGCCTGCTATCAACGCCTGCCTGCGTAATGATGTGCATGCCACTGCACGCTCAGGCAAACGTGCTGGTGTGTCCTCGCGGTATTGCTGACTGACAGGACATCTTTCTCGCTGTGACACTAAGAGCTCCTCAGGCTGAAGTTCCAGACACTTCCAGACCAGAACCTTGCCGGGATCTGGAAACAGTTCTGCCATGCTTCTCGCTAGCACAAATATTTCAGGAGGATTCAAACCAACAGGCCATAACAGAGACCTCTGGCTCCTTCTGTCAATGCATTTCTGTTTGTCTTTGCATCTCGGTGATTGATAGAGAGCGGGCGTTCTTGCAACTGGCTCGGTATTAGATCCAGAGATTTGATGCAATGTGACAGGCAGCCATGAAGCTCCTCTGAGACCCCTGCGGAGAACTTGACTCATTCTCGTGTCCACGGTTCCTCAAACACGAGCAGCGGACCACAGCCAGATGGCTGAATGGCAAGGACAACCCACCCAGCGCAGGGCACGACCAGTCGGGTATAACAAGCAGAACTCTGGAACAGTATCCATGGAAACGGTGGTTTTCTTGGCCTATGGCATGCGAGTGACAGGGAGCTCAGGTATAAGATCTCGCAGCGGTCATCAATCACTTCAAAGCAGAGGCTGCTACACCTCCGCAGTGCGGTGAACTTTAAAAAGAGAACAACAAAGAGACGGGCTTTCAATCAATCATAATGATGCACTTCTCCATGGCCCTGTTCAACCAGCAAACCTACTCGCACTCAACTACACATCACTCTTCATTTAGCACTTAATGACCAACCCATCTACTAAAGCATTAATGTATCTCACCCTCTCAAATGCAGACAACAATCAAACTTCAGATATGACGGTGGTGGGAATGTTATGGAGAAAGCAAAACAAGACTAGATTTGCAAGCTCAAAAAGAAAAGGTCAATGCTTTAAGCTAAAGAGGCTTTGCAAGTAATTTGTCTGACAACACTGTGTTCAAACTGCTGCATGATGTGACAATCTCAGTTAATCAGGATATACTTGATTAATATAGGTCTTTATTTATATGGGAATGTGCAATGCTCTTCATACCAGTGAAATGTGCATATACAGCAGGAAATCATTAAATCAGTCAACGGCCATTCAACAACATACGCTAACTGGACTATCCTCTGTAATACCACCACCCCCACCCCCAAATCTGTTTCTTTTTCTATTTGATATTGTCACAGTATAACCCTGTCTAACACTAGCTAATATGCATATAACTGAAAAAACAAAAACAAAAAATTAAGTATGCAAATTTAGCAATTTACATTAAGCTGCAAATATTTTATTGATGTAAGTCAACTGGAGATTTTCAAAATGTAATCTTAAATTCTGCAAAAAAAATATCAAGTTTAAATATTTTTTTTTTAATATTCACGAGAAGTGGTCTGTTAATTTAGGGCGTTTGATCTAGTGAGATTTCCTGATGGGTGGGGATTCCCAGCATGATGTTGCAGAAATAGAAATGAACATGGAAGAGATTATACGTTTTCACTTTATCTTCATGCCTTGTTAGAACATGGTGTAAGGCTGAAATTACAAAGAGAATCTACAAAAACTAATTTGAATGACAGAAAATTGTCAAAGACAAATAGAAAGAATTAATAGGAAGATTTTCAATGCACTTTTTTTAAAGAAATAAAACAAACAAATGGTCCTGCATATTCTCAGTGATGTTTGGCTCTAAATCAGTTATTTGAAGTGCCTCAGTAAGATGTTCAAACCTAATAATGTCTCACTGTGTAGTTCTGTCTGAAGCGTACTGTTTTAACATGTCAGTACATATTCACAAGACTCTAAAGAGCACAATCAAGCTGCAGCTGTTTGGTTTTGCATCTGAATGAAAAACAGCACAAGTGATGAAGAATAAAAATAACCTTTTGCTCAAAAAGCAACTAAAATTAGACTGAGACTGAAAAAAAAAACCATCAACGGGGGAAAAAAAAACTGTCTAGTGTTTGGCGAGACTTAATTACGCTTTTGGTAGCAGTTGTGTGCAGTACACTTTTTTGTCTCCCACTGCCTCTTTACCTGTGATCCCTGTGATTTCTGAGAGAGTGCGTTTTGGCAGACATATCAAACGGTGTGAGTGAAAATACAGGCATAAAAAGAAAAGTGAGATGGAAAGAGAGAGAAAAGAGAGAAAAATAAGGATTCAAGTGCACAGCTTGTTTGATATGGCTGCTCTCCACAATGAAGCTGTACCAGCACTATCTTTAATGGTACACATCAGCAATGGGGTGTGAATCGTGAGATGTTCCCCAGGACAGAGCGCATTTGTTGAGGCTTTAAATGCTCCTGTGGATCCTTGTGTCTCTTCTCTGGACTGACTGAACAGCAGATCTGGGCCACTGCATGGTCACAGCCCACTGTGTCCCACATCAAGTAGATGAGATAGGGTTATGCACCACATCACTTACAGATCAGCAGCCATACATGGAATCTGTAGAAAACTTTAATTTCTGTCTGTCCTCACACAAGGCTATCATATGGCTTTAGAGGCCCTTGAATATAGGGAATGAGTCATATGAACTACTTTTGTTGTACTTTTTACATCCAGTTGCCACTCACTTTCACTATACAGAAAAGAGAAAAAGAAAAAAAAACTCAGCTTTTGTTTTTGAATGATGAAAGCCATACAGGTATGAAATAACATGAGGAGAAATAATAATAATTTCATGGATTTAAATGTATTTGAAGGAGCAATTAATCCAAAACCATATAACCATAAACTTTTATTCAGCAAGGTTGTATTTAATAGATGTCAACAAAGTGACATTATAAACATAATTGTTACAAAACATTTCCTTTGCAAAAAGAGCTGTTCTTTTTTAATGTCTATTCATCAAAGAATCTTAAAAAAAAATAAAAAATTCCACACAAATATAAAGCAGCACAAACATTGAAAAGGATGTACATTTCTGTTAAACTGTTAAAATGGCTGAAAATTCAGCTTTAATCACAGGGAAAAATATTCAATTTTAAATTATATTTAAATAGAAAACAGTAATCTATAAACTGAAATAATATTTCACAATATTACTATTTTTACTGTATTTTTATCAAATGAATGCAGGCTAAGCAAGCATAAGTGACTTCTTTAAAAAAATGTAAAAAGAAATCTTACTGACTCCAAACTGTAGTGTACATTTTATTATTATCTGTTTATTACTTATTTTACTGTATTTAATTTTGGGTAAATATCTTTTTTAACACATTGAATATATTCCACTGAACTCCACATATTTTTCACAAAAAAATCAGCAGAGGAAATGCAAAAAAAGTCTGCATGCAAAGTCCGTATGGGCTTGTGAATCGGCACCCAAATGCAAACAGTTGAGTTAAACAAGCTTGTTTGGAATCCATCTTCTTTCAGGGTTTGTGGATGTGAGGAATTCATGACAGATGTTAAGAGAAGGAAACAGTAAACAGTGTCAAAATGATCCTCATTTGAGATTGGGAAAGAAGGATGATTATGTAACCACAGCTCATCTGCATCATGAGTAATCCTGAGTATATTTTTTTCTGTCTTGGTCCTGCTGCCAAGTAAAATGTTGCTGTAATGCTCCATTAAGTCCATCATAGCAGCAATGGGCAAATTTGTACATTACACTGCACAAATCTTGCTGTCTCCTTACACTGTGACATAACTGTGTACAATGCGACAAGTTTTCAGCGACAAACAATTTGTCTGTGCACACTCACACACACACACACACACACACACATGGACAAAAACACAATCTAGGTCAATTAGAAGATATTTATGTTAATTATACAGTTATATGGAATTTTGGACCAGTTAAATTTCACAGTGGGCAGGGCTAAACAATGAAATCAAGTGATTAACTGAAGGCCCAGACGCTGATGATAGAGTAGAGGTTTAGGCCCTGTCCACACGGACACGGGTATTTTTATAACCGTGACTTTTTTACGTGGTTCCGCCTTTCGTCCACACGAAAACGCAGTTTCAAGGCACCGAAACCGAACATTTTTGAAAACTACGGCCAGGGTGAGCATTTTCAGAAACGCCGGTTGCAGTGTTGTCGTGTGGACAGTATAACCAGGGTTTTTGCCTTGCGACGTCAGAGTGTGCGCCGTTATCCGCTGTGTTTGACGTCAGATTGTGCGCCGCTGACTGCTTCTGATTGGCCAAGGTGACTTTACAATTTGGGTTATATCGCCGCCTGCTGGTGTGGCATGCTCTTGACAGCGCTTGATAGCATGTTTTTGCGTTTTCATGTGGACGGGATTTTTTTTTTTAAACGCAGAAGGAAAAACTCCGGTTATAAAAATACCCCTGTCCGTGTGGACTAGGCCTTAAACTCATTTTGCTTCATCACCATTCAAATGGTTATTTCTCAGTCTAAAGCGAATAAAAAACTGCTGTGTAATGTCGGACAATCCCAGCATTTCAGAAAGTATTTTAATAACATGATAACAAAATAACATGAGAAAACATGACATTCCGAGCTGGCCATTTTTTTCAGCTCATTCAGCGCTTCAGTTACTCCAACAATGAACTGAGGAAATAGTTTGGACTAGCGAGGAACTGATGAGCATCCATGAACCGATCAATCAAATGAAGGTTAATGTAAAAAGGTGAGTTTTTTTAAGATTAGTTAATTTACTTTAAATGCTTGTAAAACATACACTTTTCCTACACTCGCATGACTATTGGGTGCTTTAATAATACACATGCATATACATTATGACATTGTGCTGACAAACTGCCTGGGAGCTCCTCAGCGGTGAAACTCCTCCTCCTTCAATCAGTGGTGAACCAGGTGGAACAAATCTTCCAGGTAATCTGAGTGTGCCAGTACCTGGCTCTGTTGTTGTCTTTAAACCGCAGTCAAAGGAGCATTTAAAGCACCACAAGACCAAGGAAACCATCTTTGTCATCAAGGTGACTGTGCAAGACCAAGCCTTCCACGATACTGTGAAGGACAGCCGGTAAGCACCATATTGGCAGTAAGCCATGTTTGGCTAGACTGACTTAACAGTGCAGTGCTAATGGTACTCTGGAAAACACAAACTCTTAAATCTTATTGACTTTGATAGGGCTTTTGCAGTGGTATTTGTAAATTCAAATGTTGTTTGTGGGTTGTAAAGGAAAAGTAAGAAAAGCCAAATTCATTGTTTGACAAAGAATGTGTTTGAAATGGTTAAAAGTAATTTAAACTTTGTAGAAATCTTAATAAACCAAATTCTTAATTCAGTTAAAAATGTGTAGTCTAAAATTATTTGGCTAAAGATACTTGGTTAAAAGATAAGAACATTCTGAAAATTAAAATACCAATTATTTTGTTTTTGAAAAGCATATCTAGTTGTGTGGCTACAATGATGCCTTCGAATAGTTCTTTACTATGAAAATACTTCTTAAAAGTGGAAACCTTGTATTTTATAATGACAGGATTGTGTTTATCTGGGGTGAATGTGAAGAATTGTTTAATTTGGCTGTCAACTCAAATAATAACTTGTATTTGTAATCTCTTTTGAGGTTTTTCACCTGCAAGGAATGGTAAATAAAAAAACAACTGTTCCCATGGCTGTTTGAGTGAAATCCAGTTAAAAGCTTCATGTGGAGAGACTGTCCTTTTCAAGTGGGGAATTGCACAAGAAATAGATCAGAACTTGACAGACATTGTGTAATAATGTAACAGTTATTTTACCTAAAATCCTCTATTTGGACTCCGGGAGAGAAGGGTCTGACCACAGGACATTACTGTGTAGAGACTTCCTCTACTGCTCCGAGTCCGCTCATTTTATTCACTGAAGCTAAGTGAGTACGATACATTATGCCAGATGTTGATTTTCATGTAGCTTATACCATATGTAGTAAAAAAAAAAAGTTTCATTTCAAAATAATTAAATTTAAATGAAAACAAAAAATGAAGTCCCCTTCTAACTGCAATTTTCATTTTTGGGTGAATTGTCCCTTTAAGATGTATTTTTATATAAAATATTTGAATGTTATATAAATAATAATAAAAGCCGCATTTACACAACTTCATGTCAATCCGAACCTGTATGACATTTTAGAGAATGTTGGTAACAAAACAGTGTGGTGACCACCGACTTTCACTGTATGGACAAAAAAAAAAAAAAAAAGACATTTCTCAAATTATATTTTATGTTCCAGAAACTCAAAGTAATAGTGTGTGTGTGTGTATATATATATATATATATAATAAAGTTTGGATTAATAAATGATTTATGTTTCTGATCAAAATCTTGGTAAAAATTATATTGTGAAATATTATCACAATTTAAAAGAACTGTTATCTATTTGAATATATTTTTAAATGTTTTTAAAATGCATCTTTTTCCACAGCTTCTAGTGGTGATACTTGACATGTTCTGAAATGGTGGTTTTTGTGACTTTTATTCACAGCTATATGAAGGAAGCATTTGGACCAATGCAATTTCACATTGGGTGGGGCAACTCAGCACAACGCTGCAGAAATAGAAACCGAGCTGTGAAAAAAAAAAAATATCCTGTTGCTTATCACATCATGCCGTTGAAGGGAATGTGTCTACTATGGCCTTCATCTCCTCCTGCTCTTTTGGGGAAACACTTATCTTTCTGCAAATGCCAGGCCTGGAAGAGCAAGTACGAGGCCTGAACTGCCCCTCTGGCTCTTATCAGGCCATTGCAATTGGGTGGCCGCTTATGTAAGGCAGAAATCAGAGCACCAGGGCAGCCCATGGAGTCTTCACTCAGGTGAAGGAAGAGGTGATAAGTTTAAGTTTCGCCAGTTAATCTTTCACAAGCTTCTCCATTTCGATAATAACTGCCGTCAAATTGTGCATGGCTTTATTTGGCCTCACACAATGCCGGAGACTCGCAGGGAGCCGCTGACAGGATAGCTTCTCTGTGGGGGACGGAGTATATCTTCTCTAGAGAAAGCCTGTTAAGTCTCTCCCTCTCTCCTGTCCCCTCAGCCCCATAAACAGGCCAGCGGACAGAATCATTATGCTACAATTTTCCAATTTATTCAGTGCCTTCAACTTCTCAGTTTCTGCGTCCTCCATAAAGAGGGTGTGGCGAGTAGAACTTTTACCGGCAACGCCACCCGGGGAATTTCACCCCGAGAATAGGATTTGACTAAATCACCAAAATACAAAAAAAAAAAAAAAAAAGAGCACACAGGTTTGAATTATGCATGAAGCCAGAGACGTAGTTCCATTAAAAGAATTTTATTCATACGGTTACTAAAAAAAAAAAAAAAAAAACAAGTATAAGATACCATACACTAAAATAGGGGAAATGAGTACTAAGGCCTTACGAGTGGAGAGGTAGGGTCAAGGGGTGTGGGATCTCAGGGGAAAATTCCCAAATCACACGTGAACACACACACACACACACTCTGTGATAAAAAAAAACAACAAAATAAGCAAACAAGGGAAAACAGCACACGAAAAGAGACACCACCACCGAGGACACCGACACCACCACTTTCGGCACTCAGCACGGTGGGAGAGAGAACAGTCAATTATTGGGGAAGGGGAAATAAATAAAAAAAGCAACTTCAGTCTAAGGCAATTTCTAGATATTAGAATGGTGGCCTGCTGTTGGCCGGGCTGTCCGACGGACCGCAACTTCACTGGTGTCAGAATAGGAAGTTGATGAAACCGTGTACGCAGAGCTGGGAGCCCCAACAAGGTCCAAAACAGGGGACACTAGGTTGGTTTGAGTTTGTACTACCAAAAGGAGGCTGCTGTCTGAGAACCAGCAGATCGCAGTCACCAAAGTACTCCTCCTCCAATTCAGAGTAATCTAAGGGGGGTGACAGAGAGGTAGCAGGACCACCAGAAGGGTCTAGCCTGACCACAGCCTTGAACAGGGCACGATTAACATGCCTGGACTTAGTCGGATTGTCTACAGGCGCTATGGTATATACAGCTCCACCTTCGGCTGGTGCCCTTAGAACTCTATATGAAACGGGATCATACAGATCTTGGATCTTATGACGACCTCGGGTACTGAAGTTCCGTAACCACACCAACTGGCCTACTTTCAGAGGGTGGTCTTGAACATGCCGATCAAAATTCCTCTTGCGACGCTCGGCCGCACCCCTTAACCTTTCCCCAGCCCCCTCAAAGGCTATCCGTAAGCAGGTCTGATGTTCCTGGATCCATTCATGGGTACTGCCACAGGGAGGATCTTGTACTCTACCTAACAGGAAATCAACTGGGAGCCTGGGCTCTTGCCCAAATATCAACAGAAAAGGGGCCTCCCCAGTGGCCTGATGAGGGGTGGTGTTATAAGAATACAGCACCTGCGGAAGACAGGAACCCCAGTCCCGCTTCCGAGACACTGGAAAGGTGCGTTACAAGTTGTGCAGGGTCCGATTAAAGCGTTCACACTGACCATTACCAGCTGGATGATATGGAGTGGTACGGGACTTCTCTATGCCATAGAGCCCACAGAGCTGCTGGATCAGAGAACTCTCAAAGTTGCGGCTCTGGTCCGAGTGTATACAAGCAGGAACACCAAACTTTGAGAACCATTCCGTCACCAAAACCTGAGCCACAGTGGAGGCTCTCTGGTCACGGGTGGGAACCGCAAGCGTATACTTGCTAAACACATCGGTCATAACGAGGACATTTTCCAACCCGTTATAAGTCGGTTCTAACATGGTGAAATCCATAGCTACGATCTCATTTGGCCTTGAAGCCAGCAAATGCCCCCTGAAGCTGCGAGCAGCAGGCTGGTTGTCCTTAGCCACTTGGCACCTCTCGCAGGCCCGACACCACTGTGCAACTGCAGAGGACATACCCGGCCAGTAACACCGCCGAGGCAAAAGCTCCAATGTTCTTTCCACACCCTGATGACCATGGTCTTGGTGAACGTTGGTCAACACCTCTTCCCTTAAGGAAGCTGGCAAAATTAGCTAGGACACTGCCTCAATGCCATCAGGGCGGAAGGCTTGGCGATACAAGACCCCGTCCCTTTCCATCAACCGATCCCACTGGCGGAGCAATGCCAAGGCAGGCTGTGAGCCTGCCTTTCGCTCCTCACGATTGGGACGATTACCTTTCCGCCAGAAGACCAGAGCCTCTTTAATGACCGGATCTGCCGGTTGCAAAACACTGAGATCTAAAAGGTGTATATTCTGGTAAGGCAACAATAGCAGATTGAACTGCTTCAACTTGGTTCACCTGGGCATGCTGTAAAGAATCTGGGAGTAATGTACCAGGGACCATGGCCTCTAGATCCTGTATGCCGGGTGGGTGTTGACGGGACAGAGCATCTGCATTTCCATTGCTCCTCCCTGATCGATATTGGATTACAAAATCGAAGGACGACAGCTGTGCTGCCCAACGTTGTTCAGTAGCACCAAGCTTTGTAGAGGACAAATGGCTAAGGGGGTTGTTGTCTGTAAAGACAACACATTTGTGGCCCAGCAGGTATTCCCTAAACTTCTCAGTCATTGCCCACTTGAGCGCCAAAAACTCCAGCTTCATAGAGCTGTAGTTTTGCATGTTGCGCTCAGTGGGCCTCAGACCTCGACTGGCATAAGCCACTGGTCTAACCTTGCCTGCCTGCTCCTGGGAGAGCACTGCCCCAAGTCCCCCGTAGCTTGCATCAACCTCAAGGATGAATGGCAAAGAGAAGTCGGCATAAGCAAGCACAGGTGCAGTAATGAGTTTGAGCTTAAGTGCCTCAAAACTACACTGGCACTGCTCCATCCAATGTCCCCTCACAGACAGCTCTGCTCTTCTCTTCAACCTTGAGCCTCCCAGTTCAGCAACCAGCCTATGCAACGGGGCCGCCAACTTGGCAAACCCCTCTACAAAGCGGCGACAGTAACTGGCAAAACCAAGGAACGACCGCAACTCTGAGATGGTGGTAGGTGGTGGCCAGTTCGCTACTACCTGCACCTTACTGGGATCTGTGGAGACACCGTTTTCCGAAATGAGATGGCCCAAGTAGCGCACTTCCTGTTGGAAAAATACACATTTGCTAAGCTTTGCCTTTAGGCCCTGCTGCTGAAGCCTCCCCAACACTACATCCAACCTCTCTAGATGCTGTTCGACCATGGAAGAGAAGACCACAATGTTGTCAAGATACAAAAGCAATGACTGGCACTGCTGGTCACCAGATATGCATTGAATCAGCCTCTGAAAAGTGCTTGGCGCATTGCAAAGCCCAAACGGCATACGACTCCACTCGAAGAGGCCAAATGGGGTGCAAAATGCCGTTTTGGATCGATCTGCTCCAGAAACAGGGACCTGGTTATAGCCACTGGCCAAATCCAAAGAGGAAAACCAGCGGGCACCCGTCAAGGCATCCAGAGACTCATCAATACGGGGAAGAGGAAAAGCATCTTTCCTCGTTTTGTCGTCAAGTTGCCTGTAATCAACACACATACGCAAGCTCCCATCTTTTTTCTTTACCTACACAATGGGACTGGCATAGGGACTGCTGCTCTCCCTCATTACCTGTTCTTCCAAGAGTTGGTTGATGTGGTCCTTGACCAGCTCATACTCTGGAGGGATGCGCCTATGGCGTTGCCGGACAGGGACATCATCCATAAGAGGGATGTCATGAGAAATCAGGTTTGTACAACCCAGCTCCCCATCATGAGTGGCAAAGACAGGGGTATAGTCCTGCAAAAAGGACCGAACCCGGCTCTGCTCTTCAGCAGGCAGTGAGGACAAGTCCATGGCCTCAATCTGGTCTTGCACCCCAGGAGGAACAGTTTGGGACCTTACCGCAGCAACAACAGATGACACTTCGGTGACCCCTGCAGGCAAGCTGACAACACTGACCTTATCCAGGGTACCCACAACAGTGCGAGGGTACAATACCAGATCGATGGCCCCAACATTCACAATGGGTATATAAGCAGTACCTCCGACCACCTGAACCAGGGCCAGAGAAGCCAGTAGTCCAGCAGGCAAACCAGAGTCCAAAGGCGCGAACAGTACAGTACATTCAGAATACTGCACTGAACAGGTTGCAGCGATGGTCTTTATCATGCCACCAGGGATGCGGCAGGACTTCCTACCCCGAACCGTCACCTTACCTAAAACGTGGGGAGCCTGCTCGCTGGCCTGGTAACACCGTTGCAATGCCTTCACAACAGGTTCTGGAGCCCTAGATACTGAGGGCAGATTGAACAAGGCCAGGCAATGCTGGCCGAAAAGCTCTCTATAGCACCTGCGGATGATATTCATTCCCAACACACCGGGGACATGAAGTGTCATATCACCGGGGGGGATCTTTAACCACCAGTACACTGCACCTTGCCACGGACTTCTCACAAAGTTTAACATCCAACTCCAGATAGCCAATATAAGGGATGGCCAGCCCATTGGCTGCTCTGAGCTGCAGCCAGTGGCAAGATTGGAGTTTCTCTCTACCCCACGGCTCAAAATGCTGGAGGAAAAAACTCTGTAACTGTAGACACCATGGATCCAGTGTCCACCAAGCAAGGGACATCAACCCCTCCCATAGTCATGTCCAAATGTGGACAAGAGGAAATCAACTTAGGAACTTCCTCCAAAACACTTGGAATAACTTCAGAGCCAGTGGCTGCCCCCACCAAATTGTGACTCTGCAATTCAGTGGGTGCTAGTTTTCCGAAGCCGGAAGATGACGCGGTTGAATACTAGACTGTTGGAGGGCAAGCAGGACAAGCTGAGTGTGAGGTGGGGCACGTATCCCCTCACACTCCCTGGAAAAGTGACCCGGTTGTTGACAGCGCCGACATATAACAGAACCCTTATAAGATGGCCGGTTGCACAGCTGGAAATTTTGTAAGAGGGAAATGCTTCGAGTAAGCTGGTTTAATTGCGTTTGCTGCAGCTTCAACATTTCACGCATCTCACTCAGATCAGACGCTTGGATGGAAGTACTCAAACCCTGAGGACCACACTGGACTCCAAACTGCATGCCCAAGGCAGAGGGGACCGAATGACTTCGGCCTCTAGCACCCCCAGGTAGACCCTCGCGCTCCCACCGGATGGCCTCGCCCCTAACCTCAAGCAGAGTCGCTGTAGGCTTCCGGCGCACAAACTGTTTTAACTCACGGCGGAGAGCACCTTCAACCAAGTGCTCCACAAACTGGTCGCGCAACAATACTTTGGAATTTGGCATGCCACTGGGGGCACTCTGTTTTACAGAGGCCATAAGACTCATCAGGGCAAGTGAAAACTCTTGCAGTGTCTCTCCCTCCTGCTGCAGTCTAGAAAAGAAAGCTTCCTGAAGGGCTACGTAGGACTCATAACAGCCAAACAACTCCTGTAATGCCGCTATAATTTTTGGTTGGATCACCTCGCTCTGTACTGGGCAGATGCTTTATTTCTTCACGCGCTTCTCCCTCCAAATGGTCAAACAAGAAAAAGGCCTGATCAGAAACAGACAGGTGGCGTGCCCTCATGCAGACCTGCACCTCATCAAGCCACTCTATGAGCCCTATACCTGATCTACCCCGGAACATGGGACATTTTCGATCTTGAGGTAAAACAATAAGTCGCTCAGTAAAAGGGGCATTAACCATGGCAGTAGTAGGGCCTGCAGAGCTGGGACCAGGAGCGTTAACATTCTGCTCCTGGCGCATCCTCTCATTATCCGCTCTTAACTGTGTAACCAGCTCCCTCAACTCCTGTAACTCTTCACCCATAACTAAGCCCTACTGGTACAATGGAACCGAAAAGGAAAGTAACAGCAGTTCGTCAAAAGCCGCAAAAGGGTGAAGCCAGCTGCTGTTTTGTCTAACTTTATTTTTTTGTTTATTTTTATTTAAACACAATAACCCACAATACAATAGTCACACCATACAAATACAATAAAACCGGAAAACAAACGTCTGTGGCTTTCAGAAATGCACAAGACCCTGCCGACTACGCCAGATTGTGGCGAGTAGAACTTTTACCGGCAACGCCACCCGGGGAATTTCACCCCGAGAATAGGATTTGACTAAATCAATAGTTAAACCACCAAAATACAAAAAAGCACACAGGTTTGAATTATGCATGAAGCCAGAGACGTAGTTGCGTTAAAAGATAATTTTATTCATACAATTAGTAAAAAAAAAAAAAAAAAAAAAGTATAAGATACCATACACTAAAATAGGTGAAATGAGTACTGAGGACTTACCAGTGGAGAGGTAGGGTCAAGGGGTGTGGGATCTCAGGGGAAGATTCCCCAATCACACATGAACACACACACACAGTGATAAAAAAAGCCCAAAATAAGCAAGAGGTGGAAAGAGTACAAAAATATTCTACTTCAAGTAAAAGTACCATTACATTAATGAAATTTTACTTAAGTACAAGTAAAAGTACCAGTCTAAAAATCTACTCAAGTAAAAGTAAAAAGTAGCTCATTTAAAATTTACTCAGAGTAAAAATTACTTAGTTACATTTTAACAGTGGGAGGGAGTCAAAAATGGGACAGGCCAAGGTTGTCAAACTCAGTTCCTGGAGGGCCACAGTCCTGCACAGTTTAGATTTAACCCTAATTAAACAAAACTGATCCAGCTAATCTAATCATTTAGGTTTATTTGAAAACTACATGATATGTGTGCTGGAGCAGGGTTAGAACTAAACTCTGCAGGGCTACGGCCCTCCAGGAACTGAGTTTGACACCCCTGGGATAGGTCTATTAATCTCAAACTACAACCCGAATTCCGGAAAAGTTGGGACGTTTTTTAAATTTTAATAAAATGAAAACTAAAGGAATTTCAAATCACATGAGCCAATATTTTATTCACAATAGAACATAGATAACGTAGCAAATGTTTAAACTGAGAAATTTTACACTTTTATCCACTTAATTAGCTCATTTAAAATTTAATGCCTGCTACAGGTCTCAAAAGTTGGCACGGGGGCAACAAATGGCTAAAAAAGCAAGCAGTTTTGAAAAATTCAGCTGGGAGAACATCTAGTGATTAAGTTAATTGATATCAGGTCTGTAACATGATTAGCTATAAAAGCTTTGTCTTAGAGAAGCAGAGTCTCTCAGAAGTAAAGATGGGCAGAGGCTCTCCAATCTGTGAAAGACTGCGTAAAAAAATTGTGGAAAACTTTAAAAACAATGTTCCTCAACGTCAAATTGCAAAGGCTTTGCAAATCTCATCATCTACAGTGCATAACATCATCAAAAGATTCAGAGAAACTGGAGAAATCTCTGTGCGTAAGGGACAAGGCCTGAGACCTTTATTGGATGCCCGTGGTCTTCGGGCTCTCAGACGACACTGCATCACTCATCGGCATGATTGTGTCAATGACATTACTAAATGGGCCCAGGAATACTTTCAGAAACCACTGTCGGTAAACACAATCCGCCGTGCCATCAGCAGATGCCAACTAAAGCTCTATCATGCAAAAAGGAAGCCATATGTGAACATGGTCCAGAAGCGCCGTCGTGTCCTGTGGGCCAAGGCTCATTTAAAATGGACTATTTCAAAGTGGAATAGTGTTTTATGGTCAGACGAGTCCAAATTTGACATTCTTGTTGGAAATCACGGACGCCGTGTCCTCCGGGCTAAAGAGGAGGGAGACCTTCCAGCATGTTATCAGCGTTCAGTTCAAAAGCCAGCATCTCTGATGGTATGGGGGTGCATAAGTGCATACGGTATGGGCAGCTTGCATGTTTTGGAAGGCTCTGTGAATGCTGAAAGGTATATAAAGGTTTTAGAGCAACATATGCTTCCCTCCAAACAATGTCTATTTCAGGGAAGGCCTTGTTTATTTCAGCAGGACAATGCAAAACCACATACTGCAGCTATAACAACAGCATGGCTTCGTCGTAGAAGAGTCCGGGTGCTAACCTGGCCTGCCTGCAGTCCAGGGGTCTCATTTATAAAACTATGCGTAGGATCTTTACTAAAAGTTTACGTGCGCCCAAAAGCCAAAAATGGCGTACGCCAAAAAATATTCCGATTTATAAAACCGTGCGTACGCACACCTGTAAGCAATGTTCCCTTTATAAATCACAGATCACCCGCAGATGTGCGTACGTGAACCAGCCTCATATCCCGCCCTGTACACGCCCATTTTTAACCATAAATAGTCAATGCAAATCACCTCATGATTGCTGATCAGCATGTAAATGAGAGTGGAATCCCATATATACCTGGAAAACTGGCATGCGACCCGCCAATTAATTAATCCAAGAAAGTGAAAACGTGCATTTCTGTTAGCCTAATTTTAATAATGGCGACAGGTGAGAAAAGAGGAAAAAAACGTAATTTCTCAGATACTGAGATTGAAACACTTGTAGGGGAGGTGGAGGCTCGGAAAACTGTGTTATTTGGTGGCCACAGCAGTGGGGTCACTAATAAAAAGAAGCAGTGCGAGTGGCAAAGTATTGCTTCTGCCGTCAATTGTGTCAGTGGGACAGAACGGACAGTTGCAGAATTAAAGAAAAAATGGTCCGACCTGAAGGTATACAAATTTTTTTTTTACCAACATATTACATTTGTGTTTTATTAGGCTATATACCTATATAAATAGCAATATTGATTTTCAAAAAGTTTTATTTACATGTGCTTACAGTATGCAAAATATGTGAAATAAAGATTCTCATTCATTCAAGGTGGAGGCAAAGAGAAAACTGTCCTCCCACCGCCAGAGCGTGGCTGCAACTGGTGGGGGCCCATGTACAGCTGATCTCACATCAGTGGACAGCAAAATCGCGGCTATAATTGGGGAGGTCAGCGTGTGTGGTATTGTGTCGGAAAAGGAGGGAGACACTGACGTGACTGAAACCACAGAGGAGCAAGGTTAAACCGATTTTTAATCATTAACGCTGTACATTTGAGTGTGTGGGGTGATAAATGGATAAATGTTGCCAATTGTTTGTCCTCCAGTCCTTCCGGAGTCTGAAGCTGTAAATGAACAGGAGGTTCAGGGTGAGGGGTTCTCAGATGCAGATGCACAGCGTCCGGCTCAAAGCAGTGCCCCTTCTGCGTCTGGCACGTCCAAAAGTGGTCGGGTACTCACTGACGCAGTCCTGCAGTTACAGCGAGAGACAATAAACGCTGTCAACAGGGTTGCAGATGAGCTACGGCAGATGAGAGAAGTGATGCAAGAAATTGCACAATCATTAAAAGATGCAGTTAAAACATGAACCTTGAGTTTTGGCTTTCTTTACAAACGCCGCATGACATCCTCACGGATTCTTGCACCTCGTTGATATCCCTCTTGTCGGCCAGGGGGCTGTGGCTCGGGGTCGTAATGCTGGGGTAGAGGGAGATCAGGAGGGAGAGGAATACCGTTTCTCAGTGCTATATTGTGCAAAACACCACACGCCCTGACAATCTTGCACACTTTTGCTGGATGGTATAAAAGTCTGCCACCCGAGGCATCCAGAGCACGCCATCTGCATTTCAGGATGCCGATGGCACGCTCCACAACTGCGCGGGCACGAGAGTGGACCTCGTTATAATGAGTTTCCTCTGCGCTCTGCTGGTTTAAAAATGGGGTGAGGAGCCAGCGTCTCAGGGGGTAGCCACTGTCGCCTGCAGGTTATAATTATATTAAAAACAAAATTGTTACAGTTTCTACTTTTTAATATTGTTAAACTCACCAAGAAGCCAGCCATCACGTACTGCGCCTGCATTTAGTCTGTTCCCTACACTGCTATGTGTCAAGATAAAGGAATCATGTGTTGAACCAGGCCAGCGTGCCACAATGTTTGTGAGGGTCATGTTGGAGTCACATATGATTTGCACATTAATAGAATGCACATGCTTTCTATTAACATAAGCAAATTCATTTTCAGATGGTGCCCTTATAGCAACATGAGTGCAGTCAATTGCGCCGATTACATTTGGGAAACCAGACATTGCTGCAAATTGCGTTTTAATTTCGGCCTGTTCTCGCACAGTGTAGGGGAACCTGATGTATCGACTAACCATATTAAGTATACCATTTAAAACGACAGATATTATGGCACTCAGGGACGGCTGTGATATACCAGACCTATAGGGTGAGATGATAGATTCCAATAGAATTATTTCATATACAAAAAGGTCTTAGAGACAAATTTGAGGATTACTTATAGTTTTTTTATATTATTAATTTACCTGTCTGCCAATTCCCGCTGGAAACAGCCGGTTGCCAAGAACCCCAGAGTGGTGAGGACTTGTATTTGGACTGGGATGGCATGGTTCCGGCGTGTTGCCCTCTCTAATACTGGACCCAATTCAGCACATAGATCCAAGAGCACAGCTCTAGGGAATCTAAATCGGCTTATTAGCCAGTCATCATCATGGGCCAGGAAATCATCATGGTCCCTGAAAACTCGTTCTCTCCTTATTCTGCCATTAGCGTAATCCTCCAACAGTGCCAGGAGTGCCATCATGAAGCATTACATACCCGGGTCACCGGAGAATTTATATGTTTCTAGCAAATAGACTGATCGTTAACACCTTGACAAAATCACTTAATTAATTTGTGGGCGAAAATTTAAGACGAAAATGTTATAGTGAACACATGCTTCTTGACGGTTTTGTAATGAACACCGTAATAGTTAGGACCGATGATGAGTAGCGATTGTGCTTCATGACTGTATTTGCAGACTTTGACATTTTATGATATAGGCTATGTACATTAAGGAAAATATTTCCTTTTTACACTGTGTTCTGCAGTTCTCTAATAAAAGGGTATTTCATGCTATTCTGTAGGCTATCACATGTATCGCGCCATGTCCTCCTGTGCTCCCGTTGTGGACAATGTGACTGTAAGGCAGCGCTGATTATTATTTTATTTTACTTTTAATACATTTTGAATTACGTTTGGATTTTACTAGATGTATATAGCCTAAAACAATCGGCACAAATAACACTGTTGGATTTAATCTTCATGATAATGTGGATATAACGTATGAAATGGAGTGAAAATTAAATGTCATTCATTCTTATAATCGTTCTTCTCACATTTATTTTCTACAATCTAACTTCAGTTCACGACCTCACCATCGGTGTCGCCAATTCCCTTTGTCTCCAGAATGTGCGTACGCACGGCTCAAAGTTTGCTTAAAGGTGCGCACATTCTCCCGTCAAGTTTGTTTTTTATAGATCACAACCTTTGCGTGGGAACTGGCGTACGTACGTTTCCAGCCCCGTTTTGTGCGTACGCACGCTTTATAAATGAGGCCCCAGATCTTTCACCTATAGAGAACATTTGGCGCTTCATTAAACGAAAAATACGTCAAAGACGACCACGAACTCTTCAGCAGCTGGAAATCTATATAAGGCAAGAATGGGACCAAATTCCAACAGCAAAACTCCAGCAACTCATAGCCTCAATGCCCAGACGTCTTCAAACTGTTTTGAAAAGAAAAGGAGATGCTACACCATGGTAAACATGCCCCGTCCCAACTATTTTGAGACCTGTAGCAGAAATCAAAATGAGCTCATTTTGTGCATAAAATTGTAAACTTTCTCAGTTTAAACATTTGCTATGTTATCTATGTTCTATTGTGAATAAAATATTGGCTCATGTGATTTGAAAGTCTTTTAGTTTTCATTTTATTAAAATTTAAAAAACGTCCTAACTTTTCCGGAATTCGGGTTGTAGTTGTTTTTAATTAAAGGAATCAGTTATTTAGAATAATAATACATTTGGGCTGTTGCCAGGGAAATCAGTATCAACAAACTCATCTTTTAATGCAGAGGAAATGCAGAAGATTCATTGGAAGTGGCATTTAGATGTATCACACTGTGTAGTGCTGGACAAGAATGCATTTAACCTGCAGTTACAAATGCATGAATAATGTTTTGATATACAAGACATAAAATGTTGAATACTCATTTGAAATGATAAGAAATTAATTTTAAAAAAAATCAAAAGATAGCCTACTTTAAATGTGAAATTAAAATGGCCAGTAGGCTATGTGTCAGCAAGTCACTGTTAATAAGTGAGTCATTGAGATTGAACCGAATCATTTAAACGTTTGATTCATTCAGAAACGAAACACTGTCACGTTGCTCAGAGACGCAAAACTGTGCTTTGGTGGCTGTGTTTGGAATTATTTTCTGTTGTAGAAATAGAGCTAAAAAAGGCAATATGGTGTCTAAAACGCAAGTCTCTTAATTAACTTGTTTACTGAACTGTTATATATATATATATATGTATGTATATATTCATGATAATTTTTGGAGGAAAAGATGGCATTTTTTGTGTGATTTTGATTTAATATATGAAATTATATTAATATGTGAATTTTCTGCCCCTATATCTTCAATTTTGTGATCATTCTAAATGCATTTTAGGAGACTGAATCACACAGTGAAAGAACGCACTATAAATGCGCGCGCACATCATTAAAACAAAAATAGCACACTCCTCACCACTGTCTTTTTGGCTAATTTGTGCAAAACCTCTTGCTAAAATGTCAAAGCTTCATTTTAACCACCAATGCAATTATTTAGCTTACCTCTACATTCTTGCGAAGGGTTGATGTCTTGTCGAGATTTTATAAGCTGCTAGTTTGGTCTTCCTAGGCAAGTACAGCTTACACTGCATAATAGAGCATACATATGGCCAGGGGTTCACTTCATTTCCTTCGGGTTCAACTTCAGAATATGACGGGGTTTCGTTTTCAGCGGTGTCTGCACCACTAACGCCTGTTTTGTCCGTCTGCATCTTTCTTGTGATTTTAGCGCCAGTTTGCCCTCCTGCCTATTATTTACTGCCGTAGTTTCCAGGGAGCGATTTATTTTTTTTATTTTTATTTTATTTATTTTTTACTCAGTAATTAATGTGTTTTAAAATGTAGCGAAGTACAATACTTCAATCAAAATACACTTAAGTAAAAGTAAAATTACAAATTTAAAAAATTACTTTAAAAAGTATTAGTACACAAAATAGCTACTCAATTACAGTAACGCGAGTAAATGTAATTCGTTACTTTCCACCTCTGGAAAAGAGACACCACCACCGAGGACACCGACACCACCACTTTCGGCACTCAGCAATTATTGAGGAAGGGGAAATAAATCAATAAACCAAAAATATATGAAAAAAAGCAACTTCAGTCTAAGACAATTTCTTGGCAGAGAAGACTTAATAGCTGCCTAGAGCCTAACAAAAAGAACCAAAGTTTAACAAATCAAAGTTTCAGCAGAAATGAAAGTCTTTATCAAAACTTAAATATAAATTAACCAAAAGAATCACTTAATCGTAATTTAACAAAAAACCCAATCTCCACACACATTAAGGAGCACAGTCAGTCCAAAAAATAGCCAAAGCTATCATCTGTATCACAAATCACTCAAATACAGCCCTGCCAGACACCCAATTGGGCAACAGGTCCTGGTGCTGGAAGGCACGTAGCGGCGTTCAGAGCTTGGAGTGTGCTCCTGTAGCTATAACTGGTTAAGCAGTCAACAGTTAAAACAATAGTTGAGACAAAACAGCAGCGTGACAGGGAAAGGAGGGGCTGGTGCAGATACCAGCACAAGCGAAGCGGTTTACAACGCTGATGTACACAAACAAACCAAAGTCAGTAACAGTTTGTGATTAAAATATACACGTAATGCCAACTAGTATACATACGTACCAATCAAGGAGTCTCACACCAATAGTGACGATAATACAGCTACACTGAGCTAGCAGCAAAACTCAACCGTCAACCGGTTCCGTCACAGGAATGATCGGGTTTATAACAAGGAGACACTGCAAAAAGACACTGCACACTGTAAACGTACACAAGGCCTGCATTGCCTGTCAAATTACCGTGAATGCACCGCAAAGAGTCAAGAGCCGAAATGTGCCTCTGGCAACAAAGAGTAAGGAGTGTCCATAGGGAACCCCTGCCTATATAGCATGCAGCCAAGTCCTGATTGGTCCAGAGAGAGTGTAATTGAAACCACTGCGACCAATCAACCTGTTACAATCAGTGTGATTGAAACCATTGCGACCAATATCAACCTGCTACAAGAAATCAACCAGGACAAATGATACAATAAATATACCCCTTGGAAAAGGAGAGGCTAAGGCAATAATAAAAAAGAAATGATGAAAAAATGGCAGGACAGGTGGGATGTGGATAAAAGTGGAAGGAAATATTACAGATTGCAAAAATCTATTAATGCACAAGGGGTGAATAGAAGTAACAGAAGAGAGGAGAGTGTTTTAACCAGGCGAAGGTTTGATCACACAGGATTAAATAAAACATTGTTTTTAATGGGTAAAAGCCAATCTGATGAATGTATAGAATGTAGGTCCAAGGAAGATGTTGAACACGTATTATTGCATTGTAAGAAATATAGGGATGAGAGGATGAGACTAAATCAAAAGATAAGTCAGGTAGAAAGAAAGTGGAATATTGAAGGTTTGTTAGGCACAACAGGAGATGGGGTAAAGGATGCACAGAAAGCAGTTGTACAATATTTGAAAAATATAGGAATATATAATAGGATTTAGGTAGTATATAATTTTTTTTTTTTTTTTTGATGATATAGTCATGATAATATTTTCTCATGTTACATACTCCTATACAGTAGGTGGCGGTATGCACCTTTATAGTCATGGTTGCAATCTGCCATAAAACGAAAAGAAGAAGAAGAAGAACCTGCTACAAGGGCACATTATCATAAGCTGTCAGCAAAGAACTCACAGGAGCTTCATCATCTAATTGGACTCTGGGAGAGGAGAAGGGTCTGACCACAGGACATTGCTGTGTAGAGACTTCCTCTACTGCTCAGAGTCAGCTAATTTTATTCACAGAAGCTAAGTGAGTCCGATACAATATGCCAGATGTTGATTTTCATATAGCTTATACCGTATGTAGTAAAAAAAAGTTTAATTTCAAATTAATAAAAAAAAAAAAAAAAAAAAAAAAAAATGAAGTCACCTTCTGAGAAATACTGAGTTATATAAAGTCATTGTGAAATATAAAATCCCATTTTGACACCCTGACAGGTATAAAGTCACAATAATAAGAAAATATTTTTGAAATTGTGAGATATAAAGGTTGTTTCACATGACTCGCACCATGGCTTCAGTGCACTTCTAAACACAAGTGGCAGGTATTTGTTAAGGTATCTGCTAAATGATTAAATGTAACAGTGCACAGAGCATGACGCAAGGATAAATTTACGAGGATGCCAGCCAGCAAAACAGCAGGGAGTGTACAGAGTAAAAATGTAAAATATTGAAAGCAAATGAAAGAGTATTGGAGTGCAGAAGGAGACAAAAGACAGCTTGTGATTGTAATGCTAGTTTAAGATGGCTAATTATGGAAGAAAAATAACAAAAATATATGAATTTTGTAAATCAGAATTACAGAAGTTACATAACAACAAAAAACATTCAATAGTTTTTATTTTTATTTTTATTTTTTTATAGCATATATCATGTTTGGCCATTTTGCTCCTAAATTGGTGTACTGGGCTGTTAAAAAGACCATCTTGTGAATTTTATTCTTATTTTTAGGATGATTTATTATAGAAAATAGTAGAGAATAGAAAAATGGTAGGAAAATAACAAAAACATTAGCCTTTTGTAAATCAACATTTTACATGTTACATTTAACTAAATAGATTTTTGTGTCATATTTCTAAGCCTTTTTAAAATCCAAAACATGTGAATTCAAAGATTTTACAAAAATCATGTCAAGCTTCTGTGTTCCAAGTGGAATTAGATATTAAAACAATATGTTGTATAGCACAGTATACAATACAGGTGCTGGTCATATAATTAGAATATCATCAAAAAGTTGATTTGTCACTAATTCCATTCAAAAACTGAAACTTGTATATTATATTCATTCATTACACACAGACTGATATATTTCAAATGTTTATTTCTTTTAATTTTGATGGTTATAACTGACAACTAAGGAAAATCCCATATTCAGTATCTCAGAAAATTAGAATATTGTGAAAAGGTATCATATTGAAGACACCTCGTGCCAGACTCTAATTAGCTAAATAACTCAAAACATCTGCAAAGCCTTTAAATGGGCTCTCAGTCTAGTTCTGTAGGGGACACAATCATGGGGAAGACTGCTGACTTGACAGTTGTCCAAAAGACGACCATTAACACCTTACACAAAGATGGCAGGACACAAAAGGTCATTGAAAAAGAAGCTGGCTGATCATAGAGCTCTGTGTCTAAGCACATTAATAGAGAGGCGAAGGGAAGGAAAAGATGTGGTAGAAAAAAAGTGTAAAAGCAATAGGGATAACCGCACCCTGGAGAGGATTGTGAAACAAAACCCATTCAAAAAATGTGGGGGAGATTCACAAAGAGTGGACTGCAGCTGGAGTCAGTGCTTCAAGAACCACTACGCACAGACGTATGCAAGACATGGGTTTCAGCTGTCGCATTCCTTGTGTCAAGCCACTCTTGAACAACAGACTGCGTCTGAAGCGTCTCACTTCAAAAAGGACTGGACCGCTGCTGAGTGGTCCAAAGTTATGTTTCTCTGATCAAAGGAAATTTTGCATTTCCTTTGGAAATCAGGGTCCCAGAGTCTGGAGGAAGAGGAGAGGCACACAATCCACGTTGCTTGAGGTCCAGTGTAAAGTCTCCACAGTCAGTGATGGTTTGGGGTGCCATGTCATCTGCTGGTGTTGGTCCACTGTGTTTTCTGAGGTCCAAGGTCAACACAGCTATATACCAAGTTTTAGAGCACTCCATGCTTCCTGCTGCTGACCAACTTTATGGAGATGCCGATTTCATTTTCAAACAGGACTTGGCACCTACACACAGTGCAAAAGCTACCAGTACCTGGTTTAAGGACCATGGTATCCCTGTTTGGCCAGCAAACTCGCCTGACCATAGAAAATCTATGGGGTATTGTGAAGAGGAAGATGCGATATGCCAGACCGAAGAATGCAGAAGAGCTGAAGGCCACTATCAGAGCAACCTGGGCTCTCATAACACCTGAGCAGCGCCACAGACTGATCGACTCCATGCCACGCCGCATTGATGCAGTAATTCAGGCAAAAGGACCCCCATACATCCTCATACTTTTCATGTTCATACTTTTCATTTTGCTAAGATTTCTAAAAATATTTTCTTTGTAGTCTTAAGTAATATTCTAATTTTCTGAGATACTGAATTTGGGATTTTCCTTAGTTGTCAGTTATAATCATCAAAATTAAAAAGAAAAAATAATTTGAAATATATCAGTCTGTGTGTAATGAATGAATATAATATACAAGTTTCACTTTTTGAATGGAATTAGTGCAATAAATTAACTTTTTCTAATTCTAATTATATGACCAGCACCTGTATATTATACAGTATGAAAATGGATATCCATTTAGATTTTTTTTGTGTGTTAAATATTACATTTAAGAGTGTCATTTAATTTAATTGGAATAAAAAAAAAACAACAAAAGACAGGAGTTTGACATGATGCATCGCTACTTTGAGTTGTTGCTGATATAAGACATGTGAAAGGGTCATAACAACAAACAGCAAAACACATGTGGTAGGCATTGTCTCAATAGTGCTCTGATTGGTTGATTATCCTGTCAATACACCGGCCTATCATTGCAGACAAAGTGGCATTGATCTTTGAGAGCCCTTCACCAAATGACAGTGGTGGTTGCCAGTCATTCTCATTATCTTCCATCAAATGCATTGTCTTCTATTTATTTTTCACAACAATCATCAATGCACTTTCTTTCTTTTTACTTTCTAACAGTTTTTTTTGATTGAGCAGAAAAAATCAAATGTGTGCCAAGGATGTAGGCGTAAAGAGTGAGACCCCATGCTCTATGTGGCGCTGAGCTCTGGGAATTCAATTAATGGATAAATTTCCCCTCAGAAGACAAGCTCTTTAAGAAGGCAGCATTGTTCTCTGTCTGGTGGCTGATGCTGACTAATGGCCGGACACACCTGTAGAGCTGTGGGTCGATCAGGTGGATGTCTAAACTGATATTTTTCTACAGAAGGACCTATATAGCAAATCTGATGAATAACTTTGCTGTTTGTTCTACTGGAGTCTGGAGAGCTGGTACACATTATAACAAAAGAGAACAACATAACTTTATCTTTTTTGTTTTGGATGGTATTGTTCATTTGGTGTTATTAAGAAAAATAGCATGAAGGATGCGCATCATAAGAACCACTGCACATAAAGCATATTTTGCATAGCTACTAACTTTCATTATTAGTCACATTCCTTTCAGACCTTTTAGGCCTTAATATACTTAAAAACAAATTGAAGAATGAACTGATATGACGTCATTTAGAACAAAATCAGGCCTAAATGAAGTTCATTTTGAGTTTGTTTTGGCAGTTCGAAACAGCTGACCAAAGCGAACTTTCTGGGACAGTTCATTTTGGCTCCTAAACATCTTTGAGCTTTCATTGGTCCATGACGGTCACACAGTCGGTGGGTGTGTTCTGAAACTCCACCTTCTTTGACGTGCGTTTTTTTTCCCTATTCGCTTCTCATTCAAAGTATCTCGGACAAGAGAACAATAGCTCTGGCCTAGTCACTATCAACATGAACACACTGGAGTGTCGAATAAATGAGCTGGCACAAATATATCCGCACCTGTAAGACAGTCTTTAAAGATTCAGAGAAAGCATTTAATTCCTAGAAAGAAATTGCAACGAAGCTTGGTGTCGACAACCCGGAGTTATGCAAAAAGCGATGCAGAGAAACATCTGAGACAATTTTTCAAAAGCCATGAAAAGAATGAAAGGAAAGAGTAAAGATATAAGGTAGCAAGTACCAAATACATGTGTTTCAAATAAATGTAACACCATGCTGCTGCTGCTGTTGTTCATTCAATAAGCACATTTAAAGAGTTGACAATAAATGAAACGAACATACAATAATAAACCTTTGTTTTTATCAAAAGTAAATCATGACACCACATAAAATATAAAAATGTGTAACAATTTATTCAATTCAATAAAATAAAAGAACACTAAAAAAGTAGTGACAAAAAAAGTAACAAACTGACTCCAATTCTTTTTTCATGCAATCATGCAAAAGTTTTCAGACTATGAGACATTCACACTTCCCATGAAGGACTGATTATGAAAATGGAAGTCGTGGCCTAATGGTTAGAAAGTCAGACTCGCAATCAAAGGGTTGTAAGTTTGAGTCTCGGGCTGGCAGGAATTGTAGGTGGGGGGAGTGCATGTACAATGCTCTCTCCACCTTCAATAACACGACTTAGGTGCCCTTGAGCAAGGCACTGAACCCCCAACTGCTCCCTGGGCGCCGCAGCATAAATGGCTGCCCGCTGCTATGGGTGTGTGTTCACGGTGTGTGTGTGTGCACTTTGGATGGGTTAAAAGCAGAGCACGAATTCTGAGTATGGGTCGCCATATGTCACGTCACTTTATTATATTATTAAAGAATGGTTCTTTTGTATTGCAAACATGATACTTGACTCTGAACTGCTGCTAATCATTATTCTTTTATCTATAATAGTCTGACCATTGGTGCCCATCTCACACCTAGATAGCCATTTCATTGTTGTTGTGTTTACGGCATATGCACGAGCGTCGCAAGTCATGTTTACATTAATCTACACCCTGCCTCCAGCACCGCAGGGTTGTCAGAATGTTTGGAAACAGTATACCATCGCTCACCCTATTCAAACTTATTTTTACCCCAAATGAAGAACGAAAACAACAACAGGGCCTTGAGGCATCAAATTTGCTGTAAACACAACAGATGTCAGAAGATCGCAGGTGCAGATGCTCATCTTTAAAAACAGGCTCGCTCACAAAATATAATTTCATATATTTCTAAATATTCATTGTAACATCATTGCACAATAAATTAATTTGGATTCAGATGTGGCTAGAAGTGTTGATCTCCAAGCGGGTGACTGCAATTTAGTAATGGGTTTATTTTTACCAGATTTACATATTTAGTTTAATTTTGATTAAATCTGGAAAGGCCGTGAACATTTATTTACACCATGTTTATTCCTTCGGAGTCTGGGGTATTTTTTATTTTCTTTTTTTTCCCTTGACACTTATTTCAGGTACACACATTTTTTTTTACACTATTTATAATTGGTTCTTCAACAAATATGTGAGCAACAAGTATGTACAATGTTTGCATTGTTTGAGAAAATCAAGTATATGTTCAGTAAAAAAAAAAAAAATTATATATATATATATATATATAAAACCTGTGTGTATGCCTACTGTGAAATTACCACATCAAAGGTGACGTGCTAACATGGATGCAGCTAAGATGCTGCCGGGTTTGCTTCAGGGATTTTTTTTTTTAAAGAAGCTTCCCAATGGAAACCTCTACAAGACGCATGCCTGTTTCACACATACTCCGTCTGCAGTGCCTATGCAGTCCGTGTGCGTTATGTATGTGGTGCTGAAGCAGCACGGACTCATACTCATTGTGCTTTCACACAGGATGCGTTTGCAGTCCGCTCCTCGGTACTTAAATGATCGCTGCACTGCAAACGCAATGCTCCTAGAATGCACTGATGGGCCGCAACTGCGTGAACGCTGGAATCCGTTAACATGGGTGCGTAAAAAAAATATGAAACGCATACGCACTGCAGACGGATAATGTGTGAAACAGGCATAAGGTTGTTTGCACCTTGTGCAATGTGGAATTGAGAAACCCATTCTCAAAGACTTAACGTTACTTTTAGTCATTATTTTATTTGGGTAGCACACATATTCTAAATGCCTTTGGCAGAATTCAAATGAGCCATTTTAATCTAGATTAATTCCAAGATTACAGTGAGATTAATCTAGATTTTAAAAAAAATTATCTATTCCAACTACTAATATATATATATTACCTTAAATGAAAATGCAACAAAGCATGACAAGAGGTTCTGACAAAAAGTAATTAGCCTTAGTCTATTTCAAAATGCAATAAACAAGAATTAGTATGTCAGGATAGCACACGGAGGCAGAGGTAAGTGAATTTTATTTAGACATTTATTTAGAATTTTTTTTATTTAGACAAGGGTTCGTGAGAGGTAAGTAAGTGTAATCTTGGTGCGAGTTCTGTGGAGTTCGTGTCCGTGGAAGCCAGGTGATTTCGCTTCTGTGAAAGCCAGGTGAGTTCGTTACCTGTCGAGACGTCAAAGCCACACAATACGTGAATATCAATACTTGTCTCTTCTCTTTGCAGTGGGAGTTCAATGCTCGAACAATCACATGGGCACTCAGGAGATATCGAGGTACGTAGGAGAATTCAGATCACAGATAGTGCTCTGGAGACAGGAGAAAAAAGACACACAGGTTAACTTCTTAAATGGAAGTATACATTACTGCTGGTGTTTCCGTGAAGACAAGGTGAGTTGGAGACAAGATCGTGAGGTCGATTCCTGTTGGAGGCTTGACGGTGAACTGGTGCATGGGTGAGTGTTTTATAGTGCCGGGGTAATGGAGATCAGGTGCTGGTGGTTAGTACTCAGGGGAGTGTGAGCATTGATGATTGGCTGGGACCGGGTCTGCCCAGGCCCTGACAGTATGTGAATCCAAATATGTAAGACAATATGTAGTTTCTGAATGAATAAGCATTTTGAATTATTTGTTATAATGAATGACTCAATGACTCATAACAGCAGTCACTATTTGTGTTGCTAAATGCATCAGTGATTTGAACAAATCGGTTGAATTAATGATTAATGACCTACTGGTGACGGCATGTAATTAGAAATGACCATATTTTCTGGTTAGGGCACATCCCTTACGAAACAAAAATATATTGCAATATACTAGAATTTATATTGCAATACATTAGAAAATATATTTCAATGTATCAGAAACTTCCTCATATATTTGAAAATATATAGCAATATATGGATGGACAACCTATTGCTATATATTGATTCATATATTAAAATACATTGATATACAAACAAAACTGTATTACATTATTGCATGTATGTTTATTGAAACAAAGAATTTTTTTTATGAGTTAAGCAAGCTCATGGATAGGTTTACAGAGAGGTTGATTAACAATAGTCCAAATCAAATTTTTGCATTCACATTCATTATATTTTACATTATATATCCATGGATGGACCATATATGGCTATGTATTGATTCATATATTGTAAAATGTAGATGAGAGTATTATAAAATAAATTATCATTAACAGCAGCAATTACAACATTTTTTTTTTTTGAGTCCACTTTTTATTCTCCTACATGACATTTCATCCTCAACATTTTATTCCTCCACATGACATTTCAGTCCTCCACACTGCAACGTGGAGGTATACATGCATAAAGGTTGGCATAATGTGGCAGATCAACTAACATACATTTCCTGTTGAATTGCATCACATCAAAAACCTTTTTCCTGCCCTGTAACACTCTTTTCAAGCAAACTACATTTTCTAAATTTAGCACTGAACTGTGTGATTTGTCATACTGTCTTCCAACAGCAAAACATTTTCTGTCATCAAGTCTCTCTACCACAATGTAATAATATACAGTGATTATGTGTCCATTATCCAACAAAACAGTGAAGCTGTTCCTTTTCATTACTCTAGTGAACTGCTCTGAGTAATACAGTTCTCCTTTGACGAAAGTTCTACTGAATATTTTCACAATTGTATCCGTGGTGACTGAAAGTTTCTCTCTCATAGCCAGTATCTCTTCGTTAGTAAGTTTTCGTACATAGTGTAAACCAAGCGTCACAACTTGATCTGCTACTCTTTCAAACTGTTTCAGCTTTTTTTCACCAGTCAAGTTGTTATACAGCTGTATACATCTAGGCACAGCATTTCTCAGTGCATTGTTTTTCAAAAGAGGCAACACTTGTCTATATGTGAATTGTTTCATTATTTGTAAGGGAACACACTGGGTGCCATGAAACATCTTCAGTATCTCCCCATTAAAAGACTCAAAAATATATCCTGAATGTGCCCACAAAGGTCCCCAATTTCTCACAGAGTCCGGCAAATGAAGACATAAATGTACGTTAAATGACACATTTTCCTTTCCATACAGTGTTTCAAACTGTTTGACAAACTCAACAACTAGTTTTTCACATCTTTTTAACCCCTCTGATGTGACAGTGTCCTTACATAGCAAGAACATGAAGGTGACAAGGATTAACCAGTGCTGGTAAAATGCATGGGGTAGTATTCCCTTTAGCACAAAGATGCTATAAAAAAGTAACCAGTTCTGCCATTCACTGGCTTTCCAAAACTTCCTTTGCTGAAAAGAGCGGGGCACTCTTGTGATATTGCAAGGTGGTTTAATTCTCAAGAGTTGTTTGTCGAGCTCAGGAACACAATTACCAATATAGTATGGCTCCTCATGGTGTTCACTATCCAGCCACATGCTTGTCATTTGCCGAACAACTCCAAGATGTACATTATGCATATGGTCAGGAGGCATTCCAGATATGAGGTCAAAGTGTGGGATGTTGACAAGACATGTGGGCCCTTTAATGCCCCTCACAGATTGTGTGGTACGCACAGCCTCCCTTGCATCATTTAGGGTTGAAGCATGATCCCTTTTGGGAACTTCTTTGTATGGATAAACCCTAACAGTTCCATTTCCCTTTGGAACTTGTTCACCAGGATGTAGGCAGAGGCTGCACCCATAATGACCATTAAATTGGGTCATGTTTTGCAGAATGGGCCTGGCAACTGAATCACACATCATAACAGCTGCTATCACTCTACAATGATTCACAATGTTGTTGCTGTGTAACTTGAAGCCAACAGTTGACAATGACTGACACTCTTTTGTGAATGGTTTTAAAAATGTATTAACATTTGGCTTTTTAGTACCAAACCATAGGCCAAAAAGTAAAACATTCTCTTTACGGACAAGATAAGGAAGCTCGTTTACCATCCCTTGTAATGGCCAAATTCCATACTGGGATGATTTGAATACTGGAACTCCATCACAATTTAATGTTAAGGAGAATGCATGAGGACTATCTAGTGGGCCGCCATCTTTGTTCAGATTATGATACATTTTACCACAACATATGTCATCATAATCGTCTGAATTACATGTGCCATTTCCTGACTTAAGACAAGATGCAATATCTTCTCTTTGAAGAAGATGTTCCAGTTGCGTTTGGATGGGTAAGTATAGGAAGAAATTTCCATTCTTCAGTGAGCTGTTTCTATCCCATGTAGAGTTACATATAGAACACTGCCCTTCAGTGACTTGGTCGCCGATGTAATATTCACAGTTGGGACAGTATATGTGACATTCTAGGTGACCTTGTATTGGTTTAAGCTCTTTTAAGAACAGATGCTTTGAAGTTAGAACATTTTCTGGACAGTGGATATTAATCAAATCTAAAAGATCAGACAGGGCCACACCAGTAAGTGAGTGTCTCAAAGCATATGAAAGGATAAGTAAAAAACTCTGAGCTTTGGTTAGTTGTGAGCCTGTGTAAAGTGGCTCATCATTTACTGGAGGAAACCTTTCATTAATGCCTACTCCCAAATGTGATTCTTCATTTACTGACTTGTCAGTGCTGTCTTCCATGGGAAATTCTTCTCCACTGCCAATGGATTCAGAGTCAGTAAAAGACTGCCATAGTGGTTCAAACACACCAAAATCAACACTGTCCTCAAAACTGAAGATTGATGACTCTGTTGTTAGGCTCAAATTTGGTGGTAGTTCATTGGATTCAGGGTCTGCGTGCAGGCTCTGTAATGGGAAAATACAGTAAGTCCAAGGCATAGTTGACAAGCATAAACACTAGGAATTTTGCACAAAATTAAAACTTGACAAAAATATTAAAGATGTGGCATTGTTGTATACAGGGTAAAAATAAGGCTTAGGTTAATTTAAAAAAAGGCTAGGAAAGCGAAATAGTTAAAGTTTGAAGACACGAAAATCAGATCATTGCACTGTTAAAATTACTTACTGTAATGTCATCAACATCATGTGCATTTTCAGATCTGTTGTCATAGGAATCCTGATCCAGGTCCTGCTGTGTAAGAATAGAGAAGTCTTAGAGGAAGTGCTTTCAGTGAAATAGTCAAACACAGAAAACAGTAGATTAGTAGTAGTAGCAAATATTAGTAGATTCCTTACAGTAATCCCACCACCATCATGTGCGTCTTCTGAGCCACTGTCAGAGTCGTGGTCGGAGGAATCCTGATCCAGGTCCTGCTGTGTAAGAATAGAGAAGTCTTAGAGGAAGTGCTTTCAGTGAAATAGTCAAACACAGAAAACAGTAGATTAGTTGTAGTAGCAAATATTAGTAGATTCCTTACAGTAATCCCACCACCATCATGTGCATCTTCTGAGCCACTGTCAGAGTCGTAGTCGGAGGAATCCTGATCCAGGTCCTGCTGTGTAAGAATAGAGAAGTCTTAGAGGAAGTGCTTTCAGTGAAATAGTCAAACACAGAAAACAGTAGATTAGTTGTAGTAGCAAATATTAGTAGATTCCTTACAGTAATCCCACCACCATCATGTGCATCTTCTGAGCCACTGTCAGAGTCGTAGTCGGAGGAATCCAGATCCAGGTTCTGCTGTGTAAGAATAGAGAAGTCTTAGAGGAAGTGCTTTCAGTGAAATAGTCAAACACAGAAAACAGTAGATTAGTTGTAGTAGCAAATATTAGTAGATTCCTTACAGTAATCCCACCACCATCATGTGCGTCTTCTGAGCCACTGTCAGAGTCGTGGTCGGAGGAATCCAGATCCAGGTTCTGCTGTGTAAGAATAGCAATTGCAATTGGGTTAATGTTATCTGATTTGTCCTTACCCAATTCAGACAACAAAACTTTGCTTTTACTGATATTTACTGAGAAGCACAAAAAAACCCCATCATTTTGGAATATTTTTGAAAATGGAAATATAGTGTTTTGGAAAATAACTCTTCATATATTATATATTATATATATATATATATATATATATATATATATATATATATATATATATATATATATATATATATATATATATATATATATTCTGCTGGTGTATGTTTGATATGCATTATAATTAGGCTGTATTTCATATACCAATATTTCATAAATCCTAGCAAAAATGTACTCTATGGAACTCTCTTAAAAAAGGGAAGACGATAAGTGTCCAATGCTGACCGCCTGCAAAGTGGATGGCAAGATAAGATTTTTCCACCAAATGGCTCAAATGGAGGGCTTTCCAATTATCCCACTCAACATTTGGTCTGACCCAGGACTACTTATTTGCTCAATTTTCTTAACAGATAGTAATCAAGAAGGATTACATTTCAATGAACTGGTTATAAAATGTGGCCATTTAGTGCAACGTACTGTCTAGGTCTACAAAATACACACAAAAGGTCATGTTCATGACTCACCGTTTCCTGGTTTGACTGATGCATGTTGATGGCCTCAGTCAGTTTCCTGCGATAAGAATGAAAAAATGTCCTTATTTTAAATAATATCTATTGTCAGAGGCTGTCCAGGGCGTAGGGTGTGGCAAGCATTTTTTAATTTACATACATATATATTTTTTCTACTTCACTATAATTTCGTTATTTTATTTCGCGACATACTCAAACTCAGCTTGTACTGAATCGTTTCAGAGACTTTGACATGTTTCCCAAATGACATCAGAATAATATCTGAAATTTCACTCACCAAAGCGACATTATCATATAGTCATTTAAAGGAATAGTTCACTTTAAAATGAAAATTCTGAATCATTCTCACCCTCATGTTGTTTCAAACCTGTATGAATTTCTTTCTTCTGCTGAACAGAAAGGAAGATATTTAGACGAAATATCAGTAACCACACAGTTTCTGTCCCATTGACTTCCATAGTATTCCTACAGGTTTGAATCAACATGATGACAGAATTTTCATTTTAAAGTGAACTATCCCTTTAAGGAAGATTGTTCACAGCGCTTCCTCTGACTTTCACTTCACTTCTCTCTCTCCGATGACAACACTCCAGATAACGCATCCAAAGTCCAACTTTCCAAGAAATGCTCCGTGCTGCTGCCAGCTGTTTCATCAGATCTGCTCTCATCTGACTGTCTACCCTGCTCACACTGACAGCGGCGCAGGCGCGATCTGAATGCGCCACTTCTTCTATTGGATCTTACGGGTATCAGACAGTCACTACAGCACAATCAGTGATTGGTTCGGATCATTTTACTGACTCGGATCTTTGAATCTCGTTCAGCAAAATTAACGAATCTTTTTTCAAGTCATTTCGTTCATTATAGCTGGATATAAATAAAATGTTACATGATACATTCCCCAACACATCTAGTACCTACCTATGCAAATGTTGATTATATATATATATATATATTAAAAAAAAACTATTATGAGAAACAGAAATAATGAATTGCTTGGCTGGGTCTTAAGGCTGCAGATTAGGCCTAACGTAACTTAGTTCACCTCTCGTGTCATCGGGTGATATCGACGTTGATATCGTCCATCGGCACAACCCTATTTGCGAGCCAGTGTGCTACATGCTAGCTACGTTTAGCCGCAAGCTTGTAAAAACCCACACGAAACTACAACAGTAAATACAGAACAACTTCCAGAAAGATGTTACCAGCATACCTAATGTTGTTCCTTATTGGTCTAACTTTGTTAACAACCTGAATTGGGGGAATATACCTTCCTTACAAATATCTCCTTACGAATAAAGTAAGAGAAGTCTCTTTCAAAATCATACATAGGTATTATCCTGCTAAGCATTATCTCCTTAGGTTTAAGCTTGACATATGTGTTAACTGTTCTTTTTGTGGAATATGTCCAGAAACAATGGTACATCTGTTCTGGCAATGTCCCTATGCCATCACATTCTGGAAAGATCTGTCCCGATACATTACTGTTAATCTTATTGCTGATTTTTCTTTGTTTTGGAAAAATGTACTGTTTGGCTTCCATGATAACAAGAGTAAAAAACAGAAAGAAATATACCTAGTTAATCTATTGATCATTTTAGGGAAATATCATATTCACAAAGCGAAATTTAGTAAAAAAAAAAAAGAAAAAAGAAGTAAATACAGAACAACTGTTTAATAACGTAACTTAACTAGGCTGGAGTAAAACACAAACCTCCTTTTCCAGTATCTCCTTGTTCTTGATGGAATCTCATATTCTGAACCAGGGGCAGTGTATTTTCTTCTCCTTCCGTCCATGCCTCTCTTCTTCTGGAACGGAACCCTCGATCAATGTCGGTACCACTTTTCTGCTTGCACGATCCGTTATTAAGCGGCTTAACCACCGCTATTCTGCGTCTGTGCGTACGTGCCTCAGCGGTGAGAGGAGAAAAAAAAAGATGAAGTTTGCGCTAGTGAGCTGGTCAAAGGGGAAGGATAAAGATGCTCTCAGTATAGTCCCCGTAAATTGGATTGTAGACTTCGATCCTGAAAACTCTAAAAAGGAGTATCTTATCGAGTGCCGCAGCATCGGTGGCAAGAGGCCTACAAATGGGTGGCCGGTTGAAACAGCACACATTTTGCAGTTGGCAGGCAAGTACAGTGCTTTTTTATATTGTTTTACTTGGTTAGTCATGCAACATTATTGATAGCAATTATCCTGTTGAGGTTTTGCATTATTGGCCAAGTAACGTTCGCTGTAGGCTAGTAGCTAGCTTCGGGACAGTGACGAGCTAGCTAACGGCCGTCACGTGAGTCCCGCGCTTAATTTGAACTTCCAAAGGGCCATAGTCACATGAGTATGAATTTTTATTTAGAAGTGAAACATTAATTAAACACATACTTTAAAAGTCCTAAATTGAAGATTGTCAGCTGAGATTTGGGTTAATAAGAATACTTAACTGTCAACATTGTCAGGGAAATTCAGTTAGCTGCTGTAAGTTACATGACAGCAAAATTTAACGTGTTAAAATGAACAGTCTAAACTTATAAAAAAACAGGGGGAAAACGATACAAAAAACTGTAAAAACAGTACAAAATTTGACAGTAAAATACAGTATTTGATGTAATGTAAGCCACATAGTTTTGTTTCTAGCCATTAAATTCTGTCTTGCTACTACTTCTTACTAACAGAAAAGGAGTCTACACTTAAGGTTGCTGAGCAGAAACTCTTGCAAGAGGACCTACCAAAAAGCAAGAAGAGAAAGAGGGTACCCAACAAACTTTACCTTGACACACAGGAAGAAACTGTAGAACAAGTTCCAAAAAAGGTAATAGGGTTCTTTTCATGACAGCTATTTTGATAATATATTTTTACATTTCTGTCTGTATTTGTACATTTCTGACAATGGTTTGCACTGTCGCCTCACAGCAAGAGCCCAGCAAGCAATTTTGTGTTTAAAAGACGTCTAATAGCCATCCAAACACAGGCTAAAAGAGTCCAAACGTCTAGGCTAAAACAAGGCAAAATTTGGGCTGTCAGTGAAAATTTAATAGACCAAATGAAACCAAACACCTTGTAATCACTGTTGACTTTGCGTACATAATGGAATATCATACATATCACAAGTTATTTTGGCAGAAGCGACATGTAACCAAATTCAAGGTTATTTTGCCTAGAAGTGTTAATCATTGCCGGACTATATTGGGTCTATAGTTAACCTAGACGGTGAAATGACGGCTATTGCTTGCTGGGAGGGTTCTGGGTTCAAACCCGCTGGCTGGCTGGGGCCTTTCTGTGTGGAGTTTGCTATTCTCTCTGGGTACTCTAGCTTCATCCCACAGGCCAAGGGTTGCATGCATGTTAGGTTAATTGGTGACTCTAAATTGCCCATAGGTGTTTGTGTGTCTGTATATGTTAGCGCTGCTGGGTTGTACAAGAACGTTCCTGGCAAAAAAAAAAAGGACCTATAGTACTACAGCTATGAATTTAAACAGAGTCTATCCATGGAACCTATTAAACTTAATGATTCATTTTAATCAGTTTTTGGTTTCATTTTCCTAACTTTTGTGTGTATTGTTTCATACATAATTGATTTGATCATTTTTACCCAACAGAAAAACTACAGACTCATAGCTGCAAGACAGTCTGAATTAGAGGTTTTTCCTCAAGAAGAACCTATCCTCAGCCCAGTGGGGACTGCTTTAGAGGCACTTGAGGAGGAGATCAGGGCCCTCAGGGAAGAGAATGAAAGACTGCAGGACCAGCAGAGTGTAGGATCTTCTGCAGCCAGTAAAGATCTTGAGACCCAAGTCAAGGCTTTACATAAGGAGAACGCCAGGCTACGCAAAATGGCAGTTAAAGGCAACTATCTCTTGTAGATTAAAATAGTGATTCTTTTAGATTGAATAAATCTCTGTCTCCTTATTTTTGTTGTTATTGTTAGAGATGTAACATTTTTAAGGGATATCTACTGATGTAGTATAGGGTTTCCTGTAGGAAAAACTTAGCCTAGGGCTAAACACTGTAGCGCCACTGACGCAAAATTGGTCTGGCAGAAACCCTGTAATGCTTTCAGAATTCCTCACTAACTCATTTTGCTACACTTTGAGACAACAAAAAATGAGCGGAGGTGTATTTAGATTTTTACATGTTATGTATTTACAACTTGTTTGGAGTCCTGTTGTGGTAAATTCGGTGGGCCATATTTTCCAGAAATTCCATCACTCTTAGCAGCTGTGAGGACCCTCATTTCGGACAAGATCACAGAGAGCTCAAGCAATGGAGGTGAAAGCGAATTTGAGGCCAGTGTTGCTCTACCATCACCTCCTCAACCCACATCTCCCAAACCAACATCAGTAAGTACATTTTTGTAATGGTCAATTAAAAACATAAAACATTGTGTCACTGGTGATTTTCTTTGTTTTTATTCTGGTTTGTCTTTCCTTCTTACAATTAATTAGGTGCCACTAGGGAATGATGACTCCACCAGAGTGTCTGCCCATTGTTGGGAGACTGCAAGAGCACAACCTACAGCGAAAGGAATGGCCCGCACCCTCCTGCTGGGCCTGTTCAGCATTGATGTCCTAATGAAGTCCAACCTGACGGGAGGGGTCAACAAGGTCGATCCATCTGCAGAGAGACGCCAGCCTCTGGACCCCAAGAAGCTTGCAGCTTTACTCAGTAAGACAATAAGTATTTATTTTTAATGGATTAATATATTTTGCAAAGTTATTGTAAAGGGTAACGAACACTTTAGGACTGAAATGTACACAACTAATAGCAAAACAGATGGACGAATAAAAAGCTTTAACAGCTTTGATATTCTTTTAGATATAAAGCGATTTCTCTATCTAGTCAGAACACATCAAACATTTTTTAGCATTAAAATAGATCCCCTGTAGCAGCTTTAAAATCCCAGCACCAGCACCAATTCACCTCCCTTTTGCAACAATCAGAGGCTAACATTATGGATGTCTTTCTTATTTACAGATGCAGTTGTTCAGCAACACCCAGGGGCGAAGATTCCAGACATACGAACGGCCATAAACAAAAGGATCTGTGAGTTAAGACACCAGGAGAAGAAAAAGTCCATGGACAACTGAAAGACTGGCCAAGGCTGGCCAATCAGAGTGGGTCTTGATAAGTTAGCATGCGGGATCCATAACACTGCACTAAAGTATTGTTGTCCTGTTTTTTTCCACTGAGGGATTGTTCTGTTTTTGTTGCACTGAAGATTGCACTTTATTTTATTACAATGAGGAACAGTTGTCCTTTAGGAAATGTTTTATTAATTCCTTTAAGTATTTTTGTTCATTTATAGTTGTTGTTTTCTATTGGATCTATTCACATAAAAAAAAAAAGTATAGCCTGGAACTAATTATGATATGGCACATCCCTACCAGCAAACCAGCTTGCCATTTGTCAAGCACATTATGTACAGATGGAACCATGGTGACATGCCTTTCATTCTGTTTGTTCTCAGGTCTTTTGAAATAAACCTCATTCAGTTAATGTGAACTATATTGATGTCTTATTCAATCTATTATATTTTAAAATATATGACAGACATTGTACATTAGATTATTTCATATTTACCATGTATACAATATATAATATGATAATTATATATAATATATTAGGTAATAGAAATCAGTATATTTTTCAACATATTTAAGACATGTTCCCATATAAATCTGATTATATTATCTTGTACATTGAGGTATATTATCCCATATAATTTTACATATATATTTACATATATATAATGCCTCTTCCAATATATAATTTCATATAATGTGGGATATATTTCAATATACATAACAATATATTAAATAGTATAATAATATGTATTTATTCAATATATGAAAACGGCAATAATTGCAGTATTGTCCCATATATTGCAATATATAACTTGCATATATATAATATATTATTATATAATATATCATATGATATATTACTATGTAAATTTCACAATATATGGAGACACATGAAATATATTGTTACGTAATATATTGAGAAATATATTTTTGTTGCGTAAGGGAATACTCTCTCTCTTTCTCTTTCTTTTCATGTAAGAATTCTAAGATTATTTGTACCAAGAATAATAATGTAACATTTAATTAAATTATAATTAAGTGCAGTTTAATGCACTTGACTGATTTGCTTAATTTTTAAATGATAATGTTTCATTCTGTTTTGACTTGCCATTTCAAAGACTACATTTTAACAATACTACACTCCATTAAAATGTATGTGATCATTTAACCATTATCATGCAATATTGTATTTATCTTGTTTATAATGGGTCACATAATATGCTGCCAGATCTTAGCCTGATTTGGGCCACATATCACTGGACTGATCTGGGCCACACTCCTCCCACCAACAATCGGCCCTCATGTTGTTTGCCGGATCCCCACCGTGCCGTCATTGCCACACATGGCCCAGACTTATAAGTGCATTATCTCTCAAGTGGACCATTGACAGTCCTAATTGAGATTGTAGATAGAGTGTCTATGGTCATTTGAGAGATAGGTGGCGGAAATGCACTAATAGTCTGCAATGTATCGTCACGACCTGGAGGATTTAATTTTGTTTTGTTTGTGTTTGTTTTTTTGACTCTCAAATCCGTGATTCCCATCCACTTACATTATATGACTGACAGATGGCAACAAATTTAAATTTTAAGTTTAAGTTTAAACATTTTTTGTTTGTGTTCTACTGAAGAAACAAATCTTGGATGCCCTGGGGGTAAGCAAATAAACATAACATTTTCATTTTTTGGTGAACTATCCCTTTAAGTGTGTAAGCGATGATGGCTAATGCACAAATATCAAAATAGAATATTTAGATGTTACGTAACCTCCTACAGATTTAAACCCACAAATTAATGTTTTCTCTGGCTTGGAGTCAGATGAATGCAGTGGTGGCTTCTGTGCAGCTCCCGAACCCTTTAATGTGCTGCCTGGGCAATAACACTGGGGAAGAATGAACTCAAAATGTATGTCACACAAGCCCTGCTTTTATCATTTCATATTACCTTCGGGCTTGAATACACTGAGTGTCTGTTAGCTCAAGAGCAAGAAAAAGGGAGGATGGTAACTGAGCAACAGAGAAAATATTTCATATACGAAACCGTATTAAAAAGATATAATCAAAGAATCACATGGCGCATTAGTCAGTGTACAGTAAAGAAACTCTACTTCATTGGCCCTTACAAATCCAATCTGCTCTGGTGGGAATTTTGTAACATATGTCTGCCATCAGTATCTTTCATAAATCTCTCTGGTAATTCATAATCACTCCCTGCAGCTCCATTTCTTCAAAGCTTTATTTATACATTTTAACTGTTTCAACTTTATAGTAAGGTCAGATTTGGTCAAAATAGCTTGAGAACTCTAAAGTAATCATGGTTGGTGAAGTATTGTGTGCTCATAAAGATTCTTTGGATCTTGCAGCTCTCAGTTAATTTCACATATTTATCAGGACAAACATTAATCATGTCTTCGCACATCGCAGATGTCATCATTCCAGAAGGCATCTTTTCTTCTAGTAAATGAATACTGTCAGCAGCTGACAAGAGCATTCTGTAAGTTAACTTAAAATGGTTTCAAGGAAATTGCTGTTTTGATGATGCAAGCAGCAGGTGTTTCTTTAAATCTACTTAAGAAGCTATTTCGCTTTTGTGCCTAACAATCTCACTGTAGAAGGGGTGATAATGAGACTGAGATCTCTTTATAATTGACTGCTAACCTCAGACGCCATTATGAAAGGATATTATTCATAACCTCATTCACACTGATATTGAGGACAAATGCGAAATTTGTTTAAATGTGAGAAAACAAATATCGAATTCAAAATATGGAAAGTAGAATTTTATTAATACGAGAATCACAGGAAAGCATGTGTTTTGAAAGTCATATTCAAGGGAACATAAAGTATACACACACAGAGACAAAAGATCTAATGGGTTAATTTTATTTGTGAAATATGCCTTCCAGGGTTTTGAATGTTGTCTACAAAAAGTCACTATAAAAGGACTTTTTCAAAGACAGTTGCTTATGTTACTGAGAGAAATGGACTGAAGAGACTGGCTTTATGCCATGTGAGGCTAATTGGCCTTGGGTTTGTTTAAGGCATTGTGATTAATGAAGTTTCTAATGAGAGCTTTATGATGAAGGCGGCAATCTGTCAGATGGTGACTGCAGCTCTCAACAGGGATAGAAATGAACAGTTAAGAGGTGATTTGAAGACAGGAATTCAACTGACACAAAAGGTTCTCCTGTAACCATGGTTCACCAAGAGGAAACAAGACACTGTGTCCTCTAGCGGACACTAAGAGGACTGCCGTCAGCAGGACTGGTGTCTGAAGCAAGTGTGAAATAACTCCAATCCTACTAGTCCATGTAGCCCGTGACGTCACAGACGGGCACCTGGAAGTATAAAAGGGTGCCTGCAGGACATGTCACCAACTTAGTTGTCTGAAGGAGATGTGAAACAAGCAGGCCGAAGTCATGGTAAGGGGACACAGCATCTTACATGCGTACACCAGGATGTTCCTCTTCTAGGGAATTTGCTACATCCTCTAGTGGAAACTGTGGGGAACTAAATGCCAACTATGCCATTCCACGGTACATGTCTGTCCACCTTGTGAAAGAGCACCAAAAAAGGGACAAACATACACTTAACCTTACCTCCAAATGGGGCCAAGCCACTGGACACGAAAACCTTGGGCCAAAGCGGGCCAGCTGGGGCTAGAGGAGGGGTTATGAACAAAGAGGAGTTTCTCTGCATCTGGAGAGCATCAGCGCTGCAGATAATTACAGAAAGATAACAGCTATATAACTTTAGCATTAAAGACTTTTTAAAATCAGTTGAGTTCAAAAATCACTCTTACTCAGCAGCGAGTGTTTGAAATAACTTGATCTGATGTAGATTATAATCACTAAACAAGGCAGAAATCTTTATAAGCGATGTAAAAGATTATGCACGCTAAACATTAATAACGTTACCATAGTAAACATGGTAAATGCAACCAGGAGAGATCAGACGTCAGCTTCTTATTCTCTATCACGATTGTGTATTTATTTAACATATTTTATCTTTCATAAGTCTCGTCTCGAGAGTTTAGCTCCACGTAGCATATATCATCAAAATATAATAATGATTTTTGTTCGGGAGCTTTTATAAAAATAGAGCGTCTGCGCTGCGGATCATTTCAGAAAGCTAACAGCTTTAACACCAGCATTAAATACTTTAAAATAAGTTGAGCTCAAAACTCACTTTCAGTCAGCAGCGAGTGTTTGAAATAACTTGATCCGATATGGATTATAATCACCTAAACAAGGCAGAAATATTTTAAGCGATGTAAAAGACTATGTAAATATGACCACTTGAAGAAATCAGACGTCAGCTTCTTATTCTCTATCACAATCGTGTAATTATTTAGTAACTAGTAATAGTAGTAATTTAGTAATAGTTTAGCATATCATAAAAAATATAATAATGTTTTTGTTCGGGAGCTTTTATTAAAATAGAGATATTATCATTCATTCTAAAGGGCGTGTAAAGGGCGTGTTTTAGTGACGCACAGCAGAGCTTCAGGCCCTGACTGTGGAAACCCTGCGCTATTCTGGCCTTGGTGCTACTGGCCCGAGGCTATTAGCCCCGCCCGGCCCGTTTTAAGCCCTGCCTCACACTGGCCCGACAGTGGAAATGCGGCTAATGACTCAGTACCTGCTTTAGAGGGCTTGTTCTAAGAGGAACCCAACCTAGTCATAGAAACCAGGCTGGAACACAGCTGCCCTCATACTGCTATATTCCAGAGCCAAATAAGGAACAGTTTACTTAGCCCAACTTAATATGCAGGATTCAGAGGGACCGCCCCCTTTAAAATACAGTGAGACCTGGGGAAGAAAGCCCTCTCCTAAACCCTACCAGCTTAACAAAGAAAGAGACATTCCCCAAAATCAAACTAGGAATACAGCTGTCTTCAAACAACTATGTTCCAGCAATGGGCCATCCACTTGAAAAAACAAATGGGGGAAAGCCCATACTTAGCATGTGGGATTCAGGAGGACCGCCCCGCTTGGAAGATTCCCCTTAAATCAGGGGAGAATGCCTAACTTTTTTACCCATGAGAAAATGCTCTGGAGGGGGTGTGAGGTATCATCTTCTCTGCTTGACTCCCAAAAAGGGGAGGAACAGGAGAGTGCTGGCTCACTATCCCTGTCTATAGCCCCTTTCACACTGCCATTCCGGCAAATACACGGGTAAAGTGTTCCGGCAATTGTTCCCGGGTCGCTAGATTTTGCACTTTCACACTTTTATCCGGGATATGTGCGTGCTTTCACATACAACCCGTAAAGATCCCATAACGACACGTGACATCAGGGTGTGACGTGCAATGTACGAGTCGAAAACGTTAGGCACGTTATACTTTAACTGAAGCAAGCAAACGATCTCGGCGTCACCGCGGAAAATGAGGAACTAACTGATATCTGCTTAATTACAGTTTGCACATATTTTTTCGTCGCAAACTTTAATCTTCCTTCAAAACAGCCGGTAAAAGAGTCGCGCGATAACATGCGTCATCACTTCGACACGGCATTAGATCTGGCTTTTGTTCACACAGCGCTCGTCCCGGGTTGAATTCGGCAATGTTACTAGGTCCCCGACCCGGGTTCAATGCCGGAATCAATCCCGGGACGTGTTTGCTTTCACACAGAAGGCGACCCGGCAATGTTCCGGCAATATGCCGGGTCCGACGTGCAGTGTGAAAGGGGCTTAAGATCCTCAGATCATATGCGGATCCCGCAGATCAAAGCAATCACCGTGAGCTGAGATAAACCAACAAAAGTGGTTGACGTGTTCTGCAGGTGCCCTCTTACACTTCTGGGTGCCCACCTGTGACGTCATGGGCTAAGTGGGCCAACAAGGTTGGAGATGTTTCTTACATGCTTCAGGCGCGGTTCTGCTGGCAGCATTCCCATATTGTCCACTAGAGGATGCAGCGCAAGTTCCCTAGAAGGGGAAACAATTTTACAGGGACAGAAAACACAGTTTCTGCCAATCTCATGTTAATCTTGAGTACTTACAAAGTAATATTGCATTATTCATATCTCCTAAGAGTTTAGTTTTACCAGATTGGTAAAAGAAAGATACTGCTTTACGCTTCTCTCTGAAAAACAGCCAAGCTCCTGGAGGCGTGCCATGGGCGGAGTGTTGTTTACATTAAATGCACTTACGTGCCGATTGCCAACAAAAAAACAGAAATTAGATTTACCACCTGCATCTGCATTTTATTCTCACTGCCTGAGGTTCTGACTCATGATCTTTTATTTATACCTCTTAATCTTTCAGTATCAAACAATCGGCAAATCCAGGGTCGAACTGGGCCTTTTTTATAAAACATTTGTTACTGAAATGACGCGAACAAACAAACACCTAGGCAACTCCGTTGCTGTCAAACAAAATGCATCCATTGGTCCCTTAACATCTATCCCTCTCAACCAAAAACACACTTATTTGAAGACATCCTCTTTGAGAAAGTCCTATTACACTTTTTTTTTTTATTTTTTTTTTATACTTTGGTCATGTTTAGAATGAGGATACAACTCTTTAACAGTGTTGATAACTTAGAATGCATGAAATAGCATTAGACCCCCCCCCCCCAAAACCAAAGCTTTCTTACAAACATTAAAATAATAAAGATGTTTTATGGTACTAGTGATTCCCATTACACACAAAATCACTTGAATACACATACATACAGTACACACACACACACACAGCAAACACACGACAACATATGTAGCTTAATTAAACAGTAATCACCAAACAGTTCTTCATATCCTTGTCATCAAAGTATGCTTGTAATAAAAAATAAAATCAAATTCAAAAGGCAAGTAAATCATAAAACAACAAACAACAAACAAAGAACACAAACACACACATGAGAATAAACTAAAATATAAGACCCTGAAAATCAAAGAACTAATAACAAACAGAAATCTCAGTAGTTCTTTTTTTTTTTTTTAAAGGTAATTTATTTGTAGACTAAAGCATGTAAGCACAGAAACTGTAATTATAGTGTGTCTATGAGGCAACCTGAAGATTGCAACATGCAAATAGAACAGATCAATAGAGCACTGGATCACCAGCACATACTATATTACTTAGTCTGTTATCGCATGACCTGCTATTTGTTTTAGAGGTCTTCACAGTGCACCCGAGACCCGTTGACCCGGGACCCGTACGGGTTCGGGTCTATATTTTAAATGATCAGCCGGGTCCGGGTCGGGTTCGAGTCTATTACCTCGGGTCCCGGGTCTGTTTAACATTGTGTGTAATACCCATGTGATCGGAGTCATCGGACTCGGAGAACACCCAGCCGTGATCAAACACTGCTTGTGTTTTTTGTAACTTGCAACCTGTAAAATTAGGAAAAGAAAAGAGTGAGCCAAAAAAAAAGCTCTCTCTCTCTCTCTCTCTCTCTGCCCTTAGAAGCAGAGCGCGCAGACTGAGAGTTAATGCAAGTGCACGCATGGTGATAATGCTTGCAGACTTAACACACTAATATTTAATATATTTAAAATCAGCGACACAATCTGAGGTGAACTGTCACATGAATGTTTTCTATGACGCTAAAATTGCGTTAAAGCATATTTTAGGTTGATACAGCTAGCACGCATGTGCAGTCTCGATTGCGTTTCATGTTTCTATGGCAACCAGTGAGGGACACTTTGACCGCCAAACCGCGCTTTACATTTTCGTCCATTTTTATAATAATATAAATGAACCTTTTAATCTTAAAGTTTTATTGGTCAGATTCAGACTCGACGCAGAGCAGAGAGCAAAGAGATGTTAGCAAATAAATAACATCAGTGGCCATGGCATTGCACAAGCTATCGTTTATCTTACTATAGTTCAAAAGGGCAAACAGTTGAGGTTATTATGCGAGTTAACTCGAGTCAGAATGTACATGTGCACAGTTGCATTTGTCATCCGTCACCGTGACATCAAGAGGACTTTTGAAGCTGAAATAATGAGTGGATTAAGCTTGGACTTGGAATAACGAGAGGAATAACATGGATAACTTTCTTGTCGGAGGATTGTAATGCATCACAGGCAGTCAGGTAGAGAGACTACAGCTCCTTAAATTATGTAAAACAAAAAGCTGTATTTTTCGCAACAGGTTTATTGACTTGTAATAGCAATTTAAGGTGGAATATGTGACAATCGGGTCCAGTCGGGTCTGTGTCCTCCCGACAGGTTCGGGTCCAGCTTTCAAATAATAGACGGGTCCGGGTCGGGTCCGGGTAGGTATTTCTCGGATCTACACGGGTCCGGGTCCAGCTTTTGAAATATTAGACGGGTCCGGGTCGGTTCGGTGTAGTACATTACGGGTCTCTTTCGGGTTCAGGCATGAATTTTTGGACCCATGAAGACTTCTAATTTGTTTTTCTTTCTATAACTGGCTTTTGGCAGAGCCAATTAAATTTTTAAGTCTTTCTACTTCAATAATCAACAAAAGTTTAGCTTAATAATCAACAGAAATTAATTAACGGTATTTCAATCATGATAACTCTCAGAATATTTTTTAATACTGTAATATTTTTACTTTGTTAGGATAGGACAATATTTGTCTGAGATACAACTACTTGAAAATCTGGAATCAGAGGATGCTTAAAATTTTAAGTTGTCCAAATTAAGTTCTTAGCCAGGCATATTACTACAATGTTGCTGTTCCAACAATAGGTATTCAAACTATGAATCCCATAGCAGTTCTAGACAGGTGGAGCTGTCACGATCGGTGTTACAGAAAACACAGGAGAGAGAACCAATTGCGGGTATGTATTTATTAAAGGGGCAATCCAAAGAATAAACAGTCCAGGCAAGGGTCGATATCCAACAAATCAAAACATAAACAAAACACAAAGACAAGGCAAGGCAAGGCAAGGCAAGCTGACGGACATGAATTAACATCAACATTAAACAAGGACTCCGTAACACAGACTCAGACAGACCGGGTATAAATACACAGAAGGATAATGAGGGAACAGGAGACAGGTGGGGAACAATCAATTACTCAACAAGGAGGAAGGTGACCAAATAAGGGAACAGGAAGTGATAAGGTGACAGACACCGTGAGAAAGGGGGACATCTAGTGGAAACCCAGGGACACAACCCAGACACTGTGACAGTACCCCTCCTCTACGGAGCGGCTCCCAGACGCTCCACGACAGACACAAAACAGAGACCAGGAGGGAGGCGGACAGGTGGAGGCTCAGGGGGAGGGACGGAGGGCCAGAAAAGAAAAACATGGGGAACAGACACCGGAAGTGTGAACACCAAACAGGGACACCAGGAGGGAGGAGGTCCCGAGGAGGTTCAGGGGGAGGGACGGAGGGCCAGACTGACAGAGAGGAACAGGGACAGGAGTGAACAAGAACAAAAAACTAAAAACAACATGAAGCCTCCCAGGGCGGAAAAGCAGAAGACCACCACGTCCTTGTGGTCGAGGCCAGAGTCCTCCAGGGCGGGGCAGAAGACCACCACAACCGTGTAGTCAGGGCGAGAGCCCCCCAGGGCGGAGCAGAAGACCACCACATCCTTGTGGTCGAAGCCAAAGTCCTCCAGGGCGGAGCGGAAGACCACCACAACCGTGTGGTCAGGGCAGAAGCCCCCCAGGGCGGAGCAGAAGACCACCACAACAGTGTGGTCAGGGCGGAAGTCCCCCAGGTCGGAGCAGAAGACCACCACAGCCATGTGGTCAGCACGAGAGCCCCCCAAGGCGGAGCAGACCTCCATGCGGCCGGACCAACGGGATGACGAAACTCTGGTAATCCCCTGGTGTCTTTACTGGACTCCAGAAGATTGGTGCTTGCCTGACTCTGCTTGCGAAGATCATTGGTGACTGGCATTTGTTCATGAAGACCATCGGTGACTTGCACTTGTACATGAAGATCATTGGTGACTTGTATTTGCTCATGTAGATCAATGGTGACTTGCCTTTGTTCATGAAGATCACCGGTGACTTGACTCAGTCCTTGAAGATCACCAGTGACTTGACTTGACTCTGAAAGGTCAACGGTGACCAGCCTTGTCTCTGGAGAGTCCATGGTACCTAGCCCTTGCTCTGGAAGGTCATCGGTGACTAGCCCTGACTCTGGAAGGTCATCGGTGACTAGACCTGACTCTGGAAGGTCAGCGGTGACTAGCCCTGACTCTGGAAGGTCAGCGGTGACTAGCCCTGACTCTGGAAGGTCAGCGGTGACTAGCCCTGACTCTGGAAGGTCAGCGGTGACTAGCCCTGACTCTGGAAGGTCAGCGGTGACTATCCCTGACTCTGGAAGGTCAGCGGTGACTAGCCCTGACTCTGGAAGGTCAGCGGTGACTAGCCCTGACTCTGGAAGGTCATTGGTGACTAGCCCTGACTCTGGAAGGTCATTGGTGACTAGCCCTGACTCTGGAGGGTCAACTGGAACCTGACTCGACTCTGGGGGGTCCACTGGAACCTGACTCAACTCTGGAGGGTCAACTGGAACCTGACTCGACTCTGGAGGGTCAACTGGAACCTGACTCGACTTTGGAGGGTCAACTGGAACCTGACTCGACTCCAGAGGATCAGCTGTGACTGTCATCCTGTGCAGCGGCGTTGGGCAAGCAGCCATCTTGGGCCATGACTCTGGACAGGTGGCCATCTGGTGCTGTTGCAATGGGCTGGCAGCCATCCTGTGCTGTGGTGCTGGATTGACGGCCATCTTGGCCTGTGGCACTGGATTGATGGCCCTCTTGGGCCATGACTCGGGACGGGCGGCCATCTTGGACCTTGGTTCTGGATAGGTGGCCAACTTGGGCATTTGCGCTGGGTAAGTGTCCATCTTGCGCTGTGGCACTGGGCTGGCAGCCATCTTGTGGTGTGGCGCTGGATTGGCGGCCATCTTGGGCCATGACTCTGGACGAGCGGCCATCTTGGGCCTTGGCGCCGGGTTAGCGGCCATCTTGCGCTGTAGTGCTGGTCTGGCGGCCATCTTGGGCGGTGGCGCTGGACTGGCGGCCATCTTGTGCTGTGGTGCTGGGCTGGCGACCATCTTGGGCTGTGGCGCTGGCTCATCAGCTGTGACGTGAACAGTCTTGGGAAACTCTAAGATCCTTGACAGTGTGGAAAAGTAATCCAAGAACGTGTTAGCGGCCATCTTGGGCGTTGGCGCTGAGCTGGCGGCCATCTAGCCTCGTGGCGCTGGACTGGTGATCGCCTTGTGTTGTGGTGCTGTGTTGGCGTCCATCCTGCCTCGTGGCGCTGGACTAGCGGCCATCATGGGCAGTGACGCCACCGTGGCGGACGTGCGCTTCCTCTCTCCTCTCCGTCCGCCATGGTGAGACGGTGGCTCTAATCCATCCCACACGAGCCCCGGGTCGAAGGGCGGCCCTGGTTGAGAGCGGTGCTGAGTATCCTCTCGACCACTCCCTCCTCGGCGACCTCCTCTGGTTCCCCGGAAAACCACCAGGCGAGTTCCTTCACATCCATTCCTCTCCCGCACTGTGGCTGGGAAGGAGACATAAGCCGACATACCGCTGGCTCTTGCAGTGACAGAGTCCTTCTGTCACGATCGGTGTTACAGAAAACACAGGAGAGAGAACCAATTGCGGGTATGTATTTATTAAAGGGGCAATCCAAAGAATAAACAGTCCAGGCAGGGGTCGATATCCAACAAATCCAAACAAAACACCAAGGCAAGGCAAGGCAAGCTGACGGACAGTGTTGGGGAGTAACTAGTTACATGTAACGGCGTTACGTAATTTAATTACAAAATTATTGTAACTGTAATTAGTTACAGTTACTAAGAAAAAATGAGTAATTAAATTACAGTTACTTATGAAATTTTTTACGATTACAAAGGGGATTATATTTGAATATTTACACACATCCACATACAGATTTAACTGATTTCTTTCCCAAATTGCATTGACTATTCTGACACATACCGCCCTAATCATTTCCGGGATGCAGAAATACAGTCGGGTTCGTAGAATCCAGTCATAAAAACGCGGACGGAATATGCCACATTTTGGATGACTAAATCAAAAGTAGGTCAGTACACTTGAATCAAAACATGACATGTACTAGTGTCTGTGAATATAAAGCCCCAAAAATGCAATATATGACTTGCACATTCTGCGTGTCTGTGGAAATCAGGCACGGACTGGACACCGGGAGAACCGGGACAATTCCCGGTGGCCTGGCAGCCGATTTTGCCCCACTATTTAATATCGTTATTGTATAATTGCCTGCCGAATGTACTAAAGCGATCATTTGCGAATCCGCCATTTGATAATTAAATCTCTAATAAATCATGAATTGTTAGTCGTGACTCGCGCGCTCTCCGCACCTCCGCCCAACGGTTTGGATCAGACTCAGAGTAATCAATGCGAGAGAGAGAGAGAGAGAGAGAGAGAGAGAGAGAGAATAGAGAGAGAGAGAGAGAGAGAGAGAGAGAGAGAGAGAGAGAGAGAGAGAGGACTGTGGAAGCGCACAGCTGGAGCATAGAAGCAGAACTCCTGTTCAGGGTTTCAGGTCAGTTTCATCTGTAAAGATGCTTTTTTGTCTTTGTTTTTTTATTTATTTAATCAAGCAGCAGCACGTTGCTCATCAGTCATCACTCAAAATACTATATAAAGGACATCATTATTATCTGTTGTAATGTTACAGTAGTAATTTAGCTGAAAAAAAAATCCGATTTTTTTTTATAGGTTTAGGGGGAGCTACGACAGACAACAACACAACCCTTACGAAAATTAACATTTTAATATTTAACTATAAATCCAGAGAAAATGGTTACTATTGTTTAACTGTGATAACCAAAAATGTAAAATTATTTTACAAATGTATTTATTTAAAAATAAATACAAATCCATTTGCAAAAAAACAAAAAAAAACAAACAAGGTTATTTTACTTTTATATAGGCTAATAAAAGCATGGTAATTTTTTGTAAGGGAAAAACATGACTCGTGTACAGTATTAGGATTTTTCTATAAAGATATTGTAGTATTGTAGAGTATTGTATTGTAAAGTATAGTTTTGTTCAATCATGAGAGAGATGGATAAGGATTTAACAGGGCAAAATAAAGAGACTGAAGAGAAAAATGGAAGTGAAGGTTCAGTTCAGGAGAGAACTTTTAATTATTTTGCATGTCCCCAAATTAAAGATTTAAACCTTTTTTATGTCAGGTCCATATAAAAATAGTTTTGTCTATGAATTTGTTTGTATGAGTTTGAATTTTCCAGTCTGAATTGTTTTCCCCTTCCGCACCTCCTGTAAATTAATGGTAAAGACATGGTTTCACTTACTACACATATATAGGCCTACTGAAGCTCGCAGTGTTTTCAACCCCTGCTGCCTCAATATAGGAGTACACCAGCACATAAACATAATTTCTAGAACTGCTCTGTGTCACTTCATGTGCATTTTACTTATTTTGAGAAAACTATCATCATATACAGAGACAGCAATTTCAAAAAAACACCAATGTTTCAGGAGTTTATTACACAGAATATGTCACACGCTTATTAGATAAATGTATTTAAGTTGATGTATATGCTTTTATTTATTTTTCTTTAATTTTCACAAATTTAGAAAAGTAATCAAAAAGTACTCAAAAGTAATTAGTTACATTACTTTAATAAAGTAATTGAAAAAGTTACACTACTATTACATTTTAAACAGGGTAACTTGTAATCTGTAACCTATTACATTTCCAAAGTAACCTTCCCAACACTGCTGACGGACATGAATTAACATCAACATTAAACAAGGACTCCGTAACACAGACTCAGACAGACCGGGTATAAATACACAGAAGGATAATGAGGGAACAGGAGACAGGTGGGGAACAATCAATTACTCAACAAGGAGGAAGGTGACAAAATAAGGGAACAGGAAGTGATAAGGTGACAGACACCGTGAGAAAGGGGGACATCTAGTGGAAACCCAGGGACACAACCCAGACACTGTGACAGGAGCTGGGGGAGTTGGAGGATTAAATTTATCTACAGTTTCATGACTGAGTCAGATATTAAATTAAATAAAATGTTTGCTCTATTTTGTTTATGAAAATAGTTTCCATCAAATCCACTGCAGAACCGTTTTGCATCTCTGAGCAACATATGATGGTGTTTCATTACTGAATCAATTAGCCATTTAAACGAATCACTTGAATGACTAACTCAATGACTGACTCATGCAGTGATTTGACGCCACCTACTGGCATTTTTCTGTTTATATTTAAAGTATATTTTCTTTTTTTTTTAAATCATTTAAAAATCACTATTGAATGTTTGGTTTTTAAAACATCAAAATATTATTTATGCATTGGTGCAAGTTAACTACATTCATGTCCTGCATTAAACAGTCTGTGTAACTACAAGCCACTTCAGATGCAGTTTCTGTGCCACCTCTGCATTGCAAACACATAATAACAAATAACAAATTACGCCAGCATAATACAACAAAATTGAGTTAGATCTCAATTCAATTCAATTCAAGTTTATATGTATAGCGCTTTTTACAATACAAATCGTTACAAAGCAACTTTACAGAAAATTATGTTTCTACAATATTTAGTAGTAGCTAGTAGTTTGTGCACGTTTGACAGGATTTTATAAAAATAATAATAATAATAATACAAGACGTAGTCAGCTAGATGATGAACTATCAATATTATTAATTAATAGTAATTATAGGATGCAGTCACACATGTAGCAATAATTGTTAGTTCTGTTTGTTGATTCAAGGTTAGCATCATCTGGGGTCCTCTGAGGGTCAGCATCATCTCTTCTCAGGTGTTCTGGATCCAGACTGGAGCTTGTGTAAATCCTAGTTACCACGGGATGTAAATCCCGTGGCAAAACATAGAAACAAAATAGAGACATCATTAGCATAGCTGCTGATCCAACAAAGTAAAATTAGTTTAACCCAAGCTAAAGAATAAAAATGCAGATGCAACTACACTCACAATTTAAGAGATACATTATTCGAATGCTTGGCGAAAGAGATGCGTTTTTAATCTAGATTTAAACAGAGAGAGTGTGTCTGAACCCCGAACATTATCAGGAAGGCTATTCCAGAGTTTGGGAGCCAAATGTGAAAAAGCTCTACCTCCTTTAGTGGACTTTGCTATCCTAGGAACTACCAAAAGTCCAGCGTTTTGTGACCTTAGGGTGCGTGATGGGTTGTAGCGTGGTAGAAGGCTAGTTAGGTACGCAGGAGCTAAACCATTTAGGGCCTTATAGGTAAGTAATGATAATTTGTAACTGATACGGAACTTAATAGGTAGCCAGTGCAGAGACTGTAAAATTGGGGTAATATGATCATATTTTCTTGACCTGGTAAGGACTCTAGCTGCTGCATTTTGGACTACCTGTAGCTTGTTTATTGACGAAGCAGGACAACCACCTAGAAGTGCATTACAATAGTCCAGTCTAGAGGTCATGAAAGCATGAACTAGCTTTTCTGCATCAGAAACAGATAACATGTTTCGTAGCTTGGCAATGTTTCTAAGATGGAAGAATGCGGTTTTTGTAACATTGGAAATATGATTTTCAAAAGACAAATTGCTGTCCAATATAACACCCAGATTTCTGACTGTAGAGGAAGTAACAGTACATCCGTCTAGTTGCAGATTGTAATCTACAAGATTCTGTGTGGTGTTTTTTGGTCCAATAATTAATATCTCTGTCTTATCCGAATTTAATTGGAGAAAATTATTTGTCATCCAATCTTTTACATTTTTAACACACTCTGTTAGCTTAGATAATTGGGAAGTTTCATCTGGTCTCGTTGAAATATATAGCTGAGTATCATCAGCATAACAGTGGAAGCTAATTCCGTATTTTCTAATAATATTACCAAGGGGCAACATGTATATTGAAAATAGAAGGGGACCTAGGACGGATCCTTGTGGCACTCCATATTTTACTGATGATAAATGAGATGACACCCCATTTAAGTAAACAAAATGGTAGCGATCGGACAGGTAGGATCTAAACCATCTTAGAGCCTGCCCTTGAATACCTGTATAGTTTTGTAATCGATCTATGAGTATGTCATGATCGATGGTGTCGAATGCAGCACTAAGATCAAGTAAGACTAGAAATGAGATGCAGCCTTGATCTGACGCAAGAAGCAGGTCATTTGTAATTTTAACAAGTGCAGTTTCTGTGCTATGGTGGGGCCTAAAACCTGACTGAAATTCTTCATACAGATCATTTTTATGCAGGAAGGTGCTCAATTGAGCAGACACAACTTTTTCTAAAATTTTAGACATAAATGGAAGATTTGAAATAGGCCTATAATTTGCCAGTACACTAGGATCTAGTTTTGGTTTCTTAATAAGAGGCTTGATAACCGCCAGCTTGAATGGTTTTGGGACGTGACCTAAAGATAACGACGAGTTAATGATATTGAGAAGCGGTTCTTCGGCTACAGGTAACAGCTCTTTTAGTAATTTAGTGGGTACAGGATCTAATAAACATGTTGTTGGTTTAGATACAGTGATAAGTTTATTTAGCTCTTCCTGTCCTATATTTGTAAAGCACTGCAGTTTATCTTTGGGTGCGATGGATGAAACTGAAGTGTTAGACGCTGTAGAATCTACATTCGCTATTGTATTTCTAATGTTATCTATTTTATCAGTGAAGAAATTCATAAAGTCATTACTATTTAACGTTGGTGGAATATTTGAATCAGGTGGCGTCTGGTAATTTGTTAATTTAGCCACTGTGCTAAATAAAAACCTTGGATTGTTTTGGTTATTTTCAATGAGTTTGTGGATATGCTCTGCCCTAGCAGTTTTTAGAGCCTGTCTATAGCTGGACATACTGTTTTTCCATGCAATTTAAAAAACTTCCAAGTTAGTTTTTCTCCATTTGCGTTCAAGACTACGAGTTACTTTCTTGAGAGAGTGAGTATTACTGTTATACCATGGCACAGTACGTTTTTCTGGGGGCAACAGCTTCTAATGTATTAGAGAAAATAGTGCCCATGTTGTCAGTAATTTCGTCTAATTCATGTGTATTTTTGGGTACAAATAGCAGTTGAGATAGATCAGGCAGGTTATTTGCGAATCTGTCTTTTGTGGCTGGAACAATAGTTCTGCCCAGACGGTAACGCTGAGACATATAGTTAATATCAGTTATACGCAGCATGCACGATACAAGGAAATGGTCTGTAATATCATCACATTGGGGTACAATATCTATAGCAGTAAGATCGATTCCATGCGATATAATTAGATCTAGTGTATGATTAAAACGATGAGTGGGCCCGGTGACATTTTGCTTGACTCTAAAGGAGTTTATTAGGTCAGTAAACGCAAGTCCTAATGTATCATTTGCATTATCAACGTGAATATTAAAATCTCCCATGATTAGCGCCTTATCAACTGTAACTAGAAGGTCTGAGAGGAAATCTGCAAATTCTTTTAGGAATTCTGTATACGGCCCTGGTGGTCTATACACAGTAGCCAGAGCAAGAGATACATTAGATTTCTTTTGCATGTCTGACAGTGTAACATTTAGCAGAAGTATTTCAAAAGAGTTAAACCTGTATCCTGTTTTCTGGGTAACATTGAGAATATCACTATATATTGTTGCAACACCTCCTCCACGACCAGTCTGACGGGGCTCATGCTTATAACAGTAGTTTGGTGGAGTAGACTCATTTAGACCAAAATAATCATTTGGTTTTAGCCAGGTTTCAGTCAAGCAGAGTACATCAAAACTATTTTCTGTGATCATTTCATTTACAATAACTGCTTTGGGTGTGAGTGATCTAATATTTATGAGCCCAAACTTTAAAAATTGTTTTTGTTCATTTACTTTACATTTTTCTGGTTTAATTACGATAAGATTTTTTCTAGATCCTACATTATATTTTGACCTCACTATTCGGGGAACAGACACAGTCTTAATAGTTTTTACAGCACAAGTACTTTTATCATTTAAGCGGGTGGAACAAAACTCATCATAATAGTTATTAGAGAATTGTCTTACTAGTCACATGGAGCGAAGTGTCCTGGAGATGTTGTCAGAGAGCAGCTCCGCTCCGATTCTGCTGGGGTGTAATCCATCAGCGCGAAACAGCCTAGGACGCTCCCAGAAAAGATTCCAGTTATTAACAAATAGCAGTTTCTGTTCTTTACACCATGACAACAGCCATTCATTTAAAGCAAAAAGTCTACTGAACCTTTCGTGTCCTCGTCGATACGTGGGCAGTGGTCCTGACACGACGATCGTCGCCGCGGGCGTCGTGCTGCGAACCGTCTCGATCAGGCTGCTGAAGTCCCTCTTCAGCGTCTCCGTCTGCCGCAGCGTGGTGTCGTTAACCCCGGCGTGAAGCACGACCGCTCTGGGGCTCTCGTCGACCTTCAGGATCGCGGGTATCTGCGCAGAAACATCGAGAACACGAGCACCAGGCAAACAATGAGTGTGCACTTTACCTTCGGCTAACGTAGCACTTACGTGTCGGACGATGGAGTCTCCGATGATCACAGCGTCGCGTCCTGTCTCGCGGAGGGGAGCGAAGCGGTTCCGGATGGAGATGTCAAAGGCAGGAGGGGGAGAAGTCGTCGCCCGGGACCCGGCTCGCGTCCTCCGCTGTGGATGCACCCAGGGTCCGTGGTGTCCCGGCGTCGCAGTGAAGGACATCTGGGAAGATCGCGTCCTGGGTGCACCGGGCCTGTGCAGAGAAACACACGGAGTAGACGTGGTGGGACTGTTAGCAGATCGCTGTATACTTACCCCGGACTTGTGAGCGTCAGCCCGGGATGATTCCAGCGCGGTTCTCCGCTCTCTCAGCTGGGCCTGCCTCACCTCCAGGTCGCGAATCTGCTTTCCCACGGCCTCGAGCTCGAGCTGCACAGAGTGGAGACATTCATCCGCCATTAAAGCAAGTAACAGTGAGTACAGCAGTGGTAATGTGTGTGAATAGAGTATTAGCAATGTTAGCGCAGTTAGCTGCAACCACGCCGCTGATGCTAACGGGCTAAAAGCTAATAGCGGACCCGGGAGATCAAAATAAAACTAGTGATAGCGAGGCGCTCTGATTGTTTTTGTTGTAGAATACAATAGAGGATATATCCACACGTTATATAAACGGAAACGATGATGTATAAAATTGATTTTTGAGTTAAAAATAGTCAATGAAAAGAATATAGTGACGGAGCTCAAACGCAGTACAGCCGCCAACAACGAACAAAGATCTGTTATTTACATATTAATAATACTAAAACAACCCTCTTCATTGCGAGTAAATCACTCGCATATGCGACTATCTTCACTCTGGGTGACTAAATGATGTCTAATATTAACCACTGGCTAATAAATTATCAGAGTTTTATTCTCTGTCAAGTGATCAGTGCTGTTTTTCAGTTCATCTGCATGGATGTGCAGCGCACCTGTGTTTGACTCACCATAAACTCTAGTGTAACGGCTCATGACACTTTATTTCACGCACATGCAAAAAAAGAGACAGATCGAGAGAGTCTTACATTCCATGTAGAAATGACGCACTACATGTAAACAATATTCTTTGTTGTATTTTCCTGTCAAAATAACAGAGTTCATTTGGAATCTTCAGTTTTTAAGAACTGCCGAGGAGGAGGAGTTCCGAGTGCTTTCCAGGGTTGCCAGGTTTTCTCAAAACGCAATTGCTACTCAAAACTATCCCAGTCGCAAAAGTCACATCCCAGGTGCTAAGTATAAGATTATTGGGGTCGCTTCAACCCGCGGAAATGAAAAGCAACCCGCAGCAGTGTTAAAATAGCCCAATTCCGTGGAAAAAACGCAGACTTGGCAAAGCTGGTGCTTTCCGAGCTGTCGCATCGGCGCTGCTCGGTCTCAATCTACAAAATATTAATCTGTACGCTCACACAAAGTTTCTCTGGGCCTGCAGTTGGAAACAAGGCTGCCGGTCTCTATCTTTAAGATAAAGTGCTTGGTGTTGCGTGATTGTTTGTTTATCTAGCAGACTAGCACTGCATAGTTAAAATGTTGGTCAAACTAATACATTCAATGTTTGGAACAACTCTTTTATAATGAGGCATTTTGAGGCTCGTTATTAAAGGCTTACAATCTTTTACTCATACAGATTGCTGCTCACATTATTCCTTTTTGTAAAATATGCTTTGTCTAGCACACTGTACGGTATTTGTTGTCTTAATAATATGCTTTTTTCTTTGTTTATTCAGCCATTGTTTAATTTGCGCCTATCTACAACAATTCCTAAATGTCTTGTACTGGAATGGGGTAAGTATTACGACTGTAGGAGCTAAAATAAGGTTTATTTTTGTTTGTTAAATAATTAACTATTGCACCCAATGTTATGTGAGTTGGCACAACCTAGGGGTTGAAGCAGGAGATGGAAATAAAGGACCTGTGACTTCACCTGAGGGCGTGGCCAGAACCGGAAGTAACAGTCTTTGACCTCACGGCCTGACTCCATAGGAAACAGATTGATTCAATCCACCTTATATCTTTTCAATCCTTTATTTATATGAGAGTTTGATTTTTTGATTTTGTATAAACATACTTTTTTGTAATAAATATTATTTCAGTTTGGAAATCTATCCTGTGGACAATGGAATAATTTTGGAAAGTGAGCGTCAAGCCTTTTTTTTGTTCAGCCACCAAAGTGGAATTTTTATCTGCTACAACGACTTAAGTCTCTCCTGTTGCGTAGACCATTTCTACAAAGAGGTCCTCGCTGTTTATTTCTGCACGAGCATCCTCTGAATAAGAGCATGAATGTAAACGGACAAATTTTCTTGCCATGCTCAAAACACTAAATTTTTCCCAATACACAATAAAGGTAAAAATGCCCATAAAAGGTAAAAATCTATTTAAACTCATTGGAAAAGCTAATTCCTCTTACTCCTGAAAACTAACCACCGCAAAGAATATGAATAATATCAAAAGCTATGGGAATCAGCTATCCAAGTCCTAAACCTGCAAAAATACAAACACAATAACATGCTCAGCAAAATATTTTCTAATTATTGTTATTGACAAAATTCAAAAAAATATTGACATCATTGTTTGCCATTATCACACACCCCAACATGGTTTATTTTATGAAATATTAATTTTTTCCATAACCAAAATAAAATCTGATAATAGTTAGACCTAGATCAGTTTTTTTTCTACAGTGGTTTTTAATGCAATTGGCTCTCAAATATGAAGAATCCTTTGCAAGAGACCCTTCTAAAATTTGAAGGCTCTATTATTGTTTTGTATAAACTATTAAATATTAAATGTGTTATTATAAAGAAAACAGAATTTCAATGTATATTATCTTGATATTTAAAATAAGCTTGTATATTAGCAGTGGAAAAGAGTTTAAATATTATGTGGGAAATATTTAATTAATATTCAATAATCACTCTACAAATGCTCACTTTGTTTCTTCACAAAATGCCTTTTTTTACAATGTTAACTACCGACATTATTTTACTCATAAAAAAGGGAATTCGTGAGAAATGTTTTAATGAAGGTGCGGGGGCTGTACAAAATAAAGAAAGATAGTGTATATATATAATGATTTTAACTTTCACATCATTCAAATTTGGTATTTGGATTTTGGTGCTATTTCAGTTTACTTTCTGAAGAATTACATTGATTGTATTAATTTCTTTTCAACAGAACCAATTTAACATTACATAAACATAATTATCAAATTAACATAAATTTCTGCATTTATTAAAAAGAAAAATGTTAGGGCACCTTTTACATGTTGCAGGCATAGGAAATGAACTCCGGCATTAGCATCATCAGCTTTTGCTGCTGTTGTTGAGACTGTGCAGCAAACTGGAACTTAGAAACTTCACTCTACAAAGTGAATGCTTTGAGGTGGCAAAAGCGGGAACAGATTAAACCACAGTAGCATGCTCTGTACAGTGACTCAGATGCAGACGACACCTCTGAACACTGTCTATTTATTAACACTTCTCACACAGTCTATTTCTCCTTGTGAGGAGACGATGGAATAGTTGTGCACACGTTTTTTTGAGAGCCATACAAATGCTAATGGTTTGTAAACAATCATAAAATAACAGCAATGATGTGAAAGTGGGACAGATAAGGAAAGGAAAGGCAAGTTTATTTATACAGCACATTTCGAACACAATATTAACATAAAAGAAAGTAAAATAGTCATGAAGAAATAATAAAACAAAAATAAAAACAAGCAATTTTAAAACTTTGGAAATTATTTAAAAATGGACTTATTTAAAATGAATTTAAAACAGTTAAAAAAAAGAAAATGATTTTACATAAAATACAGTGAATACGTTAAATACAGTGCAATCGGTTCGGACATTGCACAGTGCTCATTCAATAAATGCACAGCTAAACAGATGGGTTTTGAGTCTAGATTTAAATGTGACTAATGTTTTAGCACATCTGATATCTTCTGGAAGCGGATTCCAGCTGTGGGCAGCATAGTAACTAAAGGTGGACTCCCCTTGTTTTGTGTGAACCCTTGGTATTTCTAACTGACTTGATCCTAGTGATCTGAGGGCCCTGTTAGGTTTATATTCAGTGAACATATCTGCAATATATTTCGGTCATAGGCTAGCTCATTGAGTGATTTATAAATGAGTAAAAGTACTTTAAAATCAATCCTAAATGTAACTGGAAGTCAGTGTAAGGACCTGAGGACTGGTGCGATATGCTCAGATTTTCTGGTTCTAGTCAGAATCCTGGCAGCAGCGTTCTGGATCAGCTGCAGCTGTCTAATGGTCTTTTTGTGAAGGCCGGTGAGGAACCCATTACAATAGTCCACCCTACTAGTGATAAAGGCATGAATAAGTTTCTCCAAGTCTTGACTGGAAACAAAACATCTAATTCTTGCAATGTTTTTTAGATGATAGTATGCTGATTTAGTTACTGCTTTGACATGACTATTGAAACTAAGGTCTGTCTCCAGAATCACACCAAGATTCCTGACTTGATTTTTAGTTGTTTGACCCCTAGAGTCAAGGTATGCATTCACCTTGAAAACTTCAACTCACAGCTGAAAGTGCTCTACCTAACTTATAATTGTAACAGTTTCCTCCTTCAGTGTTTTACAAACATAATTTTGGGCTTTACTTTTTATCAACCAGAAAGAACGTTATGGCACATCCAACTATTAATTTCACTAATACATTGGCAGAGGGAGTCAAATGGGCTGTAGTCATTTGAAGATAAGGCTAGGTAAATCTGGGTATCATCAGCATAGCTGTGATAGGCAATTTGGTTCTTTCTCATTATTTGACTTAGTGGGAGCATATACAGGCTAAACAAGAGTGGTGCAAGAATTGACCCTTGTGGGACTCCGCATGTCAAGGACATCCACTTAGACTTATGCTCTCCTAGACTCACATAATAGCCTCTCCCTTCTAAGTATGACCTGAACCATTTGAGTACCATCCCAGAAAGCCTGATCCAGTTTTCCAGTCTCTCTAGTAGTATGTTATGATCGACAGTGTCAAACGCAGCACTGAGATCTAGCAATACCAGCACAGATATTTTACCTATCTCTGTGCTGTGATGCGGTCGGAAACCAGATTGAAAATTGTCCAGGTATCCATTTGAGTTTAAGTATTTGTTCAGCTGACTAAACATACCTTTTCTATAATTTTGCCTATAAAAGGAAGATTAGATATTGGTCTATAATTGCTCAAAATGGTGTTATCAAGATTTCTCTTTTTCAGGAGGGGCTTAACAACTGCAGTTTTATAGAAATAAGTGAGCCTCAAAATGAGACCTCCCTTTGAGCCGCTGCGGTCAGCTGACCTTCGGCCCCTAATGCTCAAAACGGTTCTGCTACTTGCTCTAGCACCGGTCAAGCATGTTGGCAACCTGCAGGCCCTCTTGGTGAGTACTGCATGCCTTGAGTTTGGGCCCAATGACTCGAAGGTCACTTTAAACCCCAAGCATGGCTACGTCCCTACAGTGGTCTCAACGCCGTTCAGAGCACAGGTAATTCCCTCACGGCTCTGCCTCCTTTGTCAGGTGAGCGAGAGCTGGATTTACTCTGCCCAGTGAGGGCTTTGAGGATATACATTGAGCGGTCCCAGCCTTTCAGGCAATCTAACCAGCTTTTTGTGTGCTTTGGGGGCCGCATTAAGGGTCTTCGGTCTCAAAGCAACGCCTCTCAAGTTGGATAGTCGACGCTATCAATTTATTTTACTCCTCCATGGGCCTTGAGTGCCCCATAGGAGTAAGAGCCCACCTCACTAGAGGGATGGCCTCTTCTTGTGCCTGGTCTAGTGGTGTCTCTATCAAGGACATATGTGAGGCGGCCAGCTGGTCCACTCGCTGTCCACTTCTATCAGACCTAGTCATCATGCCACCTCCAGGGAGCTAGCTCCCTAGCAGTGTAGCGTTAAGGGTTCGACGACTCCGGCCTTCTCACTTATCCCCTGGACCCTGAGGTGTTCAAGATAAGTTTGGCATTCCCTACCGTGGCACGGCGTGGTTGAATTCGTTCCCCATACGCAGTATGAGTGAAGTATCAAAAAGGAATGTACTCGGTTATGAACGTAACCTCAGTTCCCTGAGAAATGAATACTGCGTTTTATGCCATGCCACAAGGCTGTGGCTTCAGTGTCGTCGCTTCAGTTGTATGACCTGATTTCCTATGGCGATTTGCCTGCTTATATAGCCATTCACCCTGCCCATTTTGGCGGGCTTTGGTGCCCTGCATCGCCACAGGCTCGCGCAGCTGCGCAGCGCTGTCATTGGTTTAAAAAAGTTTACAGATTAAACCAATGGCAGTGCAGTTGCACTGCGTTATTGAAAAAAGGCTTCAGTATCGAGGAAAAAAGGAGCTTTTCTCCATACGCAGTACTCGTTCCATATCTCAGGGAGTACGTTTCTCACTGTTTGCACATAATAACTACTCTCCTACACGGTTTCTTTATTTGTTTTAATATTTACCCGTTTATGGATAAATATACATATAAACTGCTGGGCTGTGCTGCTCATATTTATCACGCAAAAAAAAGCTCCTTCCCGCGCCCCCAAAAAGGGTTGCCTGTGGATGAGTATCCAAAACAAGATTGTCCTGCTCCCTTCACAGTTGCTGAGTGAAAGGAGAGATTAATAATGACAGGACACGCATTTATACAACACTTAATACAAAAGGTAGAGCCACTTGTTCCGGACCTGGGCCCAGGTAACTTTTGAGGTCTGGTACAAATGATGACATACAAAAATACATAGGCTATAGGCTCATGTGGATTAATCATTAAAAGATCATGATCGCGATTGCACACGCATCACACACATTAACTACTAATAACGAACATGGGATAATAGTTTATAGTCTGGATATAGCTGATGCTGTGACAGCCCCATTTAAAATGAGAAACTGACCTTTAAAACTCATTACGCTTCAAATAAAGATTTTAGGCCTATATGTTACATTATGCCAGTAGATAGCAACCAGTGACTGTTAAAATGCAGTTAGTGTTTAATTCATTTAATCAAGAGATTCGTTCAAAAACGAATGAATCACTTACATTCATTTAAAAAAAACTATAATAATAATATATATATATATTTATTTTATATGCTAATTTATAACATTTTATACTCATTTATAACAATAAATAAACAAAATTGTAAGAAACCTAAATGAATTAGCCTATATATTATTTTGTTTTTGTCTAATGTTTTGTTTTCAGAATCGAGGGAGAACAGTGATCTCTATTCTAAAAATAAATTATCCAGAGTCATAGCTTAATAAATAATATCTTGCATCAAACTAATAGCCTATTATTATTACTGTTTCTGATAGCCTATTAAAATGTAGACTAGTATGTAAAGTGTACAATCTTAGAGACTTACAGTACAACAACAAGGATTTGGTACATTTATAAGGCATTAAGGCCTGTTCACACCAAGCACGATAACTATAAGGATAACGATAAAGATAGTTCTAAAAACATTTCTCAATATTAAAGAATAGCAGAGTCAACACCAACTATAATGATAAAGGCACAGAAAAAAATTATATCATTGGATTCACTATCAGAACGATTTTTTTCCATCTGATGAACAATTAAAATACTGACAGCCAATCAGAATCCATTCTGCTGATATCATTCGCTGGTGTGGACGCTAATATCGTTATCTTTCTAGTTAATCTTTATAGTTATCGTGCTTGGTGTGAATGGGCCTTTATAGTGCCGTTTCTCATCTAGTGTGCGAAGTTTTTGCAACCCCATCACCCAGAAGGGGGTCCCTTCCTTTGGTACGTTCTGCGATCCATGAAAAGAATGATATGTTTGGTAAATATTTTCTGGTTCATTAATTTTGTATATATTGGATTAATTTTAATTGTGTACTTATCTGGATCATTATCCCCATAACAGCCTATGTGACCTTTACACACAACAACAACAACAAACCAACCAACAACATTTCCATTTTGAAAATGGAATATTAATTTTAGAACATCAAGGTCAGAATCTTTGAATAATTACAGCTAAAAAATAAAAACATTCCCAATTATCCCAAAAACATACACTTTCGAAAACAAATCAGAAACAGCACACATATTCAACGCTGACCTCCCCACCGAAACACTCCTTCTATTTGGTTTCACCTGTTGTCATGGAAACCAAAGCTCTGCGATAAGTCTTTAAAAGGTCTTGTTGTCAGCATACCTGTAAACATATATGGAGTGGGGTGTTTATTAAATGCTAACTGTCTTCAGTTTTATTACTCATTTCCTTTTACAATTTAAGAAATGACAGGTGTTATAGTGTTATTTCTGCCACCAACATGAAAAAGAACAGAAAAGGAGAAAATCTTGTATACCGAGGATGAATGAAAGAATTTCATTTTGGGGGGATTTATCCCTTTAATTAAACAATATTATGCATAATTGAAACAATTTATAAACTGATGTTTAGATTGTTTAGAAATAATTGTTACACTTTATTTTATGGTGTCCTTTTTACAATAGCCGCAGGAACATATTTTATCTGGGGGGGTGCCTAAGGGTGCTAGGGAGTGGGGCCGTGGTGTTTTTTTTAAAAAACAAAATCCTAATATTAATAAGCCAAAACACTTATAGATGAAGATACAAATGAATGAAGACAGAGTTATATGAGAACGAATATCTATTTGTGCTTTTGTGGTTTTAGTTTAATAAATAAAAAAAGGGGGGGGGGGGGTTACTAAATATTAACCACTAAATTATGCACCGTTTATCATCTGCAATACCATGCTGTAGCCATGGCTATGTAGCCCTAGATATAAATACATATAAACTATTGTGGTATTGCGATAGCAAATAGTCTTGAAATCATCGAAAGAAAGAAAAAAGGAAGGAGAAAGGAGAAAAGGTGACAGGAAGACAAAAAAACGATATGCAGACACTGCCAGACTGCAGTGAAATACATATAACTGACTATATAATAATATAATATAACTAACCGACACGAAGAGCCACTTCAAAATCCAGCTGGGACAAAAATAATAAATAAAGGAACCAGTGTTATAAAAAATAATAGACGTTACCTTTGCCAAGGTCAGACTGGTGCAATTATTTTATAAAAGGGAGTTTTAGGTCATTTCACCAATCTCATACTATACCTCATACCTCTAAGCAACAGTTATGACTAGAGAATAAAAAAAGAGGACAGGATATGACGGATAATTTGTACATCATTGTTTTGTTCAATCATAGTTTAATCCACATTTATGGCATTTTTTTCCAAGTCTGCATTTTTCTTTTTTTATATATATATATTGCAATAAATATCATATCATGACCAAAAAGCTCTCTGATCCAGAAGTCATAAACCACTTTCAACAACATATAAAAATGAAATAATCTTTAGAGTAATTTTATGAACAAATGTGGAAAATTAAAAACATAGAAAAAAAATTCAAGCAGTGTCATCTTAGATTCCAGTGCAGTAAAACAAATGTCTGCAGGGGGTGCTGCAGCACCCTCAGCACCCCTAGTTTCCATCGGCCTAGTGATGTCCGATTCGTGAACGAATCATTCAATTTAACCGGTTCTTCTTAGTGAACCGGTTGAACCAGTTCACATGTATCGTTTGAAACGGTTCTCGTCTCCAATAAGCATTAATCCACAAATTACTTAAGCTGTTAACGTTTTTAACGTGACTGACACTCCCTCTGAGTCAGAATAAACCAATACCCCGGAGTAATTTATTTACTCAAACAGTACACTGACTGAACTGCTGTGAAGACCGAACTGAAGATGAACACCGAGCCGAGCCAGATGACGAACGAACACGCCCACTACTGGAGCAGTTCTTTTTCTCGAGTCAAGAACCGGTTGCATCGGTTTTCGGATCATCAATACAATGAACCGAGAATCGTTTCTTTCGGACGCGCCCAATTTGAGAATCGATGAACTGATGATACTGCGCATGCATGTAATTTTTTTTAAGTATTTTGTTAAACATTGGAAAGTGGGATAAAATAAATATATATATATTTTTTTTTTTTTTAAAGATGAATGTTTCTAATCTGTATATTGTAGATAATGTATAGGCAGTGTTGGGGAGTAACTAGTTACATGTAATTTAATTACAAAATTATTGTAACTGTAATTAGTTACAGTTACTACGAAAAAATAAGTAATTAAATTACAGTTACTTATGAAATTTTAACGATTACAAAGTGGATTACATTTGAATATTTACACACATCCACATACAGATTTAACTGTTTTCTTTCCCAAATTGCACTGACTATTCTGAGACATACCGCCCTAATAATTTCCGGGATGCGGAAACACAGTCTGGTTCGTAGATCCAGTCATAAAAACGAAATGCCTAACGCGGACGGAATATGCCACATTTTCAGGGGTGTAGTTTGTGGGGGGGGGGGGGGGGGGGGGGATCTGGTGGTGAGATAACCCCCCCCAATATTCAAATCCATCAGTTACAACCCCCCCAATATTTCAACATGAAAATCACAGTAGATCAAATGAAAAATATAATATGAAAAAATAGAATTCATTTATTTAGTAAAAAATTATTTTGTTCTTAATCAAATATGAGTATGTCATAATAAATCAGACAAAAAATACTCCCCCTCCATTGAACCGATTGGTAACGCCCAACCAATGAGTCGCACTTTCACCAAAACAAGCGAGTGGTGTTTGAATGGGAGAGCACACGGTTAATGTTAACGCCAAAAATGAAGAGAAGCGCTGCACAGCGGATATATTTAACTGCTGGTCAGAGAGGGATGCAAAAAAAAAGAAAATAAAAAGCATATACTGAGAATGAGGTATGAGAATATTGTGTAATAGTTAGTACACACCACATATATTTTAGCTAGCTAATCCATTGCAATATATTTAGCTATAACTATCAGTATAACAAGTTACCAAAGCAGCTGTCTGTTTTGCTAGTATATTTTTCGATAGTGTCTGTAATTATCAACGACAAAAGTATTCACATCGGTGTTTGTTTTATTCCTAAATTAATCTGACTTTTGAACGAATTGGATGAATTAACGATTTAAGTGGCTAACTCATTAAAACAGTGAAACACTGCCGCCTACTGGCGGGTTTCAATACTTAATTTCTTTCTTTTGATAATCTCTACTATGTTAGAATTTTATGAATGAGGATTATACACAAATTTCATAATGTTATGAGGTGTATAATCTCTTAACATGTTTTTATAACAGATTCGAGGTAAATATAGCTGCAGGGTAGAAAAGTCAGCAGAGGGAGAGGAGGAGCAGGTGATCAGGTAAAGAAGATGCCATTCAATCAATAAAATAAAATAAAATAGGAAACAATATAGAAAAACAGCAGCTTTGTAAAGTTAGGCTATACATTAATGCCTTTAATGTTTTAAAGATGTGTTTTTCTTTAGAAAAAAAATTAAAAGGCATTAAGGTGGAATGTAAAAATCTTAAAATAAATGTCTAAATGTTGTCTCTTTCATATTTGTATATGTTGAATTTGTAATCAGTTAAAGCATGTTGCCAGATAGATAGATAGATAGATAGGAAGAAATAAATTATCCAATAACAATACACATAAAAAAAACGGGCAGCATACAACGTTCAACCCCCCCCCCCCCCCCCCCCCAATGTTCAAACCAAATCTACGCCCTTGCACATTTTGGATGACTAAATCCAAAGTAGGTCAGTACACTTGAATCAAAACATGACATGGACTAGTGTCTGTCAATATTAAGCCCCAAAAATGCAATATATGACTTGCACATTCTGCGTGTCTGTGGAAATCAGGCGCGGACTGGACACCAGGAGAAACGGGGCAATTCAAGGATTGCCCTCTATTTTAATATTGTAATTGTATAATTGCACGCCGAATGTACTAAAGCGATCATTTGCGAATCCGCCATTTGAGAATTAAATCTCTAATAAGTCATGAAGTGTTAGTCGTGACTCGCGCGCTCTCCACGCCTCCGCCAAACGGTTTGGATCAGACTCAGAGTAATCAATGCGAGAGAGTGGACTGTAGAAGTGCACAGCTGGAGCAAAGAAGCAGAACTACTGTTCAGGGTTTCAGGTCAGATTCATCTGTAAAGATGCTTTTTTGTCTTTGTTTTTTCATTTATTTAATCAAGCAGCAGCACGTTGCTCATCAGTCATCACTCAAAATACTATATAAAGGACATCATTATTATCAGTTGTAATGTTACAGTAGGAATTTAGCTGAAAAAAAAATCCGTTTTTTTTATAGGTTTAGGGGGAGCTATACAGACAACAACACAACCCTTACGAAAATTAACATTTTAATATTTAACTATAAATCCAGAGAAAATGTTTACTATTGTTTAATGTAAAATTATTTTACAAATGTATTTACTTAAAAATAAATACAAATCCATTTGCAAAAAAACAAAACAAACAAAACAAGGTTATTTTACTTTTATATAGGCTAATAAAAGCAAGGTTAATTTTTGTAAGGGAAAAACATGACTCGTGTACAGTATTAGGATTTTTCTATAAAGATATTGTAGTATTGTAGAGTATAGTATTGTAAAGTATAGTTTTGTTCAATCTTAAGTATTAAAGTAATGAGAGAGATGGATAACAGGGCAAAATAAAGAGACTGAAGAGAAAAATGGAAGTGAAGGTGCAGTTCAGGAGAGAACTTTTAATTATTTTGCATGTCCCCAAATTAAAGATTTAAACCTTTTTTATGTCAGGTCCATACAAAAATTTTTTGTCCATGAATTTGTTTGTATGAGTTTGAATTTTGCAGTCTGAATTTTTTTCCCAGTCCGCCCCTCCTGTAAATTAATGGCAAAGACATGGTTTCATTTACTACACATATATAGGCCTACTGAAGCTCGCAGTGTTTTCAACCTCTACCATCTCAATATAGGAGTACACGAGCACATAAACATAATTTCTAGAAGTGCTCTGTGTCACTTCATGTGCATTTTACTTATTTTGAGAAAACTATAATCATATACAAAGAGACAGCAGTTTAAAAAAAACACCAATGTTTCAGGAGTTTAGTACAAAGAATACGTCACATGCTTATTAGATAACTGTATTTAAGTTGATGTATATGCTTTTATTTATTATTCTTTAATTTTCACAAATTTAAAAAAGTAATCAAAAAGTACTCAAAAGTAATTAGTTACATTACTTTAATAAAGTAATTGAAAAAGTTACACTACTATTACATTTTAAACAGGGTAACTTGTAATCTGTAACCTATTACATTTTCAAAGTAACCTTCCCAACACTGTGTATAGGCCAAAGGGGTTTTCAGGGAAGTTAGACAATAATTAAGACTCTAAAGACTCTATGTTTGTCACGGTTGTTAAACCGTGATCTCAGGGTTTTTCACTATGTGGGTGAAGTCTGTGTGTTACGCATCAGCACTGATTGTTTCTTGTGGGCGTCTCCGCTAATTGTAATCAGCAACAGCTGTCACTCATTACTCATCCCTATATATTGCCCTGTCTAGCGTCTTGTGTTTGTCAAAGTGTTGTTTTCTGTTACTCGTCTGATCTTTTGCTCTCTTGTGTGTTTCTGTGTTTTGGATGCCTGTGTCTCCCCGGAACCCCGTCCACTCTTCGCATCACACCATCGGATCATCACTTACCTCTCGGCTCGCTTCCCTGCAGTTCCTGTGTCACCCTCTCCTGCTGCCAACTCTTCACCGCACTTTGGATCTTCCACTCACCTGTCTCTTCCTGGACTGTGTATCCCGGCCAAGTATCATCTGTGTTTCCATCTTCATGTACTGTGTCATTCTTATAATTAAATATTCATTATCTCGCAATTGCTTCCTGCCACTCCTTTCACCAGTCGTTAAAATGTTTAATTGGAATAAGGGATGATTTATGAAATATCTGTACTGTATTTATAGTTAATGATGACAGATTCACAAATTGAGTTTGTAGTAAACAGAACATGAACACGAGTTGAGCAGCTGATGATATTGAACTGCAGCACGTGCCGGTTAGAGCGATTCTCGTTCTTGAGTCAAGAACCGGTTGCATCGGTTTTCGGATCATCAGTACACTTAACCGAAAAACGTTTCTTTTGGACGTGTCCGATTCGAGAACCGAGGAGCTGATGATACTGCACATGCATGATTCAGTGTGAAGCAAATTGACTCACAGCACATCTGAACCGAACTGGTTCCTTTGGTGATTGATTCTAAACTGATTCTGTGCTAATGTTATGAGCACGGGTAAACCGAAAGCTTGAATGAAGGGCAATCTGGCGAAACATAAGTTCATTTAATAACAAATACATCGCAATGGATTATGTATAGTAAGTGGATCATGGTTTCTGCGCTGATGACACCTAATTTATTTACTTTATATCTTCAAGACTTAAATCCTCGTATGCAAATTATTGCTGTTACTGTATTTGGGTGCGTTGTTGCAAAACTTAATTGTAAACTTTTCATGATTATGAGGTTTTTAACTGACTAAAGTTATGATTACTGACTTTATATATGTGAATGTTTGATAGACGTGACGCCATTACGTCATTGTGTCAGGTGAAACGGGCTGGATTCAGTTGCGGGTTACACTGAGCTTGATTGAAAGCAAATAAGACCAGACAGATGAGTATCGTTCCACAGTTTAGCTCGTTCGATAGCCGAATACCAGAGACATGAGAGCTGGAATCTTCTTGGAGTACTGTATTCGTGAGAACAAAAGACAGAGCAAAACAGCAAAAGACACTGGAGCCTAAAGTACACAGACCAGCTCGAGCTATTGGTAAGAGTTACAACAGTCTGGCAATGAACAGAGAAACACAGGGAATTATGAAGGGAAAAAGAAGAACATTGAGAACAGGTGGTGAACAATTAAGGTTAACAACGGAGAAACAAGGAGGGCGGGGAAAACTCAAATCAAACAGGCAGACGTAGTGAGCTGTCAAACCATCCAAACACACATTCACAACCCCAAAAGGCAGTTGATTAGCCCCGAACCCTGACACATCGCCAATGACGTCATTACGTTGAGCGTAAAAGAACCGCTGAACCGTTTTTTTCAACCGGTTTATTGAATCGAACCGTCCGAAAGAACCGATTCACGGAAAAGAATCCAACTTCCCATCACGAACACGGCCATGATTGTTACATTGTATTTGTACAAGGGTTGGCCTCAACTAAGGATTTTCCTGGTCAACTAGTAGTCATTAATTTAAAACATTAGTCGACTAATAGCAAGTAAAACAAAAAATAAAAAATAAAAATAGTAAGGAGACTGCATTAACATTTAAATAAATTGATAAACTAGTGCTTTATTTGTTCTCGGTTTAAGAGATCTCGGCGACACTAACATCTCCGCAGTAGTGAATGCACATTGTTTCATATGGGTTACATAATATGAGAATATTTGTTTTCCATTTGAATTGGTTCATTTAAAAGTAGACATTTCCCTGTCTCTGGCTTATGATACATGGGGCAACTTTCTGAGCAATTTTGCCTGGCAACTTTTTTTGAGCAATCTTTCTTGGGCACTTTCCCATTAAGAAAGGGTAACAAATTTCTATATGGATACTTTAGATCAGTCGTCAGCCCTGGGTCTCACCTGATTGCCCTTGGACGGCAACATTAGCCAAAGTTGCCCGACGACATTGTTCAAAAAGTTGCCATCAGCCTTAGTATATATTTTAAATGTCTGTAAGGCAAATACAGTATATACACGGAGTTTCGTGATCAAGTTGATAGACTGAAATGCTTTCATTATTTTACAAAAGCATGCACACAAATAAACGGAGTCTATATAGATTTGAAAGATGTATTGCTCTTATCTTAATGACAAAAAATTACAGAGCAGCCTATTTTAAGAGTAAGTGTACCAGTGCCTCAATCTTTCATGCAGTGCACACACTACTGTTCAGATTCTACACTCCTTACAGACATAATAGCGCACATTTCTCTAAGTTAACATTAGATTGAGCAGCCATGTAAAGTTCCTAATACTTACTTATTTCATATGATTAGCCATATTAGAGATCGAAAAATGATAGGCAAGTGTTTGGATGTCCTGCCTGATGTACTGTATTACCACAAAGACCAGCTGTTATTGATCTGTCAGTTACAAACTGCGTGACTTCACCTGTGGATTTTATTAATTTATTGCTATTTTTTTTTATACGACTAAGCAACTAATCTTCTGGTAACTTATGATTACTCGATTATTAGGGGGCAACCCTAGTTTGTACATTTCAGTACTGAGTAATATTAATAAACAACATGTACTTAGGTTTGATTTAGGGTTAGGTACGTGTTATTATGCATTATCTACTGTTATTAATATAATAAGTACATGTAAGATAAAGTGTTGCCAAATAATGCAAAAGAGAGCATTAGAGTAATATAGTACAAACAAATAAGAGTGTGAATAATTATATACTTGTTTTAAAGTAAACAGAAACACTTTTTTTGCCTTTGTGACTTAATAATTCATGCATCAGAAGGTTAATGTGCATACTCATATTACGCAATCATCTTGGTCAAACTTTATCACATTTCACAGTTGATTTTGCTACAAGTTCTCATAACATGCACAATGACTCCCTAGAGATGAAGTTTGTGTCCTTAGACTTGTTAATGGGTAAATGCGAACATCACCATGAGCAAACTGTGGCATTTTAATGAGCACCCCTTCTCTAATCATTTAGCTGTAATCCGCCGCAGACATGAACCCACTGTCTGTAAAAGTAACCAAGGCTCAGCGAACAACAGAAGAAGGGCAGATCTGAGCAAGGAGACTTGGGAAAGGGAGCCCGGGAATGTCGGACGGGCGTTTCTTTGACGCTGAAAGTTGACCCGTGAATGCCAACAAAAGTGAGTGTTAATGAGTGTAAGTGTTGCCTGAAGGTGCCGTTTTTATTATATCACCATGCCACGCTCTTCATGTGCATAGTGGCTGCACACAGTGCCTCAGGACTCACTTCTGTGACTATCCCTTTTAATTAGCTACCATGGTAAAAATCTATTTGTGGTCAGAGTCCTGAGTATACACACAAATGGAGAAACTTCTTTTTTTTTTCTTCTTAAACATTGGTGCATTAAAGAAACCCACACAGACGTAGACTTCAGTCTCAGTAGGTGGAAGAAAGGGTGGAGTTTAGGACAGAGGGATTCAATTTCTGCCTGTGGCTCTGAAAGGGAAGTTCAGAACGGAAAAGAAAGAGAAAAGCAAAGATCAGTGGGCTACCACAAGGGTGTTTGACGACTGTGGCTCAGAGCAGCAGTGGAAACAATGCAACCGATTCTTCTGTGAACAGCAAGCTGCTCCCAGCTTACTGCAGTGAATGTCTTTCACAGTGTCAAAATGGCCACCGATGCTGCCCACAGGCCAAGTGCATCAAACTAAACTACTTTTTTCTTTAATGGATGCTGTGACTCAGGTGTCCATTACCCGAGTTAAGAACCTGTGTCACCAAGAATGTGAGACGGCAGGTGGCTACGAAAACGTCATTTTGCTACTTGTGTGCTAATTACAAACACAGCTGGACACAAAGCAGATGCTCATGTATGGATGAAGATTATTCATAAAAGCAGTCATTTCAGTGAGTGCAAACAGTAGAGAAAAGATGTAATTAAGGCAGCAAAAGAAGTTAGACCGAGTGGGAAATCGTGTTTATGGTGATTCATTCTTTATGGAAGGCAAGATGCAAAAAGATTGGGGTCAGTTAGACTTTTTATTGTTTTTGAAAGAAGAGCTCTCCAAGGCTGCATATATATAATCAGAAATACAGTAAATAGTAATACTGTGAAATGTTATTACAATTTTGGTATTTCTATTTTAATTAAATATGAATTTTCAGCATCATTACTCCAGTCTTCAGTGTCACAGGATCCTTGAGAAACAATTATCTAATATGCTGATTTGGTGCTCCAGAGACATTTCTAATTATTGTCAATGTTTATCAGTTTTGCTGCTCATTATTTTGTGGAAAACAGGATTCTTTGATGAAGAGAAAGTTACATTTACATTTATGCATTTAGAAGACGCTTTTAATCAAAAGCTGTTTACAGTGCATTCATGCTAATATATATATATATAGTTTATTTTTTTTTAGAAGTACGTGTGTTCCCTAGGAATTGAACCCACAACATTTTGCACTGATAACACAATGCTCTACCACTGAGCCACAGGAACATTCTAGTTAACAATAACAGCATTTATTTGCTAATATTTTAACATTATTAATGTCTTAACAGTCACTTTTGAGCAGTTTAATGCATCCTTGTTGAAGATGGTCATGTATGAATGAAGATTATTTATAGAATCTCAGTGGGTACGGACCATAGAGAAAATATTTAATTATGGGAGTAAAAGAAGTTCAATTGAGTGGGAAACTGTGAATGTGGTGATTCATTCTTTCTCTTTTTTTTTTTCTCAGACTTCACCAGACTAATGTTTCAGTGATATCCACTCTTTAACCAACACAAATTCATCCAGATTTTTTAAACTCCCTATTTCAATTGCATAAATAACTGTCATGCTCTCAAAACTGTTTTCTGTTCTGGAAACTGTCCAGAATGTTCATATGCTTACACTCACTTGAAAGAAAGGGCAAAAGCGATGGAGGAGTTAATCTTGTCAAATGAAGCACTGCTGCAGAAATATTGCTTTTACTGTTTTTTATGTCTGCAGGGCTTGAGTCTTTTGCTGCTGTCTCCAGAGGTTTTCAGTGGCAGTGTCATCAACCACCATTCCAAACAAAAAGCCTCAAAGTCCCTCCCTTCAAAGACACACCAAATATCCTATGAAAAGTCCTTAGGGGTGTAGCAGCCGTTGGCACTTTCCACAAAAAATGGTATATAAAATATACAAGACAACCAACTGAACCGAATGTAAACAGGTGTGATCTAATTAATGAATAACCAGGATAACTAACTAGTCGCTGCAAAATTTAATGCGAAAAAGAGTTTTCAGCAGCCATTACTCCAGTCTTCAATATCACATGACACATTTGGTCGCTGTTGGACAGTGTTTTCTCTACTTCCTGTTGGCTTTCTGTAGCAAATTGTAGCTCCGTGTAGCTGTTTTTATTTTATTTTTTTCTCTAGAATCTTTATCTTACTATCACTCTCTGTTTTTTAAAGTGGTAAAATATAACTTAATTCACACCATATTTCTGATATTATCGATCAATCTTATCAGATTAACTTTGATCGTTCACCTTTATTTTATTTCCGTGAGTGCAGTACACCTGCAAAGCGTTAGCACTCGTTAGCTTGTCATTAGCGTTTTTATTCGAACCTATCGCTGTTTTCTTTTCTCCTCTCCCTCGCTCCAGTTTTTCACAAGTTCATCAAACAACCGCAGTAAGAATTTTCATCAAGCACGGTGAGTAATGGCTTCTCCTATCATTGTTTCTTGCACCTCTTGCCACATGTACAGTTTATCTATCTCTGTCGCTGATGAGGGATTCACATGTGATAAATGTAGGGAAATAGTTAGGCTGACAGAGAAGATTTCAGAATTAGAGACACGCATCCAAACTTTAATTGAGGACAGTAAAAATGTTAGGGCTCTAGATACGGCTTTGGATGCGTCTAGCTCAGGGATTCCTGTACATTGTTCGGTTCCGGAAACAGAGCCCCAGCAGCAGGGCAACTGGGTGACGGTGAGGCAGCGTAGTCGTGGGTCAAAACACCGCTCTTCTGTTCCGATCAAAACATTAAACAGGTTCTCCCCACTCAGTGATGCACCCACTGAGAAACCTGATGAAAGTGCTCTAGTTATTGGTGATTCTATTGTACGGAACGTGAATATAGAGACACCAGCCACCATAGTCAAATGTTTACCGGGAGCCAGAGCGCCTGACATCTTGGCAAATTTAAAAGTGCTGGCTAATGCTAAACGTAAATACAGTAAGATTGTTATTCATGCCGGCGCTACTGATGTTCGACTTCGCCAGTCGGAGATTACTAAAAATAACATTAAAGAGGTGTGTGAACTTGCAAGCACGATGTCAGACACTGTAATATGCTCTGGTCCCCTCCCTGCTTACCGTGGTGATGAGATGCATAGCAGATTGTCATCACTCAATGGCTGGATGTCTAAGTGGTGCCCACAGAATAACATAGGTTTCATAGACAATTGGACGAGCTTTTGGGGCAGACCTGACCTGTTTAAAAGAGATGGTCTTCATCCCTCCTGGGGTGGCGCCACTCTTCTCTCTAGAAATATGGCAAATAGTCTTAGTGTTTATACTTGACTAACTGGGGCCCAGGTCAGGAAGCAGACAGACTGGCTAAACCGACCGTCTGCTAGCTGCCTCCCGTCACAGAGATCAGTTAATTCTCAGCACATAGAGACTCTTTCACCTAGATATCACACTATAGAGACTGTGTCTGTTCCCCGAACTAGAAAATACAAAAAACGTCCAAACCAAGTTAAGATTAACAATTTAATTGAGGTTCAACAAATAAAAAACAGAAGCAATATGGATAAACAAATGATAAAGCTTGGCTTATTGAATATCAGATCCCTTTCTACGAAAACACTTTTTGTAAATAATATGATCACTGATCATAATATAGATGTACTCTGTTTGACAGAAACCTGGCTAAAACCTGATGATTACATTATTTTAAATGAGTCCACCCCCCAAGATTACTGTTATAAACATGAGCCACGTCTAAAAGGCAAAGGTGGAGGTGTTGCTTCAATTTATAACAACGTTTTCAGGATTTCTCAGAGGGCAGGCTACAAGTATAACTCGTTTGAAGTACTTTTGAGGTACTTCATATAACATTATCCAAAGAAACAAATGTTAATGATAAATCCCCTGTTATGTTTGTACTGGCTACTGTATACAGGCCACCAGGGCACCATACAGACTTTATTAAAGAGTTTGGTGATTTTACATCCGAGTTAGTTCTGGCTGCAGATAAAGTTTTAATAGTTGGTGATTTTAATATCCATGTTGATAATGAAAACGATGCATTGGGATCAGCATTTATAGACATTCTGAACTCTATTGGTGTTAGACAACACGTTTCAGGACCTACTCATTGTCGAAATCATACTCTAGATTTAATACTGTCACATGGAATTGATGTTGATGGTGTTGAAATTATTCAGCCAAGTGATGATATCTCAGATCATTATTTAGTTCTTTGCAAAATTCATATAGCCAAAATTGTAAATTCTACTTCTTGTTACAAGTATGGAAGAACCATCACTTCTAACACAAAAGACTGCTTTTTAAGTTATCTTCCTGATGTATCCAAATTCCTTAGCATATCCAAAACCTCAGAACAACTTGATGATGTAACAGAAACTATGGACTCTCTCTTTTCTAGCACTTTAAATAAAGTTGCTCCTTTACGCTTAAGTGAGGTTAAGGAAAACAGTTTGACACCATGGTATAATGAGCATACTCGCACCCTAAAGAGAGCAGCCCGAAAAATGGAGCGCAGCTGGAGGAAAACAAAACTAGAGGTATTTCGTATTGCTTGGCGGGAAAGTAACATATCCTACAGAAAAGCATTAAAAACTGCTAGATCCGATTACTTTTCTTCTCTTTTAGAAGAAAACAAACATAACCCCAGGTATTTATTCAATACAGTGCTAAATTAACGAAAAATAAAGCCTCAACAAGTGTTGACATTTCCCAACACCACAGCAGTAATGAGTTTATGAACTACTTTACTTCTAAAATCGATACTATTAGAGATAAAATTGCAACCATTCAGCCGTCAGCTACAGTATCACATCAGACAGTGCACTATAGACCCCTTGAGGAACAGTTCCACTCATTCTCTACCATAGGAGAGGAAGAATTGTATAAACTTGTTAAATCATCTAAACCAACAACATGTATGTTGGACCCTATACCATCTAAGCTCCTGAAAGAGGTGCTTCCAGAAGTCATAGATCCTCTTCTGACTATTATTAATTCCTCATTGTCATTAGGACATGTCCCCAAAACCTTCAAACTGGCTGTTATTAAGCCTCTCATCAAAAAACCACGACTTGACCCCAAAGAACTAGTTAATTATAGACCAATCTCGAATCTCCCTTTTCTGTCCAAGATACTAGAAAAGGTGGTATCCACACAATTATATTCCTTCTTAGATAAAAATGGTATATGTGAGGATTTATAGTCAGGATTTAGACCGTATCATAGTACTGAGACTGCTCTTCTTAGAGTTACAAATGATCTGCTCTTATCATCTGATCGTGGGTGTATCTCTCTATTAGTTTTATTGGATCTTAGTGCTGCGTTTGACACAATTGACCACAACATTCTTTTGCATAGACTTGAATACTTTGTTGGCATCAGTGGAAGTGCATTAGCATGGTTTAAATCGTACTTATATGACCGCCATCAGTTCGTAGCAGTGAATGAAGATGTATCCTATCGATCACAAGTGCAGTATGGAGTACCTCAAGGCTCAGTACTAGGGCCGCTACTCTTCACGCTTTATATGTTACCCTTGGGAGATATCATCAGGAAACATGGTGTTAGCTTTCACTGTTATGCTGATGATACTCAGCTCTATATTTCTTCGCAGCCCGGTGAAACACACCAATTTGAAAAACTAATGGATTGCATAGTCGATATAAAAAACTGGATGACGAGTAATTTCTTACTGCTAAATTCAGAAAAAACAGAGGTGTTAATTATAGGACCTAAAAACTCTGCTTGTAATAACCTAGAACACTGTCTAAGACTTGATGGTTGCTCTGTCAATTCTTCGTCATCAGTTAGGAACCTAGGTGTGCTATTTGATCGCAATCTTTCCTTAGAAAGCCACGTTTCTGGCATTTGTAAAACTGCATTTTTCCATCTCAAAAATATATCTAAATTACGGCCTATGCTCTCAATGTCAAATGCAGAAATGTTAATCCATGCATTTATGACCTCAAGGTTAGATTATTGTAATGCTTTATTGGGTGGTTGTTCTGCACGCTTAGTAAACAAACTACAGCTAGTCCAAAATGCAGCAGCAAGAGTTCTTACTAGAACCAGGAAGTATGACCATATTAGCCCGGTCCTGTCAACACTGCACTGGCTCCCTATCAAGCATCGCATAGATTTTAAAATATTGCTTATTACTTATAAAGCCCTGAATGGTTTAGCACCTCAGTATTTGAATGAGCTCCTACTTCCCATAACAACCTATGTACTTGCTACACCATTAGAAGAATGGCATCTACGCTAATATTTGTCTGTTTCTCTCTTGTTCCGAGGTCACCGTGGCCACCAGATCCAGTCTGTGTCCAGATCAGAGGGTCACTGCAGTCACCCGGATCCAGTACGTATCCAGACCAGATGGTGGATCAGCACCTAGAAAGGACCTCTACATCCCTGAAAGACAGTGGATACCAGGACAACTAGAGCCCCAGATACAGATCCCCTGTAAAGACCTTGTCTCAGAGGAGCACCAGGACAAGACCACAGGAAACAGATGATTCTTCTGCACAATCTGACTTTGCTGCAGCCTGGAATTGAACTACTGGTTTCGTCTGGTCAGAGAACTGGCCCCCCAACTGAGCCTGGTTTCTCCCAAGGTTTTTTTCTCCATTCTGTCACCGATGGAGTTTCGGTTCCTTGCCGCTGTCGCCTCTGGCTTGCTTAGTTGGGGACACTTCATCTACAGCGATATCGTTGACTTGATTGCAAATAAATGCACAGACACTATTTAACTGAACAGAGATGACATAACTGAATCCAATGATGAACTGCCTTTAACTATCATTTTTGCTTTGACGCAATGTATTTTGTTTAAAGCGCTATATAAATAAAGGTGACATTGACATTGACATCTCCAGGACACTTCACTCCATGTGACTAGTAAGACAATTCTCAAATAACTATTATGATGACTTTTGTTCCACCCGCTTAAATGATAAAAGATAAAAAATATTAAGACTGTGTCTGTTCTCCGAATACTGAGGTCAAAATATAAATTTAATGTAGGATCTAGAAAAAATCTTATCGTGATTAAACCAGAAACATGTAAAGTAAATGAACAAAAACTATTTTTAAAATTTGGGCTCATAAATATTAGATCACTCACACCCAAAGCAGTTATTGTAAATGAAATGATCACAGATAATAGTTTTGATGTAATCTGCTTGACTGAAACCTGGCTAAAACCAAATGATTATTTTGGTCTAAATGAGTCCACTCCACCAAACTAATGTTATAAGCATGAGCCCCGTCAGACTGGTCGTGGAGGAGGTGTTGCAACAATATATAGTGATATTCTCAATGTTACCCAGAAAACAGGATACAGGTTTAACTCATTTGAAATACTTCTGCTTAATGTTACACTGTCAGACATGCAAAAGAAATCTAATGTATCTCTTGCTCTGGCTGCTGTGTATAGACCACCAGGGCCGTATACAGAATTCCTAAGAATTTGCAGATTTCCTATCAGACCTTCTGTTTACAGTTGATTAAGCGCTAATCATGGGAGATTTTAATATTCACGTTGATAATACAAATGATGCATTAGGACTTGCGTTTACTGACCTAATAAAGTCTTTTGGAGTCAAGCAAAATGTCACTGGGCCCACTCATCATTTTAATCATACACTAGATTTAATTATTTCGAATGGAATCGATCTTACTGCTATAGATATCGTACCTCAAAGTGATGATGTTACAGACCATTTCCTTGTATCGTGCATGCTGCGTATCACTGATATTAACTATATGTCTCAGCGTTACCGTCTGGGCAGAACTATTGTTCCAGTCACCAAAGACAGATTCGCAAATAACCTGCCTGATCTATCTCAACTGCTATTTGTACCAAAAAATACACATGAATTAGACGAAATGACTGACAACATGGGCACTATTTTCTCTAATACATTAGAAGCTGTTGCCCCCATCAAATTGAAAAAGGTTAGAGAAAAACGTACTTTGCCATGGTATAACAGTAATACTCACTCTCTCAAGAAAGTAACTCGTAGTCTTGAACGCAAATGGAGAAAAACTAACTTGGAAGTTTTTAAAATTGCATGGAAAAACAGTATGACCAGCTATAGACAGGCTCTAAAAACTGCTAGGGCAGAGCATATACACAAACTCATACAAAATAACCAAATCAATCCAAGGTTTTTATTTAGCACAGTGGCTAAATTAACAAATTACCAGGCACCACCTGATTCAAATATTCCACCAACGTTTAATAGTAATGACTTTATGAATTTCTTCACTGATAAAATAAATAACATTAGAAATACAATAGCGAATGTAGATTCTACAGCGTCTAACACTTCAGTTTCATCCATCGCACCCAAAGATAAACTGCAGTGCTTTACAAATATAGGACAGGAAGAGCTAAATAAACCAACAACATGTTTATTAGATCCTGTACCCACTAAATTACTGAAAGAGTTGTTACCTGTAGCCGAAGAACTCATCGTTATCTTTAGGTCCCGTCCCAAAACCATTCAAGCTGGCGGTTATTAAGACTCTTATTAAGAAATCAAAACTAGATCCTAGTTAACTGGCAAATTATAGGCCTATTTCAAATCTTCCATTTATGTCTAAAATTTTAGAAAAAGTTGTGTCTGCTCAATTGAGCACCTTCCTGCACAAAAATGATCTGTATGAAGAATTTCAGTCAGGATTCAGGCCCCACCATAGCACAGAAACTGCACTTGTTAAGATTACAAATGACCTGCTTCTTGCATCAGATCAAGGCTGCATCTCATTTCTAGTCTTATTTGATCTTAGTGCTGCGTTCGACACCATAGATCATGACATACTCATAGATCGATTACAAAACTATACAGGTATTGAAGGGCAGGCTCTTAGATGGTTTAGATCCTACCTGTCCGATCGCTACCATTTTGTTTACTTAAATGGGGAGTCATCTCATTTATCATCAGTAAAATATGGAGTACCATAAGGATCTGTCCTAGGTCCCCTTCTATTTTCAAAATACATGTTGCCCCTTGGTAATATTATTAGAAAATACGGAATTAGCTTCCACTGTTATGCTGATGATACTCAGCTATATAACGAGACCAAATGAAACTTCTAAATTATCTAAGCTAACAGAGTGTGTTAAAAATGTAAAAGATTAGATGACAAATAATTTTCTCCAATTAAATTCGGATAAGACAGAGATCTTAATTATTGGACCAAAAAATACTACACAGAATCTTGTAGATTACAATCTGCAACTAGACGGATGTACTGTTACTTCCTCTACAGTCAGAAATCTGGGTGTTATATTAGACAGCAATTTGTCTTTTGAAAATCATATTTCCAATGTTACAAAAACTGCATTCTTCCATCTTAGAAACATTGCCAAGCTACGAAACATGTTATCTGTTTCTGATGCAGAAAAGCTAGTTCATGCATTTATTACCTTTAGACTGGACTATTGTAATGCACTTCTAGGTGGTTGTCCTGCATCTTCAATAAACAAGCTACAGGTAGTCCAAAATGCAGCAGCTAGAGTCCTTACCAGGTCAATAAAATATGATCATATTACCCCAATTTTACAGTCTCTGCACTGGCTTCCTATTAAGTTCTGTATCAGTTACAAATTATCATTACTTACCTATAAGGCCCTAAATGGTTTAGCTCCTGCGTACCTAACTAGCCTTCTACCACGTTACAATCCATCAAGCTCCCTAAGGTCTCAAAACACTGGACTTTTGGTAGTTCCTAGGATAGCAAAGTCCATGAAAGGAGGTAGAGCTTTTTCACATTTGGCTCCCAAACTCTGGAATAGCCTTCCTGATAATGTTCGGGGTTCAGACACACTCTCTCTGTTTAAATCTAGATTAAAAACGCATCTCTTTCGCCAAGCATGAATGAATAATGTATCTTAAATTGTGAGTGTAGTTGCATCTGATCCAATGCGCATTTTATTCTTTAGCTTTGGTTAAACTAATTAATTTTACTTTGTTGGATCAGCAGCTATGCTAATGATGTCTCTATTTGTTTCTATGTTTTGCCACCGGAATTTACATCCCGTGGTAACTAGGATTTACACAAGCTCCAGTCTGGATCCAGAACACATGAGAAGAGATGATGCTTACCCCTCAGAGGACCCCAGATGATGCTAACTCTGAATCAACAAACAGAACTAGCAAATATTGCTACAAGAGTGACTGCATCATATAATTATTATTAATTATTAATAATATTAATAATGTTCATCGTCTGGCTGACTACGTCTTGTATTAATTTTTCTGAAAAATCCTGTCATACGTGCACAAACTGACAGTCACCACTTATAAGCTATTACTAAATATTGTAGAAACAATTTTCTGTAAAGCTGCTTTGTAACGATTTGTATTGTAAAAAGCGCTATAGAAATAAACTTGAATTGAACATGATAATTAAAAAATCATTTCAATTTGCTAATTTGGTTCTCAAGAACCATTTCTTGTAATTTTCACAGTTTAAAATGGTTGTGCATTGTAAATGCTTTTTGGTGTAATTTTTGATGTAATCTAAAAACGAAAATAATAGAAAATCTTTTTCCTGCCCCGTAGGAGGTCAGGAATAGATTACATTTTAATATATGTGAAAATAAAATGCTATTTAACATTTATTTAAAATTATACAAATATTTCACAATATTAACATTTTTTGACAGCATTTTTTATAAAATAAATGCAGCCTTGATGAAAATAAAAATCTTCTTTCAAAAACATAAACAACAATCTTAGTGCTCCATGCTGCTGAGTATAATATTGTTAATAAATTTGATTGGTTGACAAATTCACTATTATTGTCTAAATTGCAACATTTGGTGTTATTTAAATTTTGCCAGTTGATTTTGTTACATCTGGGAGTTTAACATTAACTACATGTATTGATTTAAGTCACATTAGTGCAAAGTGTCAATTTCCTTTGTTAAATCATCTGAATGTGTTAGAGATAATCAACACTCAATGCCCAATATCCAACTCCCCCATCAACATCACCATTATCTTCCTGTCCCTCATACCACCAGTACATGTGAAGGCTCACAATAGAAGTGTCACCAGAAGAAGGTGAACAAAACAGGAACACTGCTGGCAGTGCGTGATGAGACGCACCTGGTGCTTATTGCATGTCCCCGCAGGTATCATAAATCCTGCATTGTGCCTTTCCCTTGCACAACCTGCTTTCATTAATGCATGTGGTGGCCTTGATGTCCAAGAATGGATCAGCATAGCTGGGCTGGATTTGAACGATGACTGCATGTATTCAACACTCTAGATCTACTTTCCCTTTCTACACACCCGCTCACTTCAATGAGGAAATCCTGCTCCTTGTCTATTAGTATCCCCTGGAGAATCACATCTCCTCGCTAATCACTTTGCTCTGTTCACTTCCTCTTCTTTTTAATTTTCTGTGTGTGCAATGAAAGCCTTTCAGTGGTGTGCAAAATCTAATTTCAGCATTTTGGAAAACTTGCAGTGCTTTTTTCACAAACACTAACAAAAATGTTTGCTTTTATATGTTAATAATATGTTTTGCCTCTCTTAAGCTGCAAGAGCTGATCACTAGTAAACTGAACCAATTGCTAATAGGTTAATTAGCTCATGTATGACAAAACATTTTGTATTATGATCAATGTTGAAAAAAATTGGTACTGAAGTTTTGCATAAATTATGATGCATCTTTTTCAGGATTCTTAGATGACTAGACAGTTCAGAATAACAGCATTTATTTAGTTTTGAAACACTGTAAATGTATTTACAGTCCATTTTTATGAGTATAATGCATCCTTGCTGAATAAAATGATTAATTACTTTTTTTTTTTCTTACTGACCCCAAACTATTGAACAGTAGTTGAACAGCAGTATTCATAAATCTCTTTACACACACATACACACACATATATATATTATAACCATTACCCCTTTTTGGACTTAAGTTATATATCAGAGTAGAGATGGCAAGGCTTGATATTCACTTAGGTAAAAGAAAGACTAGTTTGCTCTGGTTTACTCAGAAATACTTTGCTTATAATGTATTCACCAACCCAAAATCTCAAACGTTTGTATTATACAAAAACAAAACAAAATAATAAACAAGGTAGAAAACAGGAAAACATCAGTTACATCAGACATCAAACAAGAAAATTAAGCGTTTGGGAATCTTGACTGGAAAAATGAATTACAAAACTTAGCTGATGGTGAAGCCGACAAAGCTTGATAACGGATGAAATGTCCTTGCAAAAGTCCACACGTTTAAGTAGATAGTCCCAATGTTGCAACTAGGAAAAGTGTCCTCCTGTCTTCCACAAGTGCAATCCAAACCCTCTAGTGCTCACGTTAAACGTCCAGGCATCATAATTCAAGCATCCAACCATAAAGCAGTTAGCGTTAAAAAAATGTTAGCTGAAGCAAGTACTTTCACCCATGTAAGAAAGCACAGGAATAAAAAGGTCCATCTAAATAGACGACACATTCACAATTAGCATGAATAGACCAACGCTCAACACACTCCATATCATAGCTATACATTAAATAAATTTACACTCTGTTTTTGGTAATATTGAGAAAAAAACACTACTTACTGATTGACCCAAAAGGGAAACACATTCCTCAATCATAGGACCTTAAAAAGTCAAATGGAATAGCTCAAGGAAGCCATTGCTTCCTCTATCCACCTGCTTGCCTACTTCTTCAGGTATAGTACCTGGCTAAATACTCATCTATGAAGATGATTAGCGCCTCCTAATGGTGTGGAAAAATATAACCACTAAGGTAACAGAGTTAAAGCTGTTACATACCCCTCCGCTCAGAGGAAAATTTGTCATAACCATGGCAAATTAAGATTCTGTACATGATAGGTGTCACATTTATCAGGATCTAAGATAAAAACAACTGCATAGTTTACAGGTCCCAACTTTTTCTTAACCCTTGCCGGACCTTTCCACTTGGCAGATAATTTAGCCATTACACCTTCCTCAGCTCTAGATAGGGGATGAGCCCGTACCCAGACCATATCTCCTTCCTGGAAATGAGTTGGCTTGTGACGCTGGTCATAGTATTTCTTCTGTTTTGCCTGAGCTCGTTCCACGTTACACTTGACAATGTTAAGAAGTTCACTTTGTTTGTCAAGTGTGGAATAGGCAGGGTGACTAGGATCTGGCGGTCTCTGGAACGCACGCTCCATTGGGCCTTTAAGTCTTCTTCCTAGTGCTATTTCCGCAGGAGTGAATCCAGTGCTTTCATGAAAGGCAGTATTGAGGGCAAACCTGAATTCAGGAATCCATCTGTCCCATAATTTGTGATGGTCACCAACATATGAGGCAATCATTGTCTTCAGATTTCTGTTAACCTGCTCAGTAAGGTTAGTCTGGGGATGGTAAGCAGTTGTTAGCTTTTGAACAACGCCCCACTGTTTACACACAAAACTGAGAAGTTGAGAAGTAAACTGTGTGCCCCGATCAGACACTAGGTATGCTGGTGTGCCCCATCGAGTAAAAATCTCTTCCACCAAAATTCTTGCAATCTGCGGAGTTTTTGCTGATCTAAGTGGGAACATCTCCACCCACTTAGAACAGTAATCTACAATGACCATAAGGTACTCATTTTGCTTGCTGCTTTTAGGAAAAGGACCCATTAGGTCCACACCTAGCATGAAACCAGGTTCAACTACAGGTGTAGATTGCAACCGACCAGAGAATTTAGAAGTCGTTGGTTTGTATCGTTGACATACCTGGCATTCTTTGCAGTAATTCCACACATCTTTCCTTATGGTTGGCCAGTAAACTGTTTCCAAAAGCCGGAGAAGAGTTTTGAGCTTACCAAGATGACAACTAAGCGGATTATCATGTGCATACTGGATAAAAGCCCGACGATGTATTGGTGGAATGATGAGTTGAAGCTTCTGCCTGTTTTGTCCATCAGGAATACTTCTGAAAAGAAATCCATTTTCAATTATATGATGTACTCTAGAAGTATCAGGAGATTGGGACTGGTCACGAATGGCAGAAACTATGTTTTGTATGACTTGATCATTATTTTGGGCAACAGCAATCTGAGTTAGATCGACTGGAATGCTGGCAGATGGAGGTACTTGTTTAAGGGCAACGAGATTTGGTGAGCTGTCGACGTTTGAGATTCTGGAAATTACATCTGGTACTATATTACACTGACCCTTCCTGTACTTAACAATAAAGTGGAACCCTTGGAGCCGAATGGTCCACCTGATCAGACGTGATGATGGCTTGGGATGGTTAAAGGCCCACGTCAAAGCTGCATGATCAGTTATAATTTCAAATAGGCTTCCCTCTAAATAGGGTCGCCACTTTTCAACAGCCCACACAACTGCCAAGCACTCTTTTTCTGACACTGAATAGACTTTTTCTGCCCCCCTCAATAACCGTGAGGCATAGGCAATGACACGCTCAGTTCCCTCTACCTCCTGGGTAAGTACAGCTCCTAAACCTACTTCACTCGCATCTGTCTGGACTCTAAAAGGTTTCTCGAGATCAGGTACTGCCAGAATGGGGGCTTGGGTTAAATCCATCTTGAGTAGATCCAACGATTGCTGACACTACTCTGACCAAATCCAGGTTGTATTTTTTTGTTTTAATGCATGAAGGGGTGCTGCTTTTTCTGAGAAGTTGGGAATGAATCTATGATACCAACCGGCTAATCCTAAGAATCTTTGTACTTCTTTCAGGGATTGAGGCGTGGGAAATGATCGAATAGCTGAAACTTTGTCCGGATCAGTTCTTATTCCGTTTCCTGAAACTAGGTGACCAAGAAACTTAAGAGATTTCTGAATAAAATTGCATTTTTTCATATTGAGGGTGAGACCAGCTTTGGATAGGCAATGGAATACCTGCTGGATGTGCTTGAAGTGCTCTTGTTCGTCTTTGGAGTAGATCACCACATCGTCAATGTATATCATACAGCATTTCCCCTTCAGATCTCTAAGCACATGCTCCATTAATCTTTGGAAAGATGCTGCCGCATTTTTGAGGCCGAAAGGTAAACGTTGGAACTCATAGAACCCCGATGAAGTCACAAAGGCTGTTTTATGAATGCTGTCATGATCCATGTCTAGTTGCCAATACCCACTTTTCAGATCAAGGGTACTGAACAAGGAGGCCCCATGCATAGACTCCAGAATGTCTTGAATCTGAGGCATTGGGTACGCATCCAAAGGTGTCTTGGCATTAAGACCCCGATAGTCCACACAAAAACGTGTCCCACCGTCTTTCTTTGGTACCACAACTACCGGTGAAGCCCAAGACGAGGTAGATGGACGTACGATATGTTTATCTAACATCTCTTTTACCTGTTCATTAATGAAAGCTTGCTTCTCCTTTGACACTCGATAAGCTCTTTTCCTTACAGGCACCTCATCAGTGGTAAGGATTCGATGCTTAACCAATGTTGTATGACCGATGTCATGAGTACAAACTGTGGGCCAACCCAACATCAGACCTTCCAATTGAATCTGCCCCTGTATGCTAGTGTCTGCTTGGGCAGTCAGACTATGGATAGCCTGAAGATCCTCTTCATTGCGTGATGGTAAAGACAGGGCAAGGTAGAAATGGACAGCATGGGTCGTCAGAAGAGTATCCTGCCAGATAAAGGGATGGGTAACCACCACATCTCTGTCTGTGGGTAAGGTATACTGAACAAGCTGGAAATCTATCACCATTCCTGATTTTAACAAAAAGTCCATTCCCAATATAACAGGTACTGCCAAGTCAGAATCGTTCATTATGTAGAATTCAACCTCTACTGGAACACCATGCGATTTTGTTATCCAGAGTACTTTCCCGACGGCAGCTTGATGATGGCCATTGGCCAGAAGAAAAGTTTGCCCTCCGCTTGATAACAAAACTTCCTCCTGACATAACTGCTTCCAAAGGGACATTTGCATTAAAGACAAAGTACTTCCAGTATCAACAAGTGCAGCTATCCGTTTACCTTGAATGTTAAGCGGGATGGTGAGATTTCTGGGATTAGGTTGCCAATCCTCTTTAATGTTTTGCACCACTCTAGTATAGGATGGAGTGTTTCTTTTTTGTGACTCCTGACCCAAGACATTCTTCTTCCGCTGCTCATCAGCGTTCATCATGTTCCAGTACTTCTTTGACTCACCAATGTCTCTTTCAACTTGCATTTCAACCCGAACCAGTTCGTGGACTGACTGCAGGTTCCCTCTTAAAAGACTGGCAAGCCGAGGGTTGTAGTTCCTCAATATGGCCTGAATCATCTCCTTTTCAGCCATTCCCTTTTTCCACCTTAAACACAAGGCACGGTAATGGAAAGCGTAGTCTCTAAAACTTTCATTCACACCTTGCCTCCTTTCCATGAGCTTTCTCATGGCCACTACCTCATAATCTTCATTTAAGAAGGCTTGAAGAAAAGACTCTTTAAACTGCTGCCAATCATGGACTCTTTTCTTCTCCGCAGTCCACCAATCTTTGGCTGTATGACTCAAAACAGCAGTAAGGGAAGCTATCGTTTCTTCATCTGTTAATGGGCGGACAGCAAAATACTCCTCACAGTGTTCAATGAAAGCAAGTGGGTCTTCCTCGGGGTGATTGCTGAATTTAGGGAATTCAAGCTTGACAGGTGGATTAAACTGGCTTCCTGGCATAATATCAGCAGTACAGTAGGTATGAGAATGGATGTCTTTGGCAGGCTTGTGTATAACAGGTCTACTCGTACATTGATGAGGGGTTGAACTTGTTGGGTGGTACATCTGTAGTTTACGATCTATCTGCTTGTCTAGCCTTTTTAGACAATCCACCATAGATTTACCCAGATCTTGCACAAGCATCTCTAGATATTTATCCACCCTTCCACACTCACGATCAAGATGATATGACACTTTTTCCTCAGTAGATCTAAACTGTTCCTCACAATCCTGTACGGACATTTGCTCTCTCACCTGCTGTTGAAGGTTACTGACATTTCTTTCGAAAGCATCAATGCGATTTCTAAGCTCCTTAATTATGGTTGATTTAGACTCTGGTTCTGTAGTCTCAGGATCTTCATAGACCTCTGGGGGTGGAGGGGGTGGTAGTTGAAAAACTTCAGGATCTTCCACATCAGCTCCATATTCCTCATCTGAAATATATAAATCGCTAAAAGTATTGATCAGCTCCTTTAATGGCTCTCGATTTGCTCTAAACGATGATGCTGAAAAGTCTGGGTCGGGTACAGGAACATCCCCTTCGAAAGCCTTTGAACTAGACATGATTTAATTGAAACCAATCAGTAGCAAACAAGTACCTTAAAGCCTTCCCAGTCCCTGTTCGGGTGCCATTTATATAACCATTACCCCTTTTTGGACTTAAGTTATATATCAGAGTAGAGATGGCAAGGCTTGATATTCACTTAGGTAAAAGAAAGACTAGTTTGCTCTGGTTTACTCAGAAATACTTTGCTTATAATGTATTCACCAACCCAAAATCTCAAACGTTTGTATTATACAAAAACAAAACAAAATAATAAACAAGGTAGAAAACAGGAAAACATCAGTTAAATCAGACATCAAACAAGAAAATTAAGCGTTTGGGAATCTTGACTGGAAAAATGAATTACAAAACTTAGCTGATGGTAAAGCCGACAAAGCTTGATAACGGATGAAATGTCCTTGCAAAAGTCCACACGTTTAAGTAGATAGTCCCAATGTTGCAACTAGGAAAAGTGTCCTCCTGTCTTCCACAAGTGCAATCCAAACCCTCTAGTGCTCACGTTAAACGTCCAGGCATCATAATTCAAGCATCCAACCATAAAGCAGAACGTTAGCTGAAGCAAGTAAAAAAGTCAAATGGAATAGCTCAAGGAAGCCATTGCTTCCTCTATCCACCTGCTTGCCTACTTCTTCAGGTATAGTACCTGGCTAAATACTCATCTATGAAGATGATTAGCGCCCCCTAATGGTGTGGAAAAATATAACCACTAAGGTAACAGAGTTAAAGCTGTTACAATATATATATATATATATATATATATATATATATATATATATATATATATATACACACATACATACATACACAAACACACACACACACACACACACACACAACAAAGTACAAATGTAGCTTCACTATCCATACAGATGTCTCTGAATTTACAAGCTTTAGTCTGGTGCTTGTTTTATGAAAGGAAGAAACTACAACTGTGACACTTCAACAGTCAGCAAAGAGCATCTTCTAAATATGACATAATAACTAGATAAATGCATAACGCAGTACTTGACATTGGCAAGTTGCCGGCTTGTTGCAATAAAATCTCGTTATATCAAAGCGAAACACCACTTGAGTTTGCAGGTATTGAGATAATTCCGCTTTGGTTTGTAAATTGCTTTGAATAGTCTTCAGAAAATGTCACGGCTTTACAAATATTGACACCTAAGTGTTGGGAATCATATAAATAGTCCTTATTCAATGATTCAGTATGCTCAGTTTCACACCAAAAAAGGCTGAAGGCCTTTGGGGAAATGAGAACATTTCATTTAGATGTGTCATTACACCGGCATTCGTTGTTGGAACTAATGATACATCTTCAATCATCAGTGTCTTTTCATTTGTCTCTTCATTTGTTTCATTTCTCCAAACCAAAGTGTTTTTCTCTCTCTCCTACTTGATTCTTCTTTAGTCTTGTGTTCATTTTCAGAGTCAGTGAGAGTGAGTACAGAGTGGTCAGGGCTGGACAGGCAAGAGCTGCGGCAGGACTTCAGGGGCTGCCCGCTCCACAGCTGGACAGCATGCTCCGGGGTCATGACCCCCTCAGGGTCCGAGTCGGCATCGGATCCAGCGTTCAGAATGTATCTGTCCTGAAGGAGGCTTATATCAGAACAATATACAGTGGATGACGGAGGAGGCTCACACATGCCCAGATCAGCCAATGCGAAGCTCCCTGTAAGAGAATAGAATTATTAATGCTCAAAAAAAAAGAAAGTGTTTGCTGCAAGACATCACAGACTCCATAAAGAGCTGGATGACTCAGACTAAGAATTGGCTTTGCTAAATTACATAATGACAACACAATCTTCATTCTAGCGAGTCTTCATTTGAGTGTGTAAATTCATTTAAGCTCGTATTGTCCTAGACATCTGCATTCAGAAAGGCAGTGAGAGGAATGAATGTAAATGATGTTACAGTGGAATAAAAGGCCAATTCACACACCAACAACAGACGCAGACAAACGACATGGTCGTCAGCTTTTGTTTGATCAATGTGTAAACCCTCTGGTGTCTTTTGCTGTTGGTCGGCGCTTGTAAAATAGAAACGTTTTCTGAATGAAATTTATAGTCTAGGCAAAAACAGTAAATCAAACAGCAGATTCAACTGACACACACACACACAAACAAATTATCTACAGAAATGGTTTAATTATTAGTATTACTTTTTATTTTTCCATATTTTATATCAAACTAAATAATACTATTTAACTTTACTATTTTACTGTCATTTGCTAATAAACAAAAAGGTAGTAAATGTTAATATTGAAAAAGAATACATACATAAAATTATATATTTAATTTGATATATTTTGTAAAAATATAAACGTTTAATTAAATAACACAAGTAAACTAAACTAATAAATTATATTTCTATAATTTGACTGTAGTATTGTAAAGAAATGCATATATAGACACTGTTTATTTGGTTATTTAATTTCAACTGATTTCAAAAGCCTTTTTATAAGATCACAATAAACATTTGTAGAGTCCAATGTGTTGTGTTATATTTTAATTTATCTCATAGTATTTTTATTTTATTTTAAATCAGTTATGAGTCTATCAGCTTAGATATATGAATTCAGTTAATTTACATATGAATTAATAAGGGAACAATTATGCATTAATGAGGTAAACATTAAAAGGACAACCTTGTTTGTGAATGAGGAAGATCCATAAATCTGTGCGCTGCATAAAACCACAGTAATTAATGACTTCAAAATAATGACTCACTATTACATTACAGCGATGCAAAGCAGGAAACCACTAATATTTAATAATAATTTCATAAGCAGCTAAAAACATTATGCTGAATGTGCTTTGCATCCAACTACTTGGCAGGCTGGAGGAGAATTTTGCAAGAGCAACCTAATAAGCAATTGTATTTTGCACAAATATGGGGGGAAAGCACAGTGCACATCCACATAATATGATTGCACAACACAATAGTTAATGAGGGAGAACAGAATAGGCACACACAGATTTAAATAGGAGCAGTTGGGGATGGAGTCTCGTCCTGCACAAAGACACATACCTACACAGTGCATACCTGACAAGTAGTAATGGATGGTAACCGGGGCCAGCTCCACGTAAACTGTGAGTAAGAACAGAATGTCCCACCATCATCTAAAAACATTTGCAAAAACTGCACCAAACCTGCTCCATATAACAGAAGCTCCCTGGCTATTTTTATGTGTTGAAAAGTCATGCGAAGCTGCTCTGCCTCTCTGCTGTTGTGTGTCTACTCCAAAGGGAAAAATCTTCCTAGGTGTAAATTTGAGATAGAGTCTAACTGAAGGCCAAAATTCCAGCCTGCTCCAGCAACTGTTTAGACACAATTTCCCCTGTTTGCTCAGGCACCTTGGACGTTAAAGTGAATATTGCTTTTTAGCAGGTGCTAAAATCTGAGTGAGTGGCAAGGTCATGTGTTGTGGGAGGGGTTACCATGGTAACATAGAATTTTTCGCATGCCCGGATACAGTGAAATGTTTTGGAAAAATGCATGAAAATCTCTCTTTACTTCAATCTTCTCTTTTCAGGCCTCAAACACGCCCTGTTTGACAAAGAGGCCCATTGTGACGGAGAAGCAAATGTTACCACAGCCCACTAAAAGCGTGTCCCATCAAAACATTCCAGGATATTAAAAAAACAGGATGCATGCTGTTTCAAAACCTCAATGATTTGTAATGTTTGCATCTTCACAGAACAAATAGGATGGGTCTTCAAGTCCTTAGTGTTTAGTGTAAACTATCAACACATAGGCCTATCAACTGTTCTTGCAGGGTGATCATTTAGTTTCTGCTCATATTCAGCTTAGATTTAGCAGAACATAATCTTCAGCCAAAATAGTTTTCAGTCAAAAGGCTTTTATGTACTAAATGAATTAATGAATGAATGGACGATTTTCTATGAATTTTATACAGTTATATTTGACTAAATAAAAATACAAATTACAAATTAAAATTAAACTACAAATTGAATTACCAATAAATAACAAACAATTATGCAATATAATTAAGTAGGTCGAGTTGGGGAAACAATCTATTAATGTGTTTAGCCAAAACAGAGGACAGGTGCTTTAATGAAATAATAAAAAATGCTTTCAAAGTATAGATAGATAGATAGATAGATAGATAGATAGATAGATAGATAGATAGATAGATAGATGAGATGAGATGAGATGAGATGAGATGAGATGAGATGAGCCTCTTATGGATGGGCCTTTTTCTCATTTCCTGCTTGAGAAAGTCAAACAGTCATGGTGTAAATGATGCCTTCTAAAAAGGCTAGACCTTCATAGTGAAACATATATTACTTCATAAATGTCAGCCTATTTCAATAAATCCACCGACCTTTCAGAATTCCATCCCAGATGCTTTGGTCTTAGAGCATTATTGTCTATGTTACACTTCTTTCTTTTTTGTGAAGTAAAGCAGTTGTGTTTTCCGTCTCCAGAAATCAATACCATCAGGGTACAGAGGATGCAGTCAGCATGCCCTGAATAATGTCAGCCCGCTTGACTGAACTGAAGAAAATAGCTGCTGTGCAAGAGAGAGCTTCCCTGATTCCTCTAGCTGCAGCACGGGCCATTTGTTTCATTTTGTTGTGTATTGCTCAGTGCTTGAGCTGACTGTCTAACGGCAGTTTCCTTGTCTGGGTCTCTTATTCATGAGATCTCCTCTGGCTGGCTTTCCTCTCTAAACATCTGGGTTGACATCAGAGCATGGCATCCTTTTGTTATGGCACATTTATTATTTATCCCTCTGTTTTCTTAAGTTTGCCTTTTATTCGCAATGCAACCGTTAAGACAGCCGCTGCATGTTCATCGCTGACAACAGGAAAAGGTTGTACAGGTATGTTTAACAGCATGACGAAATATTATAGAACAGTTTAGACAGTAACTTGCAAACTTTGAATACCTCAAGCGTGTGACCGAAATGATACGCCCCTTAACTGGTGCGACAAAAAAAAAAAACATTATAAACGATTTGTTGCATCCAGTGGGGACATAATTACTGATTTAATGACTTATACTGTCTCTTTACGTATTGCGTATTGCGCTTCGTAAACATAAAATCATGTGTGAAGAAATGACAAACAACAAGCGTTACTCTACACTGCTCAAAACTTGCATTTTAATCATCAGTGGCAAACACTTTAAATATAAAAAACATACTTACAGGCTGTGAGTCAGAAGCGTCAGACTGTCCTTGCAAAGTTGGAACTGAGGAACGGACGGCGGCCTAGAGTGAGGAATGGCCCATGACCTAGAGTGAGGAATGGGCAGCAGGCAGAGTGAGTGGTGGCCGGCGGGCTGGAGAACGGCGCCGCCGGCAGGCAACCACATGTGACGACCTCGGGCTAGACACTGCTTTGTCCACGGCTGGACTCTGCTTTATCGGAGATTCACAGTGCAAAGGTGATGTATTTTCTCAGCAATAAGCACGTATCAGCTCTAGGCATGACAAAGCGAATATCCTCCACTTTTGGAAGGCAAAACAAAGAAGTTTAGCTTTCACAGCATCTTTACAATACTAGTAGCTAGTAGCAATATTACAGCGAGAATCAAAGTTATGCCTCCTTTCTTTGCGTGAACATTTGGGCGTTGTTAGGCAAATCTTGCTAGAATGCATGCTAGAATGAACTGTTTTAGGTAGGTGTGGTTGACTCAACTTTTATAAACAATATCTTTTTGGATTTGAGACTTTAGTCTTTGCAACTTAACAGATCGTCTTTAAACACCAAGAGCTTTTAACACTCCAAAGAGAAAGGAAAAATTTAAATTGTATCATATGACCCCTTTAAAGGTGCCTCTTTGTCGCCATCTCTGTCTAAAAACCTGCAATTGCAGCTTTTTGCGAAATTATCTTTCTTACATGGGTTGTGAATCAGTGTGGATTAATCTAATGTTTTGAGGAGTATGTGTGGGAGTTAGTCACCTGCACAGATGTGGATATTTACTGTAGTTCGCAATCACAGTTTCTAGCCTACGTCTTGGAATATACAACCCAAATAAGATTTTTCATCAGATATTGTCATCTGAACATGTAAGTAACAAGTCTACCATGTTTGTTCTAAACAAATGAGGAAAAAAGCATTACAATAAATTGCACTGCCAATGGCGATTTAATCTAAAGATCGGTTAGCTCAGATAACATCAAACCATGCAAATTATTATTGTTATATTTTATTCTCAAATTATTAATGATAACAACATCAGCTTTGCCTATAGTGTGTATAAGTGTGTAGATTTAAATTTTTGTACAAGGCATAAGGCGATAGTTTTGAAAACTGGCTTGCTATGCACTCAAATGTTGATCAAATTCAGATCATTTTTATCCAAATAAAGTTATGGACCGCAGCTTTAAATATACTACTGTTCACTGTTAATTCATAAGATATGTAAATATATGTCTATTTACATAATTGTTTCAAGTCTTGTTATCATTGGTTCAAGATATCTAATGAATTAATATTAACTAATTGAACCTTGTTGTAAAGTGGTTACAAATAAATCCAAGATGACAGATGACAAGCTGCCTTGTAAGGTTATAATGATGTTTAGGATGCTCCATTAAAAGCCAGCTGCCTATGTATGCAGCAAAGCAGTTCACTAGGTTCACTCTATTTTTAATTTATTCTATGTAACAGAAGATGGGTGGGGAGAATACAATACCTTTTCTTTCACATGCATGTAGATAATCGGGATTTCAAGGGGCTTATTTTAGACAAGTTATAAGGCACCATTTTTTCCCCTCATAAAAGATCCAATTTTCATTTCCAGGCTAGTTTGCAAGTCTTATGAATCCTTAAAGCCCATTAGGGTATGGAGGGGGTGAGAAATAAGTTCACTCCACTAGTTTACCATTTGCCTTCTGCAAATGAGCAAATGAGGTGCTGGGAGTGACTAATACTTTAATAGGTCAAAAAAAAAAAAAAACTGAAGAAAAATTGTTTACTTTCACCGGCAAACTTTCACAGCAAACTTAAACCTTTTAATGTTCTGAAGGTTAATTTTGATAAATATATAAATAAAGAAATAAAATTGTTCACACAAAACAAAAAAATCTCACATCAGACTTAAGCCTGTGCTATACTTTGCGCATTCGCGAGTACGCTAGTATCCGCTACGGTAGCATGATGTAAAAATCACATTCGGATAGTGTGCGCAGAAGCTCTGAGCAGACGACCGCGTGCCTTCCATTTTTTGTGAAAAATCTCTTCAAAAGCACTATTGCACATGCACAGGCTGTGTGAAGAAGCCCATTGCTTCTCGAACCTGTACAATCTGTCAATAAAACAATATAGATCTTGATATGCCATAAATCTGGCCAATTGTTATTTCACATGTTTGTTGCAGAGCGGACCATCCGTGTATTATTTAATAAATACAAGTTGTTCCAGTGCACGTACAGGACAGAGAAAAGCTAGGGCTGGGTCTGCCTCCCCCAGGGGCAGCACTTGCAGGTTCACCACCTGGTCCCTGAAGGGAGTGGTGGAAACCTTGGACATGTAGCTGTCCCGGGGTCTCAGTGTTGCACTGGAATTAGCAGGCCCAAACTGAAGGCATGATTCATCGACCGAAAATGCCTGCAGGTCCCCCACCTTCTTAATCAAGGCCAATGCGGTCAGGAGTAGGGTTTTCATAGAGAAAAACTTCAACTTGACTGACTGCAAGGGCTCGAAAGGGGGCAACTTGTAGTGTTCTTAGCATCAATGTCGAATCTCAAAAGGGTAGGGAGGGAGGCCTAGGAGGATTTAACCTTCTGGCCCCCCTAAGAAACCTGATGACCAGATCATGCTTCCCCATGACTTCCCCTCTATGGGGTCGTGACGGGCTGAAATAGCAGCAACATACACTTTAAGGGTGGAAGGGACAGCATACGCTCCCACCCTTGCTGCAAGAATGAAAGCACGCCTCTGATCGAGCATCTTTAGGGGTCCTCCTGGTGGGAGGATCACCATTCGACGAACAGGTTCCACTTCAGCGCATAGGCCTGTCTTGTGGATGGAGCGTGTACTGAAGCAATAGTGAGAGCTCCCTCCTGGGGTAGGTCACTTAGATCCTTCGCATCCCATCCAGGGACCACACATAGAGTTTCAAGAAGTCTGGACGTGGGTGCCAAAGGGTGCTCCATCTCTGAGAGAGCAAATCATTCCTCAGAGGAATCGGCCAGGGAGGGGCTGTCATGAGGAGCATGAGTTCCGGGAACCAGGTCTTGTTAGTGGCTCCATACTGGATCAACAGGACCTGGTTCCCGGAACTCATGCTCCTCATCCTTACTGACCTTGCACAGTGTCAGGCTGGTTCCACAAATGGGCAGGAGGGTTTACAGAGTTTACAACTCTCCTCCCCTTGAGACCCAGAGACTGAGGAAAACACTCTTTTATTGAAGTTTTGGGTACTGCTGGCTACTGGGCCAAATCACAAATCAAATCACAATGGAACAAAAACAAAATTAAACAAAGAATTCTCCACCCGGCCCTCTGGGTTGCCCGCCTCAGGGCCTCTTGCACTTGCGCTTGCCGCCAGGCTTGGTGGGGGCCTGGACAGGCTGGGCGTCCTGCCTGCGACCGGCTCCCCGATGCTGCCTGGTGGAATGCTGCTGCACAGGAGCAGGGGCGGCCTCAGTGGAGCGCCCTTGGCAATGAGTAGGCTGAGTGGCTGCAACCAGAATGGAAGCAGCAGGTTTCCTCCAGCGCAGGATGTGCTTAAATGCCTCAGTCTGCTTCTGTGCGGCCGAGAATTGCTGGGCGAAGCTCTTGATGGCGTCGCTGAAGAGGCTGGTCTGGGACACAGGAGCATTCAAGAACTGTATCTTATCCTGTTCTCTCATGTCGGCCAGACACAGCCAGAGATGGTGCTCCTGGACCAACAATGTGGACATTGCACGGCCCAGGGACTCGGTCATGTAGAACTGCCCGGTCGTGACCACCCTCGTGCAGGATTTTCATTGCTTTGGCCTGGTGGACCTGCAGTAATGCCATGGCATGAAGGGCTTCCCCAAAAGCTCTGTAAGCACTGCCAGTTAAGCCTGATGAATACTTGCATGCTCGTGAGGACAGGCACGGGTCACCCCGCAGCCACAACATGTTGCGCTGTGACCAGGCCATATTAATTAGAAAATTATTTTCATAACTCATGTCTTTCCCAGGGTTTAGTTTGCAGTTCACTAATTCATTTGTGACTAATTGTTTGCCCTGAAGCAAATCTAACACTTTCATTGCCAACAATATCCGTGTGTTCTCAGATTTAGACAGCATATGGCTGTCTAAATAATGTTTAACATCTTACAAATGGCATTACTTCTTCAGTTAAAGTCTCAAAGTTTCAAACATTTCTTCTTTCTTGAGAACGACATGGAACATAACCCAAAAGACACACACATTAACATGCTGCCAGGATCATGGACTGCCTGTGTCATGTTTTGCCTCCATTTCTGTTCCCTTATATGGTCATGTTTCTGTCCTTTTTTTGTTAATCAGTTTGATCAGGGAACCAAGATGGCGGTGTGGTCGGACGCAGCTGCTACTCCGGTACCTGAAAAACTGAGTTTTTTTGTCTGTTAATCTCGTTCCCTCATCTTCGAACAGTCTCATCTTATCGCAAAATCATCAGATAAACACTCGGAAACACATCTGTGATCGACAGAGCATTCTGGAAATCGGCAGAGTGTACAAACATCACCTTTCGCTGGTTACTACTGAGAAGCTACGAGGCCTCTGTCTGCTGCTCAATCTGAACCCGAGACCGTGACCTCCTCCCAGGTTCAGACCCACGCCTCCCTCTGTTGTTGCTACGGTGCGAGGACACACCTTCCGGTGAGGGGGCGTGATGTCATCAGTGTTGTGCATGAACGCGTTCAATGAACGACGTTCACTGAATGCGTTCATATTTTCGCCGAACGCTGAACTGAACGAATCACTTTTCATACAATGAACGTGAACGAGAGCGGCGCTCACTCTGGCAGGAATGAACAGCATGCGCAGTTCACGTTCACGCTCATTTGAAAAGTCAGGTTTTACCAGGGCTTAATTTGAGCCGGAACATGTTCCGTCACCTCCGACATTGGATCCGGCACCTCCTGTGTCACTAAAATGAATTGCCTAAATGAAAAAAAAAATTACTGTTTGTGTAGTGTTCAATGTTTGTGACACATGACTTGCGCGCTTGTTGAACTAGTTGAGATTGCTGTTAGCCTCGATCGTTTCACGCAGGGGAAAAATGTCAAAAAGACAGGAAAGTTTGCTTAACTTTTTCAAATACGCTGGACAGTCAGATCCCAAACAAGCAAAATTCGTTTCCGCTGATCAAAAAGGAGATCACGGTGGACACAGTAGCCTAGTAGGCTATCGATATCTCGTTATTTCGACATAATAAGGGGACATTCTAATCTGCATTAAGCCACATTAAGCGTTCTTATAATGGTTTTCTATGGGAGGAAAATGCTTAACCGTTCATATTATGGGCTCATCTGATTTTTTGTACATAGCATAGCCTATTTGTTAGGATTTTAGTATCATAATGAATAGGCTAATAAATGCACGCACAATTATCCGTGAACTTGATTTGAACAAATGCCTTTCAACTTGTGTGTGCAAAATTCAGAATTAAATTAATGTGCAGAAATTTGTACAAATATAGAGTAGGCTATGTAGGCATACTATACTGTTGTAGCCATTAAAAAAGCGCGTTTCATATTTGTTAAAATATTATATTTTTTTTTTTTTCCATTTATGTTGATTTATGAAAAGTGAACAGCACGACCGAGTAAGATAGGATGTGCAATATGAGACATGGAGCGGGTCCGACATGATTTTGACCGTTGAAGTTGAAGTTGTTATAGAAAGCCTTTCTTTAAAGTGAATTTCGTTTTGTATAAATTTAACAAATGAACGTGAACTAGTTCGTTTTTAGATATGTGAACTTAGTTCATTTTTTTTTTAAATGAACTATGAACATGAACTAGTTCATTATCATCTGTGTGAACTGAACTTTGAGCTAGTTCTTTTTAAGTATGAACTGGCACAACACTGGATGTCATGATCATGTACTGTCTGTATCTTTTGCCTCTGTTTCTGTTCCCTTATGTGGTCATGTTCCTATCCTTGTTTTGTTTATTAATTTGATTAGTCATCTCATACACCTGTGTTTCCTGCTGTGTTTAGTTCATTATCTTCATTTCCCTGTTTACTTAAGTCCTAGTGTGTTCAGTTTGTGTTTGTCAGGTCTACTTTATCAGTAATTGTGTATTAAGCAGCAATGGACCTTTTTTTGCTTGCAAAAGTGCAAGTGCAAGATAGATGACACGAGACAGACAAGGCCATCACAGAATGGAAAGGAGAAAAACTTTACTTATACAGTAAATGCAATCCATTGTATAAATAATTTTTGAAATTATCCATATGCCACAGCACAATAACATACCGCCTCTTGTTGCACATGTTCGACATTTCCATGAACAGAAAAACCAGCAGCCATCAAGCCAACAAGGTCCGTTTAGGTGTTTATACACCAGCTAACTCATCTTCACCATTTTAGCTTCCCATTCCCAGTGCATTCTCATTCTTATTCCACTTCAGTCTCCAGGAAGAGGCCTCCCATCAATGTTACATCTCAAGCACTGCCCATTACACACCACTCTGTAGCAGAGGCCTAATGTCCCTCTTCAACATGGAAATGATCTCTAATTGCGATGGAGAATCACCTGGACCCCAACAATACTTCAAATCTCCTGTAACAAGCAGTGGGTGTACGAAAACATTACAACAGTATTAAAATATAATCTGTTTTCATTCTCAGTTAAAGACCATGAGTTAGCTATACTATCACAAGCTCCCTCTGTCGGCTTTGAAGGCCACCGGCTGTAATATGGATAAAAATCCTTTCAAGGGCTTGTTAAACTACCTACTCTTACTCCAAACAAATCGAAACCTGAAAGTGATGCAGTCACATTGGTATTGATCTTAAGCATTAAAATTAGCCATTATGTGGGAGAGAAAAATTTAAAAAGGAAAAGTACAGACCAGTTATTCCTTTAGGCATTGCAGCTAGCACGTCCTTAGGTCCTTTTTTACATCTGGTATTAAAGTAATTGTTCACTAAAAATGTTTTTTTTTTTTTTACTATTTACTCAATCAAATGTCTTTCAATCTGTTACCTATCTGTTAGTTTTATAAATCATAGTTAATTTCCTTGGTCGGTTATTTGTATTGCATTGTGTCATATTGTTGTCCTTTACATTTGCGTAGGTTCTTCTGTGAATTCCTGTGAATCAAAGACTAATAGTCTCCTTGTGGATTACTCTCCTTTGTCATGCACTTAATACTGCACCAGCATGTTACACCATCCCAGTATGCTGTTAGTGTTTTCCAAGAAAAATGAAACAGGGGGGTTAAAGCAGCTTCTTGTGAAAATACATTGAACTAATCAAGCTAATTTGAAGCTAATCAAGCTCAGTTGGAGATAATCAAGAAAAAAAATATTACTATTCCAAGTCTTCTGAAGCCATATGATAAAGCTGTGTAAGAAAAATGCCAAAAATAATGTTATTATTCATTAAACATTTTACCTTCACTGCTATCAAAACAAATATGGTGCAGGTTTGATGTCATTGTGTTTGATAACGAGACGTTCAAAAACCATAGAGATTTGATGTTATTGGAGTTCAACTTGACCCATATACATTTGAGAGCTACAGTGGAGGTGTAGATAACCAGTGAAAAATGACTTTAGGGATGCATATGTCCTCATTGAATTTGCTTCTTGATGCACCAAGGACAACATGGACCACCTACACATATAATACATTTATTGCACCAAAACGGGATCGAAATAAATTTCTGGCCATTTAGATCACTATAGTAAATCAAAATGATTTTGCATAAATAATAATAATAATAATGAAATAAATTATATATATATATATATATATATATATGTTTTTTTTTGTTTGTTTTTTTTTTGTACGGTCATCGACGTCACTTCATGTTTGTTGCTGCCATGTGTCTTGAGTTTGAGCTCCGTCATGTTAATTCTTTATCTATTTTTTTTATCTTAAAATCTATTTTATACACCATCATTTTCGTTTCTGAAAAGAGTGAATATATCCTTTATCGTATACTACAACAAAAACAATCAGAGCTTCTTGTTATTACTACTAATATATCACTATATTGTTTTATTTTCATTTCCCGAGTCCGCTATTTACTGTAGATTATAGCCCGTTAGCATCACCAGTGTGGTTGCCTCTAATCCCGCGTGCATTGCTAATACTCTATTCACACACATTACCACTGCTTTACTCACTGTTTCTTGCTGTAATGACGGATGTATGTCTACCTTTAAGTGCAGGTGAGGACACATTCAAGCTGCATTCACGCTGCAGCAGATGGAGACACTGAAGAGGGACATCAGGAGCCCGATCAAGACAGTGCGCCGCACAACGCCCGCTGCAACAATCATCGTGTCAGGACCTCTTGCCATGTATTGACAAGTACACGAAAGGTTCAGTAGACTTTTTCTTTAATTGAATGGTTATTGTCATGGTGTAATGAACAGAAACTGCTCTTTGTTAATAATTTGAATCTTTTCTGGGAGCGTCCTAGGCTTTTTTGCGCTGTTGGCCTGCATCACAGCATAGTCGGAGCAGAACTCCTGTAGAAACAGCATCTCCAGGATGCTACTCTTCATATGACTGGTAAGTCAGTTCTCAAATAACTACTATAGTAGTAGTAGTAGTAGATTTTTATTCACAAATACCATTACCAGCAAATTCTATAATACAGCGGGGGTACAAAAATCAGAATTTGGTATAGTGAATGGGTCCCCCAAAGAAGCTAAAAAAAAAAGCTTATAGGTAGGGGCCCATAGTTCATGAAAAGAAAAAAAAAGAAAGAAAAGTGGTACAGACAAGGTACACAGTTACCACCTGCCACCAGACGATGGTAAGTAAACAAAGTGCAAAAGCGCACCAATACATAAAAGTACATGCACATACATTCATACACATAGATCCCAGTAGTCCATGAGAAGACAGTTTATATATTAAATATAGGTTGATAGATAATATTTTTTTAGATGTCTTTTAAAGTTGGAGATAGAGAGCAACACCTTAAGACCATCGTCAATGCTGTTCCAAATCTGCGGCCCCCTACAGACAACGCTCATACTGGTGCGAACATGTCGGCGATATTTTCCAAATATGAGTGGTTTGGTTCTCGTTTGGTATGTATGCTGGCGGCTGGAGATAGGAACAAGACTATTTAGAGCAGTGTTCAGGCAATTGACAATTTGAAACATAAGGCAGGCATTTTGATATTTGTTTAACTCAGCTAATCTTAGTAACTCAAAACGATAGAATAAAGGGTGAGTAGGAGAATTTATCTCTGACCAGGACAGAGCCCGTATGGCTTTTTTTTGCAACGATGCAAGTTTTTTAAGATGACTTGTGAAGGTGTTGCACCATATCACATTACAGTAGTTAAGATGAGGTTCAAAAAAAGTTTTGTAGAATAAGAGTAGGGCAGACAGCGGAAGAATGTGTCTGATCTTATAAAACAGGCCAACATACTTTGACAGTTTGTTTACAAGATGATCAATATGACATTTAAAGGTAAGAGTTTCGTCAATGTGTCAGAAACCAATCAGCAGACTCTGCATCACGATCCACACAACGTTCAATCTCCCCAGAATTCTAATCACCCACACCTGTTCACAATCAGTAACCTCATCAACCAGCTCCATAAAACACTCACACTCACTGCAGTCTAGCGTCAAGCCTCCAACAGGAACTGACCGTATTTCCTCTGTCTCTGTCTATTAGACAGATTTCCCCGAATCCCTTACACCTGCTATCCTAAAATTCAATAAAGTTGTGTTATTTAACATCACCTCGATCTCTGAGTCCATCGTATCCTGACAGAAGGCTTGACCTACTAAACTCCAAATCGATGGTATGGATATAACACAGCCAACACCCGCCGCTATTCCCATACAATCTGCAAGCAATGCTACCGCTTCAGCAACATCAGCTCCCGGTACTTACGCAAACACTGCTCCCACGCTGGTGTGCTTGGCTAACTCCGCCTCCCGACTAGCGCCATTCTCCGGCCGGGCGGAGGACTGGAATGGATTTCTGTTGCAGTGTTCACTTGCTCTTGAAATACAAGCTCAGACGTACTCCACTGATCGATCAAAGATCTCGTTCATAATTCAACATCTATCTGGATCAGCATTAAGATGGGCAGAGTCACTGTGGATGCAACAAACAGAAGTTACTACATCATTGCAGAGTTTTGTCAATCATTTCAAGGAGGTGTTTGGACAACCCATCAGTGATTCCTCCATTAGTGACAAATTGTTGCAGCTCCGCCAGGATAACAAATCTGTTTCAGAATATTCCATCGAATTCCGGACACTAGCCTCTGCAAGTGGTTGGAATGAAAAGGCCCTCATCTCTGTGTTTCGTCGAGGTTTAAATCCTGCTCTCCGCCTACAACTCGCCATTTATGATGATAATCTAGGGCTAGAAAAATTCATACAACAAACCCTGCGCATTCATCAAAGATCACAGAGTTGTTATCACGATTCCCGATTACCCAATACACATTTCAATCGACCTCCATCTGACTCCACTTCTGAGAGTTCACCCGAAAAGATGCAGATCAATGCTCATAGAATCTCCCTGGCTGAACGTACCCGAAGAAGAGAACTGAAGTTATGTCTGTACTGCGGGACAGCAGGTCACTTTCTCAAAGCATGTCCTACTCGTCCGCCTCGACTGATGGTGAGTTCAGTGCAAACTTTAATTCCAGTTTCAACTCCTCTCACTATTCCAGTAATTCTGAAATTCCACAATCTCCAAGTCTCCGCAGCTGCCATCATTGATTCCGGGTCAGCGGGGAACTTCGTATCAGGGAAGCTCTGTAAGAGACTCAAACTCCAGAGGATCAACATTCCAAAACCATACTCCATCCATGCTGTAACTGGCGAATTTATCAACCAGGGGTACGTTACCACTCAGACACCACCTATCACTTTGTACACTGATAACACTCACCAAGAAAGTTTCGAACCATTTATCCTGGAAAACAGTCAGATTGAGGTTATCTTAGGACGGCCATGGTTAATCCGTCATCAACCTGATATCAACTGGCAGACTGGCAAAATCAATAGATGGGGCTGTCAGTGTCTCCTTTCAGAAGAACCTCACTCCGTTCAGGCCAACTCCCAATCACCAAAAATCATTAGTTTGACTTCCACTTCTATTGAAAGTCCCACAGAAAATGTATCTGTCACTTTTCCCCACTGTTACTCCTCGTTCTCCGACGTTTTCAATCCAGTTGCGGCCTCCAAGTTACCCCCACATCGACCCTGGGATTGCGCAATTAATCTGATTCCCGGAGAATCTGTCCCAAAGGGTCGCATCTATTCCCTGTCAATTCCTGAGCAAGAAGCCATGCGAGCATACATTGAAGAAGCCTTACAACAAGGTTATATCCGTCCTTCCACTTCCCCCGCAGCGGCTAGCTTCTTCTTCGTATCCAAGAAGGATGGAGGTCTAAGACCCTGTATTGATTACAGAGCTTTAAATAAGATCACCACAAAGTTCAGTTATCCATTACCACTCATTCCCTCAGCCCTGGAGCAACTCAGAGAAGCCAAAATTTTCACCAAGCTGGATCTCCAAAGTGCCTATAATCAAGTTAGGATTCGAGAATGGGATGAGTGGAAGACGGCATTCATCCCTCCTGCAGGACACTATGAATACCTCGCCATGCCTTATGGCCTTGTAAACGCTCCTTCGGTCTTCCAGAGCTTCATGGACGAGGTATTCCGAGACTTCCTGGGGCACTTTATGTTGGTGTATATTGATGATATCTTAGTTTTCTCCAAAAATCCAGTAGAACATCAACATCATGTCTCCTCAATACTCCAAAGACTCCGTGAATTCAATCTGTTTTTAAAGGCTGAAAAGTGCACTTTCCATGAATCTCAGGTTGAATTCTTGGGCTACCAAATTAGTGAAAGAGGTGTGGAAATGGATAATAGGAAGACTGATGCCATCATGTCCTGGCCCACTCCAACTTCGATCAAAGAGCTCCAGAAATTTCTCGGCTTCGCTAATTACTACCGAAGATTCATTCACGGTTACAGCATGTTAACAGCTCCTTTAACCTCTTTGCTTAAAGGTAAACCCAAGACCCTTCTATGGACCCCAGAGGCTGACCGTACCTTTCACTCACTCAAGACTGCATTCACCACTGCTCCCCTGCTTAAGCACCCAGACCCTGAAAAGGCGTTTATCGTTGAAGTCGATGCCTCTACCTCAGGTGTAGGAGCTGTCTTATCTCAATACTCTGAGAGCTCCTCCAAGCCCTTACCTTGTGCCTTCTTTTCAAAGAAGTTGTCCACTGCTGAAAGCAACTACGACATAGGTAATCGCGAACTCTTGGCAGTGAAACTTGCCTTGGAAGAGTGGAGGCACTGGTTGGAAGGAGCTAAGCACCCGTTCATAGTCTTCACTGACCATAAGAACCTCCAGTACCTAAAAGAAGCAAAACGACTTAATCCACGGCAAGCCAGATGGGCATTATTCTTCACTCGTTTCCATTTTAGAATTTCTTATCGTCCGGGCTCCAAGAATATCAGAGCAGATGCTCTTTCTCGTATCCATGCCCCTGAAGATCCGATCGCAGAACCAGAGACCATTCTACCAGAACAGATATTCGTCAACCCCATCCAATGGGACATCAATGAACAGTTACTTGAGCTATCTCAACAGCATCCTGGACCTCCAGAATGCCCTCCAGGAAAGATTAATGTGCCTCAAGAATTCCGCAATTCCTTAATTTCTTCGGCCCATTCATCAGTTGGCACAGGGCATCCAGGGGTACACAAGACATGCTCCACGCTCCAACTCCGGTATTGGTGGCCAAACATGCAACAAGATATCACAACCTTTATCCAGGGATGTATTCCATGTGCCATGTCCAAGGTCCCAAGAAACCTTCCAGCCGGTAAACTGGCCCCACTCCCTGTTCCAAATCGACCCTGGTCCCATATCGGGGTTGACTTTGTCACCGATCTCCCAAACTCAGCCGGGAATACCTGTATCCTCGTTGCCATCGACCGGTTCTCAAAGGCTTGCAAATTAATCCCACTCAAGAATCTTCCTACGGCCTTTGTCACGGCACAGTTATTAATGGAACACGTCTTCCGAAACTTTGGATTACCAGAAGACATTGTGTCCGATAGAGGTCCCCAATTTATCTCTCGGGTTTGGAGAGCATTCTTCAACCCTAATGAATGTGACGGTAAGCCTCTCATCTGGTTATCATCCACAAACTAATGGACAAACTGAAAGGAAGATCCAGGATGTAAGCCGGTTTTTGCGTACATTCTGCCACTCCAATCAACACATCTGGAGTCACTACTTGATTTGGGCAGAGTACGCACAAAACTCTCTCAGACAGTCATCCACTCAACTCACACCTTTCCAATGTGTACTGGGCTATCAACCTCCTTTGTTCCCATGGTCTTGGGAACCATCTGAAGTACCTGCAGTCAATGAATGGTTTAGGGAGAGTGAAAATGTTTGGAATCAAGCCCATCAGCACCTACAACAAGCAGTTAATCGTCAACAACATTTTGCAGATGCTCATCGACGCCAAACTCCCGTTTACCAACCTGGACAATTGGTATGGCTTTCTACCAAAGATATGCGACTCCGACAACCCTGCCGTAAACTTAGCCCAAAATACATCGGACCGTTCCCCATTGTCAAGCAGATCAATCCGGTCACATATCAGCTTCAACTCCCCGCTCAGTATCGGATCCACCCTACCTTCCATGTTTCCCTTCTCAAACCTCATTACCCACCTGTACCTGGCTCCCCAGCAGAATTGGCTCCCGGAGACGATCCTCCTATTCCACCTATAGAACCGGATCCCATCTATACGGTTAAAGAAGTGATGGACTCTCGACGTCGAAATGGTCAATTGGAGTATTTGATCGACTGGGAGGGATATGGACCGGAAGAGAGATGTTGGATACCTCGATCCTACTTTGCTTCTCGAATTCCATGCTCAGCATCCTGACAAACCGGCACCTCGACCCAGAGGCAGACCTCCAAGACATCGAGGTCTAAGGTCTCTAGGACTCTAGAGGGGGGGGTAATGTCAGAAACCAATCAGCAGACTCTGCATCACGATCCACACAACGTTCAATCTCCCCAGAATTCTAATCACCCACACCTGTTCACAATCAGTAACCTCATCAACCAGCTCCATAAAACACTCACACTCACTGCAGTCTAGCGTCAAGCCTCCAACAGGAACTGACCGTATTTCCTCTGTCTCTGTCTATTAGAGAAAACCTGTTGAATACTCTGTTCACTGAAAATACTCACCTGTGTATCACTAACCTCTGACTCTGTTTGTAATCCTCAGAAGAGCTGCTGTTGATCACCGATGTCCTAGCTTCCAGCACTCATCCAAGGCTCATTGATACCTCAGTTTCTCCCGCTGAACCCTCACCTTATCCTGTAAGAAATAAGGCCAGTGTTATCATTCTGGGATTGGATTCACGGAATACATGATTTCAAGAATGTGCATTACCCTGTTGTGGATCCCGCATCTTATGTTCACTTAAATCCTCTCGTCTGGAAAAGACAATTCACATTCACTGATCTGAAGAGGAATACTCACCCGTGGTGGATTCTGATACCCTTTGTTGAACTATTCTGAAAGATAATTTGAGTCCCTAACCCGTTGAGTGAAAAATTACCCGCTGTGGATCCCGAATGCCTATGTTTTGTTGCTCTGGGTTTTTTCCCCGAATCCCTTACACCTGCTATCCTAAAATTCAATAAAGTTGTGTTATTTAACATCACCTCGATCTCTGAGTCCATCGTATACTGACACAATGAGGACCCCCAGGAATTTAGCAGAATGCACTCTTTTTATCATTTGGTCATTAATTTTAATCAAGCAGTGGTAAGTGGTTTTAAATATTTTTTTCTTGGTCGATTTGAATATAATGAAATTTGTTTTGCTTACATTTAATGACAGTTTATTACATTTAAACCAAGAATCAACTTTGATTAACTCTGAATTGACTATATCTTTTAAAATAATAGGGTTATTGTGTGATGTAAACAGATTTGTGTCATCTGCAAAGATGATTTTATGAAATAATGTTGATGAGTTTACAAAATCATTTATATATAAAATAAATAAGAGTGGCCCTAAAATAGAGCCCTGGGGGACCCCATAGATAATGGGCTTACAAGTAGAATTATGATCATTGACATGGACATACTGTTCCCTCTCAGATAGATAACTTCTAAACCATTCAAGTGCTAAACCTCTGATACCATAGTTTTGTAGTTTATACAATAAGATATCAAAATCAATGGTATCAAAGGCTTTTGATAGGTCCAAGAAAATACCAATGCCACATTTTCCCTCTTCAATGCAGTCATTAATTTGTTCAATTAGGTCTAGTATTGCCATACAGGTTGTGCTCTTTTTTCTGAAACCATACTGAGAGGAAACAAGAATATCTAATTTATCAAGATAGCCACTAAGTCTATTGTATACTACCTTCTCCATTACTTTAGAAAAAGTGGGTAGAATTGATATGGGCCGGTAATTATTCATATCATTTCTATCACCCGATTTAAAAATTGGAATAATCTTTGCGATTTTTGTCATTTTAGGTACAATACCAGTAAGTAAAGAAAGGTTAATACAATGAGCCAATGGCTCTACAATGACGTTCGCAATGGCCTTCATGATCTTACTAGATATTCCATCTACACCCGCAGTGTATGAGCTCCTCAAGTCCAGAATGATCTTGAGGAGTTCGGTACTGTCTGTCGGTATCATGAAGAAAGAATGAATATAACTACCAGAAAGAAATTGCTTAAAAGTGACACCCTTGGGTTGACTTATCTCTTTAGACAGATTTACACCAATTGAAGCGAAATGATTATTGAAACTCTGTGCAAGGTCAGCTTTACTATCACCAAGATCAGGTAGAGCAGTCGGTTTATGTCTCCTATTGAGAACTTCATTTAAGACATTCCATGACCTCCTACAGTCCCCTTGTGAAGCTTTTAGAAGTTCTGTGTAATGATTTCTTTTACTCTTTCTAATGAGCTGCGTTAATTTATTTTTATATGAAATATATTTCTCTTTATTTAAACTAGAAGGATTTTTTATGTAGATTTTGTAAAGCCTACTCTTATATTTAATAGATTTCAAAATTCCCTTTGTAATCCAAGGGTTCTGGAGAGTAGTGCTGCATTTGACAGTCTTCTCAGGAATTGTATCCTTGATAGAGTCTTGAATGATCTTTAGCAGATTGTCATATGCAGCATTAGGAGTCGCACTATCATAGACAGAAGCCCACGACTTGGCATGTAAGTAAATAGTTAGATGCTGTAAGGTTTTCTGATTAAGGATTTTAGATTTAATTTTAGAGAGTCGAGGAGAGACTGATTTGCCAGAGCCAAAAAATATTGCAATTGGAAAATGATCTGTGATGTCAACCTGTACGACTCCTGTCTCCAGCTTGATGTTTTGAATATTAGTAATGATATTGTCAATAATACTTTTGGAAGTAGGTGTTACTCTGGTAAATCTATCAATGGTGGGGAAAAAAGAGGAGAAATGCAATGTGTTCATGAAGTCATATTTTGCCCCATCTTCCTTAGAAATATCAATGTTGTAGTCACCAAGAAGTATACAGTCTTTTTTTTGGTTATTCAGTTTATGTAATAGATCTTTCAGTTTACAATAAAAGGTGTCAAGGGCAGAGTCTGGTGGGCGATAAATTATACAGACGATAAATGTTTTATTATAATTTTTAATCTCAATGAATAAGGACTCACAGAGATCATCCTCCAAATAAAAATCACAGATATTCATTTGGAAGCTACTTTTAACATAAAGGCAGACCCCTCCACCTGATCTATTTGGTCTGTTCTTAATGTGTAGACTATATCCATCAAGGTCAAGCAAATCGGTATTTGAAAAATCAGAAATTTATTTAGTTCAGGGATTGAAATTCAATTAAAATCCATATTGTGGAAATTTATTAACAATTGTTATTACATGTTGATATATTGTGACCCAAAAGAAAAAGGTGTTTAGCGGGCGACGCGAACTTGGTTTGGCGAGAGCCCAAAACTAGGTAACACCTAAACAAAAGAAGGTGATTTAGTGACGATCAGGGCGAAAGCTTTGTGTAAGTCTATACATAGGAAAATCACCCAAGGTCACAATACGATACATGAATCACAGTTGAGGTTGGGCAAAAGAGAATAGGAGAATTTTGAACTGCAAGCTTGCTTACTTATCACTGCCGAGATATTACCATTGGTACTGCTATCTTAAGTGGAAGATAGGGGGTTCAATCTCAAGACCGTTACAAGGAGAAACACCAGTTGATTTTATGTACAGAAATAATCAAGTGTTTTATACGGAACCTTTTGTAAGTAATATGGCAGGATGGTCAGAGTGCATGATACCACAAATTGAAACTCCGTATCCTAGAGAGGGTTCATTCACAGATGAGGGTATGGAATTGGCTAAAAGTCTAATTTTTGAAGGGTGTGGGGAGATCCCAATTGGGATTATAAGTATATGACCCAAAGCAGTAATTGTAAATTAAATGAACACAGATAATAGTTTTGATGTACTCTGCTTGACTGAAACCTGGCTAAAACCAAGTGATTATATTGGTCTAAATGAGTCTACTCCACCAAACTACTGTTAAAAGCATCATCTCCCCATCTTTTTTTCCAAGATGTCGCCGCCAAGTCCGGTCGCCGTCCAGGTCGCTCCACTTAGATTGTGTTTTTATTAACTTTTTTACCTACTTTTGCTTTCTCTTTTTACACACATAACCTCTGCACTGATCATTTACGAAAAAGAAACACTTTTGGACATTGGTAACCGCTTCACTGACCTGTTTCAAGACACTTTATCCTCCAATCCACCATGGACATCTGAGATTCTCTGGAACGCCGAGATGAACAATGACCACCTGAATAACCACCCGAGGCGACAGATCAAGAAACACTGCGGGAAACGCACTAGGATTCGCAAAAGATTGAGGAAAAAAACTCACAGTCTTCCTCTACCAAGCATTCTGCTCGCCAATGTCCAGTCTCTGGAGAATAAGATGGACGATCTTAGAGCCAGGATAAGTTTCCAACGGGACATTAGGGACTGTAACATCCTTTGTTTGTCAGAAACATGGCTCACGCCCCTGGTCCCGAACGCTGCTGTAATGCCGTCTGAAAACGTCTCTGTTTTACGGATGGACAGGACAGCTGAGGCCGGCAAATCCAAAGGTGGAGGAGTGTGTTTCATGATTAACAAGAAATGGTGTGACCCCAGGAATATCTCCACTCTGTCGCGCTCCTGCTCGCCTCATCTGGAACATTTATCTATTATCTACTGCCCATTCTATCTGCCCCGGGAGTTTTCATCGATCATCGTTACTGCTGTTTACATCCCACCACAAGCAGACACCGGTTTGGCTTTGTTTGAGCTTCACTATGCGCTCAGCGGCAACATCAACAAACAACCTGACGCTGCTATTATCATCGCTGGGGACTTTAACAAAGCCAACCTCAAGCAAGTTATGCCTAATTTTTATCAACATGTATCCTGTCCAACCAGTGGACCGAATACACTGGATCATTGCTACACTCAGTTTAAGAATGCCTACAAAGCTTGCTCACTACCGGCTTTCGGAAAATCGGACCATGCCGCCATTTTTCTCACACCGGAATATAAACAAAGGCTTGTTCAAGATCCCCCGGTGCAGAGGGTGATGACGTGATGGTCCACCCACTCAGAACCCATGCTACAGGCGGCTCTTGATGACGTAGATTGGGACATGTTTCGGGCAAGTTCATTTGATGTCAGCGAGTTCACGGATGTAGCATTAAGCTTTGTAAGCACGCTAATATGATACAAAAACTATAAGGACCTTCTCTAATCAGAAACCGTGGGTGGACAAAACAATCTGTGCAGCAGTAAACAAACTCACTGCTGCTTACAACGCCGGTCTTCTGTCGGGAAACATGAGCGAGTACAAAGCATCGTGCTATGCCCTCCGACGCGCAGTAAGAGCCGCCAAACACAGATACAGGGAACGCATAGAGTCACATTTCCAGCTAAATGACTCCCGACACATGTGGCAAGGACTAATGACCATCTGTGCCTTTGGAAAAAAATCCTCTGCAGAGGTGAGAGCAGATCCGTCGCAGGCTGATGAACTAAACTAAGTGGAATTCAGGAAGAGACAGCAGCAGCCCTATACTCCTCTTATGATCAGCTGGACACCTGTGGAGAGGGTGAGCAGCTTCAAGTACCTTAGTGTAAACATCTCCGAGGACCTGACTTGGACTACTCACATTCAAACAAAGGCTAACAAAGTCAGGCAAAGACTGTACCATCTGCGACAGATGAGGAAATTCAGGGTCTCACCTAGGGCTGCACGATTCTGGATAAATTTAGAATCACTTTTTTTTGGTCTCATATAGAGATCACGATTCTCCTACGATTCTTTTTTATTATTATTATTACTATTATCATTATAACAAGTATATAAATTAATGCTTTTATTTTGCAAGGATTCTTTAAATTGATAAAGTGTGACAATAACAAAATATTTATATTTCACAAATTTTGTTCTTCTGAACTCTCTATCAAAGAAACCTGAAAAAAATCTACTCATCTGTTTCAACAATAATAATAATAATAATAAATGTTTTTTTGAACAGAAAATCTAAATATTAGAATAATTTCTGAAGATCATGTGACACTGAACACTGGAGTAATGATGCTGAAAATACAGCTGTGCATGACAGAAATAAATTAGAGTTTAAAATACATTCAAGTAGAAAGCAGTTATTTTAAATTGTAAAAATATTTCACAACTTTACTGTTTTTGCTGTACTTTGGATCAAATAAATGCAGGTTTGGTGAGCAGATGAGACTTTAAAAAACATTACACATCTTATGGTTCAAAAACTTTTGACTGGTAGTGTATATATAATAGTGTTGCACGGTGCACAGATACTTCAAAAGTATCGCGATTCTCGGAAATTAAAAACATCACGATTCCTAAATTTATTAGTATCGATACTTCAAAGAATGACTGCGTTCCAGATTTGTAAGAGACGTATTTCATGTTGGTGTGTGCAACGCACGGTTCCAGTGCCTCCCTATGGACGTCTGTGTTTTTTTCCTCATGCACGCAGCAAAAAAGCACTACAGCGAGATGGCTGCATTAGTGGCTTTACTAAACTGATTTGGCTTTACTAAAATGTGTGCATAATCGCATTAAATAGTTTAAATAAGTTGTTCAGATGAACAAAGCACAAGGTTTTCTTGCATAATTAACATTTTAATTGTTTGGTCAGACAGTTCATATATAATATTCACATTAATCAGGGATTAAATGTGGAGTTATGTTCTGTATGCTAAATATGAAAAAGAGCGTATCTGCACAGCACCTATAACTGCGCTTTGTATCTGCTGATTGCTGATCGCGATTTACATGCTTGGCTCACTGACCCTGTAGGCTATACTCATTCATTTAATTCATAAACGAGATGTATCAGTTCATTCAACTCGTTCATGAATGAGAAGATCTCTCGATCTCGATCTCGTTCAACAAAGCACATGCTCCGTCACATCTTGAGTAACTCTTTGACAACATGAAACGTGGGTTGAAACCCGTGGGTTGAGAAAAAACCGACTCGCGCATCACTAGGCTGCATGTGCAAGCACAAGTGATACTGTGGCCACCGGTCCACGACTGGTAGAAAAAGATGACGCTCAATAAAGATGACGCTCATTAAAGCTCACTGCTGAGTTTTCTCCTCTGAAAGAAAAGGTTGCACAACTGACAGAATAAGTTACAATTTCTGAGATATTGCTGCTAAATTTTATTTCCTTTTTTTTTTTACTTGAATGCCATTGCTTAAAATGATATAATTTATCTTTTTACATTTAATCTTCTGAGTTCAGAAACATTGTTTAATATAATCGCTGTTCATATTTTTATTCAAAGTTCAGAGACAAGATACATTTATTACTCTTATGTTTCTTATGATAACTGAGATAATGCTGCTAAATTTATTCTTTCTTTACCTTGAATGTCATTGCTCTAATTAATTTTTTATATTTTTATATTTCATATTTTGTTCAAATGTTTAATATATATCTGCTGTTCATATGTTCATTTATTAGTGTGTTATATGATTAGAATGTTGTCCCGGTTTTAAAATAAAGCACAGCAATTATTTTTGAGAGTGTATTTTCCCTTTTCAGGAAAAGTATCGAAAAAGTATCGAAATAGCAATTCTTGACTAGGTATCGGTATCGAAGCAATTATTTTGCTATTGTGACAACACTAATATATAATACATTTAAAACCCCAGTTTTTATATTAGAATGATGAAAAAGTTGTTTAAATCAATGATTCAACGACTCACTCATAAACCTACTTCCCTTGTTTTATTACTGGATGAATCAGCGTTTTTGAACGATTCTCTTGAATTAAAAATTAATTCATTGACAAATACATTTTTAAGACACTTGTTGCCACCTAGTGGTGAAACACTGCAATCGACACGAACGTTCAAAAGGGGATTTGCTCTATTTTGATCGCTATCATATAGACATCAATGTTTATATCTGAACTATAAACTTTATCCCAGTATTTCTGTGATAATATAAATGACTGTAGGAAAGAAATAATACTGTGTAGTGGAAAAGACAGTTTGTGAAGATGTTTCTTACCAAACATGGTAACTGCTCTCTCTGTGTCAGCGGCAGTGCGAGAACGGATTTGAATGATCAGGTAAGACTTTGTCAAAGGTTTAACAGACTCGGGGAATCGTTGTCTTTTAGAAATGAGATCGAGAGAGTGTCTGAATCGAGATTGCGATCTTTTAACGATTAATCGTGCAGCTCTAGTCTCACCAGCAATCCTGAAAACGTTCTATTCAGGGGTTATAGAAAGTGTATTGACTCAGTGTATCTCAGTGTGGTATGGGAACAGCTCCAGTCAAGACTACAAAGCCCTGCAGAGAGTTGTGCGCTTAGCTGAGCGCATCTCCGGGTCTGCTTTCCCCTCTCTGCAGGACATCTACCTCAAACACTGCAAAAGCAGAGCTGTTAAAATCATCAAGGACTCTATCCACCCCAGTAACCATCTTTTCACTTTTCTGCCATCTGGTAAGCGCTTCCGTATCCTGATGGCAAAAACCGAGAGACTCAGGAGGAGTTTCTTCCCCCAAGCCATCAGGCTCCTAAACTCAAAATCAGCCACTTAACATCTTCATGTCTCCACTTAATTTTCACTTTATCAGTAAGATATTCTTTATTCACTACCTCACATTGACACACTGACAGTGTCAACCTGTTTGCACATTTGCCTCTTGTACATTCCTGTGTATCTTAATATTTAGGACTTCAGTTTACTTTCTGCTCATTATTTTGTTTTCTATATTTAATTCTACAATATACATATTTTTTTATACTTTATTCTTATATTTTTATGGTTTACTTTTATTTCATTCTTTCATAGCTATATTTATGTATATTTTCATCTGTGTCGTATTCTTTAAAAATTGCACTGTCCATGGAGTGCACCTGATTCAAATTTCACTCCTGGTTATATATGCTATATTTAATTGTGTATGTGACGAATAAAAATCTTGAATCTTGAATCTCATTTATCACCAGTAAACCTGACCGATCACTACCACTTTGTTCATTTAAATGGGGAGTCATCTCATTTATCACCAGTAAAATATGGAGTGCCACAAGGATCTGTCCTAGGTTCTCTGCTATTTTCAATATACATGTTGCCCCTTGGTAATATTATTAGAAAATACGGGATTAGTTTCCTCTGCTATGCTGATGATACTCAACTATATATCTCAATGAGACCAGATGAAACTTCTAAATTATCTAAGCTAACAGAGTGTGTTAAAAATGTAAAAGATTTCATGACCAATAATTTTCTCCTATTAACTTTGGATAACACAGTACACAGTTTCTCATAGATTACAATTTGCAACTAGATGGATGTACTGTTACTTCCTCTACAGTCACAAATCTGGGTGTGATATTAGACAACAACTTGTCTTTTGAAAACCATATTTCCCATGTTACAAAAACATAATTCTTCCATCTTAGAAACACTGCCAAGCTATGAAACATGTTAACTGTTTCTGATGCAGAAAAGCTAGTTCATGCATTCATGACACTATTGTAATGCACTGCTTGGTTGTTGTCCTGCCTTTTCAATAAACAAGCTACAGGTAGTCCGAAATGCAGTGGCTAGAGTTCTTACCAGGTCAAGAAAATATGATCATATTACCCCAATTCTACAGTCTCTGCAAATGGGTGCTTTCTCTTTGTCCTCCACAAATTAAGCTACTGTAGGTAGTTCGGTATATTATTAACTAGGATTTAGACAAGCTTCAGTCTGGATCCAGAACACCTGAGAAGAGATGATGCCAACCCCTCAGAGGGCCTCAGATGATGCTAACACTGAAACCATCCATCTTCTTCCGCTTATCCGGGGCCGGGTCGCGGGGGCAGCAGTCTAAGCAGAGAACCCCAGACTTTCCTCTCCCTAGACACTTCCTCCAGCTCTTCTGGGGGGACACCGAGGCGTTCCCAGGCCAGCCGGGAGACATAGTCTCTCCAGCGTGTCCTAGGTCTTCCCCGGGGTCTCCTCCCAGTGGGACGTGCCCGGAACACCTTCCCGGGAAGGCGTCCAGGAGGCATCCGGAACAGATGCCCGAGCCACCTCAGCTGACCCCTCTCGATGTGGAGGAGCAGCGGCTCTACTCTGAGCTCCTCCCGGGTGACTGAGCTTCTCACCCTATCTCTAAGGGATCGCCCAGCCACCCTGCGGAGAAAGCTCATTTCGGCCGCCTGTATCCGGGATCTTGTCCTTTCGGTCATGACCCAAAGCTCATGACCATAGGTGAGAGTAGGAACGTAGATTGACCGGTAAATCGAGAGCTTCGCCTTGCGGCTCAACTCTTTCTTCACCACGACAGACCGGTACATCGACCGCATTACTGCAGAAGCTGCACCGATCCGTCTGTCAATCTCCCGTTCCATCCTTCCCTCACTCGTGAACAAGACCCCAAGATACTTAAACTCCTCCACTTGAGGCAGGAACTCTCCACCAACCTGAAGTGGGCAAGCCACCCTTTTCCGACTGAGGACCATGGCCTCGGATTTGGAGGTGCTGATTCTCATCCCAGCCGCTTCACACTCGGCTGCAAACCGTCCCAGTGCATGCTGAAGGTCCTGGCTTGATGAAGCCAACACGACAACATCATCCGCAAAGAGCAGAGACGAAATCGTGTTGTCACCAAACCTGACCCCCTCCGGCCCCTGGCTGCGCCTAGAAATTCTGTCCATAAAAATCATGAACAGAACCGGCGACAAAGGGCAGCCCTGCCGGAGTCCAACACGCACCGGGAACAAGTCTGACTTACTGCTGGCAATACGAACCAAGCTCCTGCTCCGGTCGTACAGGGACCGGATAGCCCTTAGCAAAGGGCCCCGGACCCCATACTCCCGGAGCACCCTCCACAGGCCGCCGCGAGGGACACAGTCGAATGCCTTCTCCAAATCCACAAAGCACATGTGGACTGGTTGGGCAAACTCCCATGAACCCTCCAGCACCCCGTAGAGGGTATAGAGCTGGTCCAGTGTTCCACGGCCTGGACGAAAACCACACTGTTCCTCCTGAATCCGAGGTTCTACTATCGGCCGGATTCTCCTCTCCAGTACCCTGGCATAGACTTTCCCAGGGAGGCTGAGAAGTGTGATCCCCCTGTAGTTGGAACACACCCTCCGGTCCCCCTTCTTAAAAAGAGGGACCACCACCCCGGTCTGCCATCCCAGAGGCACCGTCCCCGACTGCCACGCGATGCTGCAGAGGCGTGTCAGCCAAGACAGCCCCACAACATCCAGAGACTTGAGGTACTCAGGGCGGATCTCATCCACCCCAGGATTTTCTTGACTACCTCGGTGACTTCAGCTTGGGTGATGGACGAGTCCACATCTGAGCCCTCAGCCTCTGCTTCCTCAATGGAAGACGTGACAGCGGGATTGAGGAGATCCTCGAAGTATTCCTTCCACCGTCCAACGACATCCCCAGTTGAGGTCAACAGCTCCCCACCTCTACTGTAAACAGCATTGGTAGGGCGCTGCTTCCCTCTCCTGAGGCGCCGGACGGTTTGCCAGAATCTCTTCGAGGCCGACCGATAGTCCTTCTCCATGGCCTCACCGAACTCCTCCCAGGCCCGAGTTTTTGCCTCCACAACCACCCGGGCTGCAGTCCGCTTGGCCTGCCGGTACCTATCAGCTGCCTCAGGAGTCCCACAAGCCAACCAGGCCCAATAGGACTCCTTCTTCAGCTTGACGGCATCCCTTACTTCCGGTGTCCACCACCGGGTTCGGGGATTGCCGCCTCGACAGGCACCGGAGACCTTACGGCCACAGCTCCGAGCGGCCGCTTCGACAATGGAGGTGGAGAACATGGTCCACTCGGACTCAATATCTGCAGCCTCCCTCGGGATCCGGTCGAAGCTTTGCCGGAGGTGGGAGTTGAAGATCTCTCTGACAGGAGGCTCTGCCAAACGTTCCCAGCAGACCCTCACAGTACGTTTGGGTCTGCCGAGTCTGTCCAGCTTCCTCCCCCGCCATCGGATCCAACTCACCACCAGGTGGTGATCAGTTGACAGCTCCGCCCCTCTCTTCACCCGAGTGTCCAAGACATACGGCCGGAGGTCGGATGAAACGACCACAAAGTCGATCATCGACCTACGGCCTAGGGTGTCATGGTGCCACGTGTACTGATGGACACCCTTATGCTTGAACATGGTGTTCGTTATGGACAAGCTGTAACTAGCACAGAAGTCCAATAACTGAACACCACTCGGGTTCAGATCAGGGGGGCCGTTACTCCCAATCACGCCCCTCCAGGTGTCACTGTTGTTGCCCACGTGGGCGTTGAAATCCCCCAATAAAACGACGGAGTCCCCAGTCGGAGCACTTTCCAGCACCCCTCCCAGAGACTCCAAGAAGGCCGGGTACTCTGCACTGCCGTTCGGCCCGTAGGCACAAACGACAGTGAGAGACCTATCCCCGACCCGAAGGCGCAGGGAAGCGACCCTCTCGTTCACCGGGGTAAACTCCAACACATGGCAGCTGAGCTGGGGGGCTATAAGCAGACCCACACCAGCCCGCCGCCTCTCACCATGGGCAACTCCAGAGTGGTGAAGAGTCCATCCTCTCTCGAGGGGTGTGGTTCCAGAGCCCAAGCTGTGCGTAGAGGTGATCCCGACTATCGCTAGTCGGAACCTCTCAACCTCACGCACAATCTCGGGCTCCTTTCCCGCCAGTGAGGTGACATTCCACGTCCCTAGAGCTAGTTTCCGTGTCCAGGGATCGGGCTGTCGAGGCCCCCGCCTTCGACTGCTGCCCGATTCTCTAAGCACCGGCCCCTTACAGTCCCTCCTGTAGGTGGTGAGCCCACGGGAAGGCGTGAACACTGAACCAACATACAGAAATACAAAATTTTGCTATGAATTTGATTGCATCATACAATATATTATACTATACTATATATTGCTGTTAATAGTGTTCATTGTCTGTTTGATTACATCTTTAATTGATTTTTCCATACATTTCTGCCATATGCACATAAACTGACAGTCACCAATATATATATATACATACACTTTTTTTACTAAAGCATTATTTATCTTAAATTACAGTGAAAATACAAAATATATAAAATAATATAATATAATATAATATAATGTGTGTATATAATATAATGACAATAACCTATATTTTTGTCCAGAGTAATTATTATTTATAGTTGAAACTAAAAATGTCATTCTAATTCTGCATATATGTTATCAGAGATTAAAAAAAAAAACAACACGTATCGTATCAGCCATGAAAAGAAAATATCAGTTACACAAGATGATATGTGTGTGATCATGAAATCAGAGACGATTCACTTGACGAAATCCAATCAGAAGTGGTCACCAACCATGCATTTTAAACACGACATGTCAATACCAATTATAAACTGTAATCCCTCTTGTCTGATCACTTCTGATTGGATCATCCAAGCTGGATGTTAATCCTAGGTGTAAACAGGGTCATATGGATAGAGTTTGCTGCTTTCCACCTGATTCACTCTCTATCATCATCTCTCCTGCATCCCCTTTTACCAACATTAACCATACTGTAATCTCAATGTTCTGCTATGTTTGGAGCAGCTTTGCTTATTAAGGGGTTTGAATGGAGGACAATAAGTACATGCAACCAGATGTTGTGCTAGAAATGTGCACTAAAGGGACCATAAGAGGGTTCTGGGCTGCCTACAAGGCAGAGTACTCCTTTCCACAAATGTCCATAACGAGCGTTCCCGTACTTCCAAAGCTCCCACGCCATATGGCCTTTACTGAAGCAAAGCTGCGTGCGGAGCCTTGTTCACTCACTACGGCCATGGACCACCAGCTTGGAATGTCTTATAACCAAAAGCTCCTCCCTTGATCATATGAGCATATCCTTGGCAAGATTGTTCAGATGTAATGTGGAGCAGAATACAGCTGGCAGGTAAAAAATTATAAAATAAAAAATGTGTGCACTAGAAACCTCAGGCTACTGAAAGCTAGAGACTGCTAGGTTCTGTGTCTATCATTTTCTCTCTGTGTGCAAGTCTCAGTCTGTCTGATCCACTCTGAAGATGAGACAGCAGTGTGCAGCTCGGTCTCAGTGGTTTGGACTATTTTTACAGCACACAGTGAAGGAGAAAAGTGACGACAAGGTCACCTCTTGCTTTAGGTAGATAAAACTTTGCTATAATGAGTTGTGGACACTGTTAGTAGAGCATATCTTATCTCCAACCATTAAAGATTTTTTGTTCCATTCCATTTTTGATCTACACCTGAGCCAGCATTTATGAAAAACAGAAGCCTGTGAAAAAAAAAATACTAAAGAAATAAACAAACAATGAATGAATGACATTGTATGAACATTATTTCTGTGGAGACACAGCCAAACTCACAATACAGCCTTAAGTGTTATATATATATATATATATATATATATATATATATATATATATATATATATATATTACACTTAAGGCTGTATTGTGAGTTTGGCTGTGTCTCCACAGAAATAATGTTCTGGTGGAATTCAGAAAAAATAACCGTATGGTGATTCTGGATGCAATCCTGACTGAGGACTGAGAGTAAGAAACCCAAAAATTATCATAATAATTTTTTAAGTGACATGACATTCGGCCAAGTATGGTAACCCATACTCAGAATTCGTGCTCTGCTTTTAACCCATCCAAAGTGCACACACACAGAGCAGTGAACACACACCCGGAGCAGTGGGCAGCCATTTATGCTGCAGCGCCCAGGGAGCAGTTGGGGGTTCAGTGCCTTGCTCAAGGGCACCTTAGTCATGGTATTGCAGGTGGAGAGAGAACTGTACATGCACTCCCCCCACCCACAATTCCTGCCGGCCCAAGGCTCGAACTCACAACCTTTCGATTGGAAGACCGACTCTGTAACCATTAGGCCACGACTTCCCTACTTAATAAAGTGTAGTTGATGCAAAATATGTACATGAGTTTGTTGTTATTAACCATTAAGATTTTAGGTAAGAAATGAAAAAATAAATAAATAAATACACACCATTTTTGTTGTTTTGCTATTAACCTAAATCTTTAGCATTTACCTAAAGTTTGTGATCAACTTTATTTATTTACTTACTTATATTCAAAAACAAATTCAAATACTTTAATATAAATACTGTATACACTACAGTTGAAAAGCTGGGGTCAGTAAGTCCCTTATGCTCAACAAGGCAGCATTTATCTTATCAAGAAATGCATAGAAAAATAATATTGTGAAATTTTATTACAATCTATAATATTTGTTCCCTTTCAGTCGGTCACTCTCGACGCCACGTCGGTGACCGTCGAATATGGGATATCGCTTCGATAGACCAATCTACTTCGAGTGTAAACTAAACGAGCCAATGCACATTGGCATCCAATTATTGCATCCAGCTGCCGCTGATCACTGCGTGAGTATAAGAAGGCAGCAGGTGCAATGCATTCCAGCTTTTTGCTTCGGAGCCGAGCGTTAATATTGCTCTGCTCAACTGTGTCTGCTGTGAACTACGAGTTCAGCACGCTCTCGGAAGCTTTGTGTGTTGGCGAGACGGCGCTTCAGCGGCGGTCGTTCCTGTGTCGAGTGGATTGCACACTTCAGGCCGAACCCTCGTGGCTGGATGATTGGTTTCTCGGGGTGGCGCGCTCGCTGGTTCTCAGCGCCCCACCCCAATGCCTTTCTTTCCGGAAGTGCATGACGAGCTTACCAAGACGTGGATGGCACTTTTTACTGCCAAAAACCGGCCGGTGGGCTCCTCCTCCCTCACCACCCTCGATGCCGGTGCAGCAAAGGGGTATTCAGGAATCCCGTCAGTGGAGTGGGCGGTAGCGATGCACTTGTGTCCTAACTCCGCCACCTCCTGGCGTGGAGACCCGGTGCTCCCTTCCCGGGCCTGTAGGAACTCGCGGAGGCCGCGGCGCCACTTACACCACTCGGCCTATTACATATGAGACCGCTCCAGCACTGGCCTTATGGCCGAGTCCCGAGGTGGGCGTGGAAGCGCGGCACTCACCGGGTCCAAGTTACCCCGGTCTGTCGCCAAACCCTCACTCCGTAGTCACATTGCATTTCTCTGGGCAGGGGTGCCCCTAGAGCAGATCTCCAGGCATGCTGTGGTGTACACGGATGCCTTCACCACCGCCTGGGGGGCCACGTACAACGGGCATGCAGTCTCAGGGGTTTGGATGGGCCCGCAGCTGCAGTGGCACAACAATTGCCTAGAGTTGTTAGCAGCACACCTTGCCTTGAACCCTCTCAAAGGTCTCTTATGAGGCAAGCATGTGCTGGTCCGAATGGACAACACTGCGACCGTTGCGTACATCAACCAACAAAGTGGTCTGCACTCTCGTTGCATGTCGCAACTCGCCTGCCACCTCCTCCTTTGGAGTCAGAAGGTTCTGAGGTCATGTACCGTTCACATTCCAGGCCTGCTCAGTCGTACAGCCGATGAGCTGTCTCGAGCAATACTTCCGGGAGAATGGCGACTCCATCCCCTGACAGTCCAGCTGATTTGGAGGCGGTTCGGAGCCGCTCAGGTAGACCTGTTTGCTATTTGCTCGGCACGGACGTACTGGCACACAGCTGGCCGCGGGACCTACGCAGGTAGGCGTTTCCCCCAGTGAGCCTTCTCGCACAGACACTGTGCAAAGTCCAGGAAGACGAGGAGCAAGTCTTGCTAGTAGCGCCGTATAGGCCCACGCGGACCTGGTTCTCCGAACTAGTGCTCCTTGCGACAGCCCCTCCTTGGCCAATTCCTCTGAGGAAGGATCTACTGACGCCTTGAAGTGGAACCTGTTCGTCGAGTGGCATTCTTCTCACCGAGAAGACCCCCGAAGATGCCCGATTGTGGTCGTGCTGTCCTTTCTGCAGCAAGGGCTGGAGCGAAGGCTGTCTCCCTCCAACCTCAAAGTCCAGGTTGCTGCTATTGCTGCGTACCATGACCCCGTGAATGGGAAGTCTTTGGGCATGACCTCATCATCAGGTTCCTTAGAGGGGCCAGGAGGTTAAATCCTTCCCGGCCCCCCTGTATACCCTCTTGGGACCTGTCTCTAGTGCTTAAATCACTACAGCAGGGCCCATTTGAGCCTTTGCATTCAGTTGAGCTAAAGTTTCTTTCATTGAAAACTCTGCTCCTGCTTGCACTGGCCTCCATCAAGAGGGTAGGGGACCTGCATGCATTTTCAGTCGATGATTCGTGCCTAGAGTTCGGGCCGGCTGACTCCCAGGTAATCCTGAGGCCCCGGCCTGGCTACGTGCCCAAGGTTCCCACTACACCCTTCAAAGACCAAGTGGTGAACCTGCAAGCGCTGCCCCTGGAGGAGGCAGACCCAGCCCTGGCATTGCTTTGTCTCGTCCGAGCACTAAGGTGCTACATAGACCGGACACAAAGCTCCAGACCTCAGACCAGCTCTTTGTCTGTTACGGAGGCCGGCAGAAGGGGAGTGCCATCTCTAAGCAAAGGATGGCACACTGGATTGTGGATGCCATAACCCTGGCTTATCAGGCTCAGGATGTGCCCTGCCCGTTCAGGTTGTGAGCTCACTCAACTAGTTGTATTGCACCCTTCTGTGCGCTGGCTCGTGGCGCCTCGCTGACAGATATTTGTAGAGCTGCGGGCTGGGCGACCCCTAACACGTTCGCTAGGTTCTATAGCCTTCGTGTAGAGCTACCTCAAACGGGTAGTGGCACTGAGAGGCCCCCGGTTAGTGTCGGCTTGCTTAAACTGCTCCAGAGTGTCCGTACTGTAGACCCTGTTAAGATCCTCCATCACCCTAAGCAGCTGGACGCAGCTGGACGCAGCGGAACGTCCGGCGCCAGGCCTTCATGATGTATCCGTGAGAACCACAGAAGGGTGGGTTCCATATTGAGACCTAAGCGGTACACATATGTGTATAGTCCACGGTATAGCCTTAGAGCCCGTGTTTCCCCGGCAGACTTCTGCCTTCCCAAGAGGGTTTTTAATAACCTCAAATTTCTCCATATACTCCTAAACGGATGCTATATGTGTATTTGCCTCCGAGACCTCCTTCGGGAAGGATGGGGCTTCCGCAGCATCCTGGTTCCAAGCGGACGGGGTACGTTTTCCCAGTGTTATCCAATCTCACCCAGTGAGGTAGTGCTTTGACAACGGTGAGTGGAGCTACTTGTTCTAAGCCCCGGCCTACACCTAATAGGGGCGCAGGTGGCTCGCACAGGGCACTGGAAGGGGCAGCACCCATGGCGCTTTGATAGGGATCCCATATTCATCAGTCACCAATGTGGCATCGAGAGTGACCGACTGAAAGGGGAACGTCTCGGTTACATATGGTAACCCTCGTTCCCTGAAGGAGGGAATGGAGACGCCACGTCCCGTCGTCATGGTTGCTGTACCGCCGCTGACCTGCCGGGTCGCCGGCACGGCTCCTCAGCGAAAAACTGGAATGCATTGCACCTGCTGCCTTCTTATACTCACGCAGTGATCAGCGGCAGCTGGATGCAATAATTGCATGCCAATGTGCATTGGCTCATTTAGTTTACACTAGAAGTAGATTGGTCTATTGAAGCAATAACCCATATTCGTCGGTCACCAACGTGGCGTCTCCGTTCCCTCCTTCAGGGAACGAGGGTTACCATACCTAACCGAGACGTTTTCGATTTTAATATATTTTAAAATAATAAATTTTAATTAGTCAGTATCATTATTCCAGTCTTCAGTCACATGATCATAATTAGTGTCAAAGGAATCATTCTAATATGCTGTTGTGCTGCTTAATTATTATTTTTATTATTATTTTTTTTTTTATAAATCATGTCATTCTGTGATGAATATATATGCAAATTAGAAGATAAAAAGAGAATAAGTACAAAGAAAAATGCATTATACATTAACTGTTTTACAAAGTCAGAGTAATCATTTACTAAATAAATATATACATTTAAAAGTCTTTGGTACATTCAGTTCATTCATCTTTTTCATGGAAATATCGTTCATGATACAAAAATGAAAATACTTCTACTTTAAAAGTACAAATATAAGATTTTCAATAAGCTCATAAAAATTGCATGTAAAATGCATGTAAGCTGTTGTAACTGCCAGCTTCTCTGAAAAAAATAAAATAAATAAAAATAAAAAAAGCAGTTTTTCTAGTAGATATAACATGACAAATAGGACAGTTTGAGCAGATACTGAAAGGATGCAGGTTCCTACTTCAGTACTGCAGCTCACCTCTATTATCTCTCTATCTGATATTGACAAACCTGGCTAAAGGTGTGATTATAAGGACAACTTTCAACATGACAACTTTTTCAAAGCCTTTCATTTTCACCATCTATTTTCTGTGCAACAACTAAATAAGGTCAGTTGGTCGAACAGTAATTATAACCAGTTAACACTTCATAACAAGATCAATTTCAGCTAAACATTCCCGGTCACAGAACTGGTGGGTTGAATTCTCTCAGGATTAGCACAATTTTTTTTATTGTTTACCACACGTTTCCTCTGTGATCTGACCCTAATCAACAAATAAGGCCATGGCTAAATACCAGACAGAACACAGCTTTTGTGAAAAAGAAAAATCTCTATAAAAATTATTGGTTGTGATCAAATTTAATACACAAATCAATTGAAAGTGCTCAATGATATTCATATGGCAATCACTTCTAATCGCTTCTGATATATCCATCCTCACTGCAAACATGAAATGGTATATAATTGGATATGTTAATAACAATCAAACTGACTGTACACAATTGCATCTGTGTAATTCAGAGATCAAAACAAAAAAAAGATTTGGAACTATGTCAATGTCAATGTCAATGTCACCTTTATTTATATAGCGCTTTAAACAAAATACATTGCGTCAAAGCAACTGAACAACATTCATTAGGAAAACAGTGTCAATAATGAAAAAATGATAGTTAAAGGCAGTTCATCATTGGATTCAGTTATGTCATCTCTGTTCAGTTATATAGTGTCTGTGCATTTATTTGCAATCAAGTCAACGATATCGCTGTAGATGAAGTGTCCCCAACTAAGCAAGCCAGAGGCGACAGCGGCAAGGAACCGAAACTCCATCGGTGACAGAATGGAGAAAAAAACCTTGGGAGAAACCAGGCTCAGTTGGGGGGCCAGTTCTCCTCTGACCAGACGAAACCAGTATTTCAATTCCAGGCTGCAGCAAAGTCAGATTGTGCAGAAGAATCATCTGTTTCCTGTGGTCTTGTCCTGGTGCTCCTCTGAGACAAGGTCTTTACAGGGGATCTGTATCTGGGGCTCTAGTTGTCCTGGTCTCCGCTGTCTTTCAGGGATGTAGAGGTCCTTTCTAGGTGCTGATCCACCATCTGGTCTGGATACGTACTGGATCCGGGTGACTGCAGTGACCCTCTGATCTGGACACAGACTGGATCTGGTTGCCACGGTGACCTCGGAACAAGAGAGAAACAGACAAATATTAGCATAGATGCCATTCTTCTAATGATGTAGCAAGTACATAGGTTGTTATGGGAAGTGTTTCCGGTTCCGGTTTACCTAATTAATGCAGCCTAAAAATCCTTTAACGGATTTGGATAATAAAAGCATATTAGTATGTTATGTGTATGCCAGGTTAAAGAGATGGGTCTTTAATCTAGATTTAAACTGCAAGAGTGTGTCTGCCTCCCGAACAATGTTAGGTAGGTTATTCCAGAGTTTGGGCGCCAAATAGGAAAAGGATCTGCCGCCTGCAGTTGATTTTGATATTCTAGGTATTATCAAATTGCCTGAGTTTTGAGAACGTAGCGGACGTAGAGGATTATAATGTAAAAGGAGCTCATTCAAATACTGAGGTGCTAAACCATTCAGGGCTTTATAAGTAATAAGCAATATTTTAAAATCTATGCGATGCTTGATAGGGAGCCAGTGCAGTGTTGACAGGACCGGGCTAATATGGTCATACTTCCTGGTTCTAGTAAGAACTCTTGCTGCTGCATTTTGGACTAGCTGTAGTTTGTTTACTAAGCGTGCAGAACAACCACCCAATAAAGCATTACAATAATCTAACCTTGAGGTCATAAATGCATGGATTAACATTTCTGCATTCTACATTGAGAGCATAGGCCGTAATTTAGATATATTTTTGAGATGGAAAAATGCAGTTTTACAAATGCTAGAAACGTGGCTTTCTAAGGAAAGATTGCGATCAAATAGCACACCTAGGTTCCTAACTGATGACGAAGAATTGACAGAGCAACCATCAAGTCTTAGACAGTGTTCTAGGTTATTACAAGCAGAGTTTTTAGGTCCTATAATTAACACCTCTGTTTTTTCAGAATTTAGCAGTAAGAAATTACTCGTCATCCAGTTTTTTATATCGACTATGCAATCCATTAGTTTTTCAAATTGGTGTGTTTCACCGGGCTGCGAAGAAATATAGAGCTGAGTATCATCAGCATAACAGTGAAAGCTAACACCATGTTTCCTGATGATATCTCCCAAGGGTAACATATAAAGCGTGAAGAGTAGCGGCCCTAGTACTGAGCCTTGAGGTACTCCATACTGCACTTGTAATTGATAGGATACATCTTCATTCACTTCTACGAACTGATGGCGGTCATATAAGTACGATTTAAACCATGCTAATGCACTTCCACTGATGCCAACAAAGTATTCAAGTCTATGGCATAATGTATCGAGGTTCATTTTGTAATATAAAATAAATCCTTTCATTGGTTGGCTCATTTATCTTCAATTAGTGATTTGATTTAGATTTAGGTACCACCTGAATCACATTTTTCACTAATCTGGTTTGTGTTTACCAAGTCAGTGTCACTTGCATGACAGGAACAGTACATTTTAACAAATATTTGTCATGAAACATCGGCACAGTTTGCACACACAGATCAAAGGTTTCAATAGCTGCAAATTAAAACTTACCACAGAAAATCATCTTCTCGGTTTTTATTACAGGGGGATTATGTGGGTTAAAATGGATAATACTCATCCATGATGGCATTTGTATTAAAGCCCAAACTAATGAGAAAACTCTGACCTAAAGACTGCTGTTTCCATCATGCACTTAAGAGCTGCACATACATTTGTTCAATTCTTCTATTTGCTTTAAGCATTAATATATGATGTTATATTAGATGGGAGCATAGATACTGTAGATATACAGATACAATTTGCCATGTAGACCCACAGAAAGCTGCTTGTTTTGAAAGTGACTTATGAATGAGCTGTGCTTTAATTATTGCTACACTATTGATGCTAAAAAAATTAACATTTGTGGATATTTCGCTAATGTACCAAATAGCATAGCTACCATATTTATCATTACGATTTCTTCTATTCATGTACTAATTAAAGTAACAATCTCACCTTGTCTGACATACTCTTCTGTCTCCTGGTGCACCAGCTCTGCAACACATCTTCCATAGCGCAGGTGTCCATCCTGCTGGTAGGCCTTCAGTGTTTTGCTGGAACTGTATGATTTCTGTGACATTATATGGCAGTTCTCACTGTCCTGAGAGGATATGGTGTAGTGCAGATCCTCTCCACGCTGACCCAGTGTCAGAGAGCGCTGCCGTCTATCCTTCAGATCCATCACTGCAGGAGCTAACAGACAATTATGTCAATTACCTGCAGAGGGAGACATGGAAGACATTAGGGCTTTGCAATGTGAAAATAAGTCCTAACCAGTTTCACAGCAGGCAGGATACTATGAGTGACGTGTTAGACAGACATGTTTGATAAATGCACCGTGTTTTTAAAGATATGGTGACAAGCTGAAAAATAGTTCAGCTTTAGTGTTTGATTCACTTCAGTCGTTCTGTGTGAACGTTCCCTTATATGTTTGTCTCAGTGTTTTCGTTTACACACAAATAGTCGCTTTAATTTCAACTAGTTGAAACCTTTCCAATGATATATGGCACTGTAAGGTGTTTTCCTATTCCTAATTATGATGGTCATATTTCAAACAAAATGCTTTTACTTGGTTATAAATTTAAAAAGCAGAACCCACAAGTTGCATATAATATTGCATACTGTATATGCATTGCAAAGTACAAATTATATGCTTATAAACATCACCATTTTTGTGTGTTTGTAGATAACTTGCTAGCCACTCAGTTAACTTGTTCTTCTGGTTAAAATGCAAAATAACAACATGAAAATATCAACAACACAAAAAAGTCAAGTAAAGTCACATTGACTTATAAAGTGCTTTCACAATACGAATAGTTTCAAAATAGCTAGATAGAAAATCATGATGTTAATGTTTATAATTTCTATACTATTACTTATAGTTGTATTTAGCTGAGCTGAGTGATAATATAGTTTACATTTTGCAACAGTCCAAGCAATCAAGATGTTGAGAAAATCTCTACAGCATATTTCACCCTATGTAAGTATAGCCTACTGTGTGTGAATGAATTTGAATATACTTACATATCCAACTTTATATACAGAGCTGTGCGATAGTATAGTTACATCATATGATGGTGGAGATTTGCTATATAGAATATGTTGCTTTACACAAGTGTACTGTATGTATGCAAATAATTATAGATTACATTTATATACAGCTTCATATATAGAGCTGTGCAATTATACAGTTAACATTTTGTGACAATATTTACAATTATGTTGCCAAGATTTGCTATATAGTATTGCTTAATGTGAGTATACAGTATGTGTGCTCTGAATTATCATTTTAATGCATTTTGAGAGCAGTTTTCTACAATATAGTTACATTTGCAAGATAAAAGTTCTTTTAACTCACACATTCTATTTTTTAAATGGTTGTAACATGATGATTTCTTGATTTTCTGTTCAAGTTGCACTTTTGTAAAAGCTTCCATAGGACGATTTATGCATGCCAATTTGATAAACAGAAAAATATGTCTATTTGTACCTGATAAAACCAACAGTTGCTTCTCTATTAGCATCCTCATGATGTCTTATTATCAGGTAGAGACACAGAGACTTGATCACACCCTCCCACTCTACATCTGTGTCGGTGTGCTGAGTAAGCCAGGCATGGGAGCCACTGGAGGGTACAATCAAAACATTGAGTTTTTGGCAGAAAGCCTGTTGTTTAGGACTTTTACATAATTTAGTCCTGAAAAATAGCACTCTAAATGTTACATATGGGGAAACTGAGGCAATGAAAGAGATACTACACCTCTGCAAATTACCCTTAGGTCTTTTAGGACACGTTACTCTACTACAGAAACTAAACGGCCAAGGCTAATATTTTCGCCTCAATTTTTAAAATGTAAGTCCTTTTACCGTCAATTTCACCCAGGAGATTAATAAAGTACCATCCTTCGCTATCCCATCCACTTACTGTAAATTACCGCTTGGTTTCACTTACAATAGTTAAAGTGGCAGTTGGCAGAGAACTACTAGAGTTGAATCAATTACACCCTGCGAATGTAAATGAAGAGGTGAACTCATTTTGTCAGTTTTTATTAGAGAAAGTCTTATGTCTGACACATATAACCACCAAAATAAGGAAATATGGGTTAAGGCTGGTAAAGCATTGTTAGATCTAATTTAAATCTACTTCACAAAGTGAAAGTCTATCGGCATCTGACCAGAAACATTTTCAGAGAGTGTTCTGACTGTGACATTGTTTTTGAAAGAAGTCTCTTATATTCATCAAGAATGATTTATTTGACTAAAAACTACAGTAAAAACAATACTATTGTGATTTCTTTCTTTTTTTCTGTTTATAATTGCTATTTTGTATTTGAATATATTAAAGTGAAATGTATTACTATGATGGCAAGTTATTCTAATATGCTGATTTGGTGTTCAAGAAAAATTTATTCTCATTATTCATGTTTATATTAATATTTGATTAATATGTATTTTGTATATATTATTTAATATATTTGAATATATTTTATTTACTAACAGTAGTGGAAACATATGTATAGACTCATTGTGACACTGTCACACAACGACTTCTTTTATAACGCTCATTATGTATTAAGATGGTTTTATATCTATATATTTGAGTTTCAATGGTTTTACATGTTAGGGTTAGGGTCCCGTTTTTTGCGCTTTTTTTGAAGCTTTGATTGTGTTTACAGTGTGCAATATAACATGTGTTTGTAGCCGATCTGACTCGAATCAGACAAATTAAAGAGTCGATTAGGACTGTGGTTGAAACACGAGCCGAATTCCTCAGTAAGGCAACAGGAAGTCATAAAACCTTCTGTGCCACAAGTCCCAAGCAAGATAACCAACCAACCAACGCTTTCACACAACAGCTTTCAACATTAACACCACTAGAACAATTATTGACAATTTCAATTCGGAGAAGAGATTGTCAAATTTGGGGCAAGTGAGATGCAACGTCGGACATCACATGTAAACCATGAGAGTTATACACAATATCCTTAAACACTTCCCCCACCTAGCACAACCAGACTGAAATTCCTAAGGGGGGGAGGGGTGGGGGGCTTTGAACCTCTGGTCTCCACAGAAATCTTTGTCAAAAGATAATGACACAGAAACTGTCTTTTCTACATATATATGGACCAAGATGAACTCAAAAAGACTTATAAATGAATATCATTCCATCGCTTCACTCCATATTCATTTATGTGTAACCCACACATTTGACTATCATGTTTATAATCCCTTATTGTGTATGTCTTTTAATAACTATTGGATAGCTTAAGGATACATATTCATGTTTCATATGTATGTGCTTGAATCTGCTTGCTTGAAACAGTCATGACCATCAGTTATTTGTCAAATGTATCATATTCTTGTTATAGGAATCATGTCCAAAATTAGACCCTGCAAGAGCGGGAAAATTCGGACCAAATTCGGATGTGCTTGATAAGATAACATATGATTTATGATACCCCCGAGCCAAGACAATATCTGATTGGTCAAGACAACATTTGAGGTGTGGCCAACAGGCCAGTTTAAATACTCAGGACACCATAAAATTCTGCTTTTAGCTTTGCTCTGCTATTAGTCATGTATGCTTTTAGTTTTAGCCTTGCTTCTGCTATTAGTCATGCCTGCTTTTAGCTTTTAGCTTGTAGCTTTGCTTCCTAGCTTTGCTTTTAGCCATACTTTAAGCGTTCTTTGAGCACGGTTCCAGCGTGCTTCGGCCTGCACGCCTGCTGCTACTTAGCCATGATGAGAAGAAACACCACCTAGTCTCGCCAAACTTTACTTCTTTTCTTTTCCGTTTGAGAGTTTTGTGTTCTGAGTTAAGTTTTGTAACGTCGAGTCTCCGACGTCTGACCTCGAGTGCCCGTTTCAACTTGAACCAGCCACACAACTCTGCGTCTTCAGCCAACGCCCAACCACGTGCTTCCCAACACGTCACTTCAGCGACTACTGAACTTCCAGCCAATCAGCGACATCGGAAACCCCCTTTCAACGACAACAAAGGGGACTCCCTTTTCACAGGCAATGTACCTTCAGACATTTGTACTGGTTTATCTAATATAATTTTAACCTCATTGAGGGTTAATTAAGTGATTGATGGTTGTTCATGTCTATGCAATTTCACGTATTGCTGTAAACTTGGGATTCCACATTTCCATTCTCTTAAACTCATCTTTCCCTAACTTTCGATCTTCCTGCAACTTGTGTGAATGTGTGAGTGCGTGCGTTTATGTGCTAGATTAGTTTATATGTCTTAGATTTATCTAATAAAGCCTTATTCATATTGAAAAGAGAAGTACCTTGTGTTTTGTGCTTACAAGTTAATGTCTTAAACTGCCGATCTTGTTACTGTGCTAATTGATAGTGTTTTCACTATACTTTGGATATTAATATCCAGCGCAGATTTGATGTTAAACGGCTCATTTAGTGAATCGCAGGGCATCTCAGTGATCAGCCGTGAAACAGTTATTCTGTTCAAATTCCCTTTAAAATCTTAAATGATTCCCTTTGAGCTAAATTGACCTGTTTCCATTTTTAATGTGGCTGACACTTCCTCTGAGTTCAAACAAACCAATATCCCGGAGTAATTCATGTACTCAAACAGTACACTGACTGAACTGCTGCGAAGAGAGAGATGAACACCAAGCCGAGCCAGATAATGACTTGTTCACGAGTCAAGAACCGTTTCTGTCAGATGTGTCCGATTCGAGAACCGAGGAGCTGATAATACAGCGCATGTGGGATTCAGCGTGAAGCAGACCGACACAAAGAGCGTCTGAACCGAACTGATTCTTTTGGTGATTGATTCTGAACTGATTCTGTGCTAATGTTATGAGCCCAGGTAAACCGAAGGCTTGCAATCATCGCCAACGACGCCATTACGTCGAGCGCAGAAGAACCGGTGAACCATTTTCTTCAACCGATTTATTGAATCGAACTGTCAGAAAGAACTACTGGTGATCCGAAAACCGATGCAACCGGTTCTTGACTCATGAACGAGTCATTATCTGGCTCGGCTCGGTGTTCATCTCTCTCTTCATATGGCGTTATTTCCCTGTAAAATGTCGAGAGCGCATAATTGTAGCGCGAAAGTACATTAATATAATGCGCGATACGACTATTGCAATACCCTCTTGGCAGGTCTTCCAACCAGTTCCATAAAACCTTTACAATTAATCCAGAACGCGGCAGCAAGATTCATTTTTAATGAGCCAAAAAGAATACACGTAACACCTCTGTTTAACAATTTGCACTGGCTTCCAGTAGCTGCTCACATAAAATTCAAGGCATTGATGTTTGCCTACAAAACTACCACTGGCTCTGCACCCATTTACCTAAATGTGTTACTTCAGACTTATGTGCCCTCTAGAAGCTTGCGTTCTGCAAGTGAACGTCACTTGATTGTGCCATTCCAAAGAAGCACAGTCACTTTTACGGACTTTTAAATTAAATGTTCCCTCCTGGTGGAATGACCTGCCCAACTCAATCCTAGAGTCCTTAGCCATCTTCAAGAATCGGCTTAAAACCCATCTCTTGTGTGTGTGTGTATATGTGTATATATATGTCTGTGTATGTATGTATGTGTGTGTGTGTGTGTGTGTGTGTGTGTGTGTGTGTGTGTGTGTGTGTGTGTGTAAAGTATTCTATCTGTTTTCTTTTTATTTATTATATTATTTAAAAGCCCATGCTTCGTGTACTGTGTTAACCTAAATGAGACTTGTTATAGCACTTATATTTCATTGCTCTTTTTGTTGTTTTTGATTGCTTCCACTGTCCTCATTTGTAAGTCGCTTTGGATAAAAGCGTCTGCTAAATGAATAAATGTAAATGTAATGTTCCATGTGCGGTTCAATATCAACCAATAAGATTCCATGTACGATGTCGCGTTTTCATTGGTCAGTCGTTGAAGCCTATTTCTGATTGGTTGTTGCCGTTTTGACAGCATTTATGCCAAGAGCAAAGAGAAAGAAATTGAAGAGAAGAGTACTTGGCCATGTGCGAACACACGGGGCGCAGTCTATGCACATACACGCTTACTTTAAACGAAAAGGAGAGATTCGCGATTGCACTGAACACGTTTTAAGTGCAGGCATACTCTTTGAGCGAGCCCAGAGAAAATTCTTACAAGAGCAACGTTTATCTGAGAGCTCGCGCCCAGTTCCCGTGCGCGAGCAGAGAGATTCGCGCTCCGCACATTATATTCCTCGCGTAAGCAGAGAGATTGACGCTCGCGCATTATATTAATGTACTTTCGCACTACAATTATGTGCTCTCGACATTTGACAGGGAAATAACGCCATATCTTCACAACAGTTCAGTCAGTGTACTGTTTGAGTACATGAATTACTCTGGGATATGGGTTTGTTTGAACTCAGAGGAAGTGTCAGCCACATTAAACAAATTAACAGCTTAAGTCATTTCTGGATTAATGCGTATTGGAGATGCGAACCGAAAAAATGGCATCAACAGTGCTAAAACACAAATCGGGAACTTCAAAGAGAATCAATTTGAGAGCAAGGCAGCAGGAAACCCAGCACTGCGCTGTCAATATGTTCAATGAGGACAGTGTTTACATACAGGGAGGCACTCTAGTTATGTTTATTGATTGCCAATTGGTATTTACAATAATAAATGTTTCATTGGCAGATGGGACATGCAGGGTAAACAAATCATTTGTTTTGTGAAAAAATAAGATGAAACATATACATTACTTTTTTATATTTTCCCATTTTCAAATAAACATAAGTTTGATGTCACCCATCCCATTAAGCTGGCCTTTGATAAAGTGTCTTCAAACAGGAAAAATAAAAACTAGCCATATTGGTTGTGATAAAAATGTAAAGGCTTAGCTCATGAATATTAATTACACTGTTAAAAGAAATGTTAGTGTGAAATTGCTGTATATTCAAGGTTAATAATTGCATTACCTTTACATTTATTTCACAGTGGGAGTTCTCTTGTATCTACAGTATCTGCACTGCAGAAATTTCTTGTAAACAAACAGCGTCACTATGTTTCTAAAGTGCATATGTACTATGAAGGCACCCAGAATGCAATGCAGCATGAATAGATCGTAATGTAGAGTTTTTAAATTCTTGTTTGTTGCATTTGTGCTATTGAACTTGTTTTTGGTTCACTTTGTGTATTTGTTATTGTTGCTGTGTTGTTGGTTTATTTTGTAATGCTGTTTTTATTTGTTGAGTGTTATTATTGTACTACGTTCAAAGATGTACCTCAGCAGCAGCTTCACTATTGTGAAAGATCCATCCACAAACAGTTAAGAAATTATAATATTAGTTACTGATTAATCTTCATGTTTAAAAATTGCTAAAATAAAATCTTGTTTAAAAAGGTTGACTATAACTTAAAGTCAGGCAATCAGCCTATTTCATGTTCTAGCTTGTCATCATTTTAACAAATGCTTTCATTTGTCACACTTCTTAAATGATAAGATCAGGGAATTGCACATGAATTTACAAGGTTCAAGATCATAAACACTAATCACTATTATGGTGACTTCAAAACAAATACTGTAGTAAACAGCTAAATTTCTCACAGTGGCGGAGTTAAATACAACTTTTTAATGTGAATTCACAGTAAAACAAGAGCAGTAAATTACTGTGATCATTTAAGCAACAATCTCTGAGTTTCTGAGTGAAAACATTTAGTTTCTCCTAATCAACATAAAACTAAATTATAATTAAACAATGAGAACGTGCTCAAATTTACTGTCCAATTCAATTGCTCCTGGGATATCAGAGAACAGTGATTAAATCAGGGATTTTAGCATTAAATAAATACAAAACCATTACAAATATTGTTGTTTTGAAATAAACGTAAACTGAAATAAATGAAATGAATATAAAAAATAAGCAATATTAATATATTTGCATTAATTTATCATTGTATTTTAGTTTAAAGTACTAAAATAACTAAAACTAAGACTGAAAGAAAAAAAAGAAAAGAAAAAGTATGTTAAAAGTAAAACAAGTAATAAAAATGTCAAAACAACAATATTACTAAAACTTCAACTAGAACTAAAATGAAAATGGAAAATAAATACCAAATGTATTTTTCAACCATTTTTTTTCTACATTTACAATTTTATTAAAAATAAAACCTAATTCAAATTATGAACAAAAACTATAATATACTAATGACACTAAAATAATACTGGACTTAATATATGGATCAGCAACAAAAAGTCAAGATTAGTGTTTGCATTCACCAATATAAATTATTTTTAAATGATAAACTGATAATTATTTTTATATTGTAACCAATAACCAATGCATGTTCAATATTAAAATTCTAAAATATTTTACGTTTTAAAAGAAATGTAATGCTACAAGTGAATTTAGCTCACAGCATTATGTAAAGTCTTAAAAATAACTATTCATTTTGACATTTGCTAAAGGTTACATTTAACAGTGCTATTTTAACCATTAACCTTAAGGGTGCATAAGATGACAGAAAAAGTAATCTAAATGTAAAAATAGAGAAAAAATCTACTGGCAGTAGGCAATCTACTAAATTACAGTTTTGTACAGATTAAACTGACACAAATAAACAATTATAATGACTGTATCATATAACAACCAATAGCCAAAATAGAACTTGATGGCTAGAGGCCAACCATTAGCATTCAGACAAACATGTTCAGAGTGCAACTGCAGTCACTTTAGAATATTTTAAAGGCCAGGTCAAGTTCCACACAGACACAGCTGCAACAGAAGTCCATATGAAAACTCTGCTGAATGTCAATAATTGATACAACCTCTCTATCTATTGGGGAATCTCAGTGGCACGGTTAGGCAGCCCATTTCAGGCTACTCTATTAAAGTTAATCCACCAAAATCCATCTTGAGCAGAGCAGTGTCTTAATCAGTCTAGAAACAAAAGGCCACAGCAAACGCCACACTGAGCCTGACTGGTGCTCGCATCCGCCACAGGGTGACCAACTGTTAACTGTGACTGTTCAATTACATATGCTCAGATCAAGACGGCAGAGAGAGGAATGATCATTATAACAGGAAATGAGTGGGGAAAAGAGACAATGTGAGAATGTGAGAACTCACTTTATAACAATGTGAGAATGTGGTGGTGTGATGAGGAAGAATGACAAATGGATTCATGTAATGTTTTTTGTCCTTTTTATGGCTTAGAGTGCCTGGTTCTCATTCACTTTTATTTTATGAAAAACAGCAGCATGAACATTCTGCAAACTATCTTCTTTTGTGTTCCACATATGGAAGAAAATCATAGGTTGGAATGAAGTGAGGTTGAATAAATCAGAACTAAAGCTAATTGAAAAAAAATGGCTACTGTAAATTTGATATTTTTCAAAGACACAACTGACGAAGCCTAATTGAGTACCAATTTAACACAGAACCATTTTAAAAATGCCAAAGATCTATATATGAGCATGCAGGGTTATAGTATCCGAGATATACGACATGAAGGAAATGTGGATTCTGATGAAAATAGTCTTTTCGAGAAAAAATCTCAAAACTGTAGGAACTGATATGATATTAGCCAGAGCTGAGAATGCAATACATCCTATTGCTCACCCTGTGCAGGAATAACACCTCCATGCTCTGAAGAACTATCCAGCAGAAGAACAGTGTCTATTTTCGACATGGCAAACTTGATGTCAAAATCTCCTCCCACTCGTGGGCACCGGAGGCGATCTTCTTTTGTGTTCTTTTGTGTGGTTCTGAAGTCTTTGAAGGTAAAGTACCGTGGTACTCAGCATGCAGCCGGAGTGCAGTACACCCTAAAGCGAGCACAGAACAATTTTGCTTTACCTAAAGCCCTGGGGCAGCCATGCACACTGTCTCTTGGGCTGAGATAGATCAGCAGAGGAACGCTGGGGTTTTCTCCATTTAATTTTTACAAGAATCTTTAGTGGATTGTTTGCTGTGTGAAAAAGAAAGAAAATATCTCTAGAAAGAGATGGGCAAAAGGCCTTAATTGTGCCATTGAAACAAGCACAGAAAAACAAGTGCAGAACAGCTTAGGTTGTGTTTAATAGCTTATCTAATGACCACCACTTATACTTTGTTTCTCAGCAGTCTCCTTCACACTGTTTTTTTTTTCTCACTTAGTGCTCACTTAGTCCCAGAGATTCTCAGAGAGTTCAGACCCAAAGCCCTTGCTCGTAGATGTTGCTTTTCTGATGCCATGATCTTTGTGCATTGATGGACATATTAAGTAGCTATACATTCTAAGAAAAAATTTGAATATTAAATTACAATAGATATATTAGGATAATAGAATGGATAATGAAATAGCTGAAAACTATCTGAATACTATCATACTATCTGAATATATAAAATATATATAATTTTTCATGCATTCTATTTGTATTGTAGCTGTTCTATAAAATTAAATATTAGATATTTATATTTGTGTCTGTTCTATATTACAATTTAATGTTAGTGATTCATATTTTTATTAATTCAATTCTAGATTATAATTACATATTAAAGAACTATATTTGTTTTCTAATACATACTTAAATATTAATATGTTATTTTTTATAGTTATTCTATATTATAACTAAATATGAGCAAATTATATTTTTGGTCTTAATATATTTGAGAATAAAAATATAATTTGCTAATATTTAATAATATACAGCAAGGAGTTATATTGTTACTATATTTATTCTATAGTATAATTGTATTAGCTATTCATATTCAGCTGAAATTATAGAATAAATTACTTAAATTAAGAATCACTGATATTAAGCTATTATTTATAACAGACACAAACAGGAATAGCTAAAATTTAATATAGAATTCATACTAAAGTCGTAAATATCTAATATGTAATTAGAATATAGAATGGCTATAATAGATTAATATTTAAGTATATTTTAGAATAAAATTGATCATATTTAATTGTATTGTAGAATTGTATTGTATTTAATAAGAAAGAAAGAAAGAATGAAAGAAAGAAAGAAAGAAAGAAAGAAAGAAGGAAAAAAAGGAAAAGAGTCTGTGCCATAACTAACAAGCAATCAGGCGGACAGGTATTTCTCTGGGTATTACAGACCTCCTGAATGGGCTAAATCTGTCTGCTTAAAATACAATAGCCTTGGCAGAAAGATTTCAGTGAATAACGGTTATTTTTCACAAAATCACACTGTGTGCTGAATACCTCCGTTTGTCTCTCTCTGTATAATTCATCACGGCCCTCTATTTTCTCATCCAGCGTAACCCAGCATTTAGCTCTCCTGTGAAAACCAAATGACACTTCAGTCCCATTTCAGCAGTGCCAATACAAACGTCTGAGCAGCATGATAAAACCTGATTTTACAAGACTACACTCACACACACTTGTAGGTTATAATATTTTTAACACTATGTTTCACAATAGTGGAATTAAAGGAAGAGACAAAGATCAGAAAATCTAGATGCTCTTCGGAAGTGTGCGCTCACTGGTTGCCTCTCACTCGACCACAGCGTGAGTGGCTGTTACGAGGATTGACACTAATAAAGACTAAGAAGTCTCTCTCTCTCTCTCTCACACACACACACACACACACACACTCACACACACAGAAACAGACCTGCAGTGCTGTCTAAGGGCTGCTTCACTGGCCACTTCAGCCTCCTTCCCCCCAGGCCTGGATAATAGGGCTGCTCTCAAAACACATTATATTCAATGGCAGGCGGGCAGCACAAGTGGCCAGAGAGGCCTGTAGTCTGTACTTCTAAGTGCCATAAAAATTTTAATTCAGACACGACATGGTGCTTCAACACACTAGAGCCCGATCGATATATCGGCCGGCCGATATTATCGGCCGATATAAGCTAATTGCATTTAAATCGGCATCGGCATTTATAACGGCCGATGAAACATGAGAAACAGAGTCTCATGCTTCACTCATGTTATGAGTGTTGCATAGTGTGCCCACCAGAGGGAGCTCTGCAGCTCCAGAGTTAACAACAGCGCCAGAAGTCCACTACAGAAGAAAGTGAGCAGCCAAGCCACGGAGATGTAACTTACTGTTTTGACGGTGAGTCTGTCGTTCGTCATGTGAAATGATTGTAGGTTTAGTTCATACCCTGTATAAAAACTGTGTGGTAGTTCTAGCTAACGGTCCTATCATTATCACTTCTAAATATTCTGTAACATCACTTACAGCCGCTAATGCATTGCTATATTAGATTAGCCACAAAGCTAATACCATGTTTATCAGTGGAAGAGCGCGAACGTTAATAGGAGGTCAAACTATAACGTTAGCGTTTAACTTATTCTTATTCTATTGTGGTGTGTTTCCCACATAATGACCGCATAATTGGGCCTTTCACACAGGACGCGGTATGCACGGCGCTTGCCGCTGGGTTCAGCGTTGCCCTTCAGATACAACGCGATTTGCGCTGCGCTATGGCGTAGGCGGGGTTTTAAAAACATTTAGCGGGAGCTCTTTCATAGTCTGTTCCTCCTCGTTTCGGTCAGCAACAAACATGTATCTGTCCCGTTGTAAGAAGCGAGCGATAGCGCTAGTCCTGCTGATGAGAATTAAGAGAGAAGCAAGGAAGAAGAGGCTACCCTCAGGTCCAGAGAACAATTTGGTGAATTCAGGCTGGTTACGTTACTGTAACGCTAATAGCTTCCTTTTTAGCAGGCCCCTTAAATGCTTGCTATTAACTTGTTTGAAGGTGGTTCTTCTCAAAATTGACAGCGGTGTGTTCATGACACTAACGTTAACCATTCAACTTCGAATTGATTCCGTAATCTTCTGGTAATAGTAGGCAAGACGATGTTCTGTGAGAGCAAATATAGTGCAGTTACAGTAACTAGAGTAGGTGCGTCAGAAATGATTAAACCAGAGGGGACATGTAAATAAATGTGAGCTGAACAAGCGCTTTTTTTTTTTTTTTTTTACATATTGTTTCAAAGCAGCTTTACAGACATAACAGGAAAATGTTGAAATAATATTGTTAAATATAAGTAGGTAATACCTATTGCTTGACAAATAAAACAATATATATATTTCTCATTTTTGCCTATGTAGGAGATCCCAGTTTATTATTATTATAATTCTAATGATGACATGAGTAATGATACATGGTGATATTATTAATACACATGCTTATTCTTTCTCTGTCTCTCTTTCTGCCTACAGATGGCTGAAAAAGGTGAATGCTGTAGCAGCAAAGTGTGGGACTACTTCTGCAAATACTTTAACTTTAGTATTAGAATTTATTTACAGTACACACACAGACTGTTAAAACCAGCTTCAACTGGAAGAAAGTAAAAGTGTTAAATGTTTAAAACCAGACTGTTTTTTGATCATTAAAAAATATATACTTTTGATGTGCAATTGTTTAGTCATTGAGACTGTAATCTAAGGTTTTTTTTTTAACATAGTTCATTCTGGAAAATGGTTTATACAGCCCACATACATAGAACAGGCAGATATTTTGCTATTGAATGTTGTGTAAGTGCAGTTTATAGGAAATGGGTCTAATATCCAGATTATTTTTAAAATCAAAATATCGGCTTATAAATCGGCTCTTTTCGAGTTAATATCGGCATCGGCCCCCAAAAATCCATATCGGTCGGGGTCTACAACACACACTTACTGAGCATCTCTTTCCCTTACACAATCTCTTTATTTGCCCTGTTCACAATTTCGAAGTTTATTTTTCACTGCAGCTTTTAAAAAATAAGTATTCTCTCCAGGGCTCTGAACTGGTTCAAGGTACGAAAACAAAAAGCGGAAACGAACTGAATTTTGACAAGAACAAAAACAGAAACGAAATAAAATTGTATAGTTCTGAACAGAATTGAAAATTTGAAATGGCCATTAACCGGTTAATAACGTTATTTTATTGTTGAAATTTGCTGTCAACCAATCAGGATTTCAGATATGCAAATGTGACTGATGCATCCAACGTGCAAAATGCCCATGCGCAGCTGTTAATTCATCATAGGGAAGTCTCAATGGCAATGCATTAGAGTTGGATTCAACAGATCAACTGCAGCGCTCGTGAATGGAGAAAACAAAATAAAATTAAAGGCTTACATAAAAAGGAATAGCCTACATTGGCCTACACAAAATATATTTCACGTAAATTGACAGAATAACTAAACAGAGAAAAAAATGAGCTAAGTTTTGGTTTATTGTGACACGATCCAAAGTTCACGGAACGGAAAACGAGACAGCAGAAAATCTTTTAAATAAAACTTTACGGTTTTATTATTTCATCGTTTTATTTATTTTGCAAATCTTGACAGTTTTGAATGATGTTTTGCTTGTATCTGTATAACCAGAACCAGATATGACCATATGACTCACGCGCACACAGACAAAAAAAAAATAAATTTGTTCATTATTAAAATAAAATACAGTTAAAGAAACATAAAATGTTGCACTGCTCCGTTGTACAATCTGTTGCATTCAGTGTGACCACCACCTCACTGTGCTGATATAGCCGATGTGTATGATAATGTCGATGCAAGTGAAGTACAAGTCTATTTCATTATAAATAATATATATATATATATATATATATATATATATATATATATATATATATATATATATATATACAGTACAGACCAAAAGTTTGGACACACCTTCTCATTCAAAGAGTTTTCTTTATTTTCATGACTATGAAAATTGTAGAGTCACACTGAAGGCATCAAGGGCTATTTGACCAAGAAGGAGAGTGATGGGGTGGTGCGCCAGATGACCTGGCCTCCACAGTCACCGGACCTGAACCCAATCGAGATGGTTTAGGGGTGAGGTGGACCGCAGACAGAAGGCAAAAGGGCCAACAAGTGCTAAGCATCTTTCGGGGAACTCCTTCAAGACTGTTGGAAGACCATTTCAGGTGACTACCTCTTGAAGCTCATCAAGAGAATGCCAAGAGTGTGCAAAGCAGTAATCAAAGCAAAAGGTGGCTACTTTGAAGAACCTAGAATATGACATATTTTCAGTTGTTTCACACTTTTTTGTTATGTATATAATTCCATATGTAATTCCACATGTGTTAATTCATAGTTTTGATGCCTTCAGTGTGATTCTACAATTTTCATAGACATGAAAATAAAGAAAACTCTTTGAATGAGAAGGTGTGTCCAAACTTTTGGTCTGTACTGTATATATATATATATATATATATATATATATATATATATATATATATATATAATAAAGTATATGTATATATTCACTCTAAAAACACATTCCTATGAACCTTTTCATGCTGAAATGGTTCTTTGTGTTAGAGTTTAAGGTTCTTTATTCCTGCCCTTTTGTTTTTCAAATCTGTAACTGACAAAGCACCTGATTTTCTGGAGTTCAGTGATCCAACTACACAAACTGTCAACTCACTATCAAGAGGAAAATGGGTTCATTCTTAAAATTTAAATGCAAATTTAACTCTGATAAGCGGTGGAAACTTCTCTCCTCTTCTCCACTAAGTAAAAGAGACAATTAACTTATAATACATACTGTTCGATTTTTTTTATATATTACTTGAGTTTGTGTATAAACACACCCAGTTACAATAAAATATTAATAAAACTATCCTATGACTTTATCTCACTTTTTTCTTTTAAGATTGTGAAGGACTCATATACTGTCCATTTTTGCTTTTGGCCTTCATAAACATTATTGTTTTTACAAAAACATCTAATCTTTATTGTGTATTTCAGATGTATCACATCCAACAACCTCATTCTCTGCAGAGAAAAATCCCTACTTAATCACACCAAAATGATGGACTTTAAGGCATCATAATGATAGGATTGTGATTATTCACTGAAAGTTGGTCTTCATCACATCTATTTTTTTTTTGTTGTTGTTGTTCTTATTTTGAGTTTTACTTCATGTATTTATTCATGTTCAATGCCAATTGTCATTCATTAATGTATTCAGCTAATAACTATAATTGTTACAAGTACTGACAATTTTGCATGTCAATAAAAACATAATTCGCACAACATGCTGCTGCTGTTGTTTTACTGTAAAACGTTAACCGAGTCTACAGTTTCATTATTTATGCCTCATTACTGATTTTCTGGAGCTCAGCCTTCCAACTACACAGACTGTCAACACACTCTCAACAGGTAAACAATTTCATTCTTAAAATTTCTATAAATGATAACTTTCAAATTCTAATTGGTTTCCTATGTCTATTCTCTTTTTAGTTTAAGAGAGCATGTAAGTGTGACCAGCTCTGTTCAGCTAAGGATACTTTCCTCTTCTTCACTAAGTAACAGATGTGGAATTTTTGGTCTATTTTGTTTAATATTTTTTATTACTAGAGTTTATGCATAAACATACCAAGCTATCTCTTGACTTTACTTTATAAAACAGTGTTCTCTTTGTTCTTTAAGCACTTCTCTTGCAGATGCCGTCTTATGGTTATTGGGCTGCAGTCAGCACCAGTAAGGGCCTTAATTTGGGTCAAGGATCGGCCTGTGTTTTCATGGACAGCCCATCGGATTCTCCGGCTCAGTGCAGGTAAATTTTTTTTGGATCTATCACTTGGCATTTTTGTCTCATAACTCTCAAGATCTTTTAAGCAACGTACTGCATCCAACCTCGGCAGCGATGGTGCGTTGCAAGAGCCCTTGCTTGTGCAGCTCAACAATACCGCCACGTTCAAAGACAGAAAGCCTTTTTGCCTGTGCCATCAAGACATAATGACAGTGTGACTGCATGAAGGACATTGACATGAACTATATTTTTGCACAGATTTTAACTTTTTAAGGTCTTAAACATTCAATCAGCTGATGAACAGCCTGTTTGAGTTTAAATTGCCTACTCTCTATTTTTTGTCTCTTTCTCCTGTTTCTTCTTTTGGCATTTTGAGCCAGTACTTACAACTTGGATACAATCCACAGCATGAAATGCAAAAACTGGTAATGTTAATTAAGATTTTGTTCAGGAGTTTGTATTATTATTTTTATAGGCAAAAAAATAATGTTTTTTTTAAATAAAGGTTTGTTTTTTTTTCACTCAAGGCAAACTGGCTTCAGAATGATAATAATACAGAGGAACGCAGGAACATAAACGTTAAATTATTGATTTAGCTAGGAGTGAAACAAGTGGATTTCTTTTTTTCCATTTTCAAGCTCTGATTCTTTCTGCTTTTTCTGTAATGTTCCTCTCACTTTTTGGGATACTGCAGCTGTATTTTGGGGGAAAATAATTGACTATTATAATAACATCGACAAAGTTAGCCAAAGTACACAGTGTCCTGGTACAGTCCACTGAAAGCCAGCCAAATTAAACATTTGGACAAATTTGAATACATTCACATTAAAAATGTTTTACAAATTTAATTTTTATTCAGTAAGGGCACACTTTTGAATTGATCAAAAGTGTTAGTTCTGTCAGGACCACTATCATAAAAGATGACTGACAATTACTTGAGTTTAGTATTGAGTTTGGATTCTGATGGTTCTGTTCTGGGCAAGAACTCCCTTCGCATCCATGCAGCCTAGCATGTATAAGAGCAGGGAGAGCAGCGATAACCCCCTAGGGTTATCTCAAACCTCTCCATGAAGTACCACTGCAAATTTTGCATGTCTCCCTATATCTGACACACCCACTTCAGGTCTTGCAGTATCCATAATGAGCTGATAAGTTGAATCAGGTGTGTTAGATGAGGCAAAGATACAAAATGTATAGAACCAACATAAATGTATTGCAGAAAACATGTTCAATAATTTAATGCCCTATTTTAACGATCTAAACGCAAAGTGTAAAGCGCACGGCGCAGGTGCACTCAGGGCGTGTCCAAATCAACTTTTGTTGTGCATTTTCTGCCAACACGCTCTTTAAAAAAATATATATTGTGTCGTTAACTTTAGACTTAAGACCAGGTTTGAATTGGTCTATGGCACAGTATAAGCTCCTTAATATAGCAATGTGCCAGCAATGCGCCTGAACACAACTCTTTTTTAGACCAGCACGCCCATGTGCACACAAATGGGTGCAAATGCATTTGCTAATTAAACAACTTGGTGCTGGACGGGAAAATGCGAACAGCGCCGGACTGAAATTAGCAAACACATTTGCGATGCGCCTTGCGTCGCACTGCGCCGGGTGTATGATAGGGCCCTTAGTCTTAGTTCAAAGTAGAATCCAAAGGCCGAATCCTGACTTTTGAGAGGAGGAGCTGGGGATGGAGGAGGGTAATTCGATATTGAGAAATGCAAAAGCTGCTGATAATAGTGTAGGACCTTATATATGGATGTTGTGGTAGGGGTCGTTTCCCTATAGGTAGACATGGATCAGCTTATAGTCAGCTGATGCAAGCTTGACGGATGTGACCTGCCAGAATTAATGCTACACTTGATTTTCCACAAAAATATTAAGGAGCACACAGCTGTTTTCAGCTTTAATATTAAGAAGAAATTCTTCTTGAGCATCAAATCAGCATATTACAATGATATCTGAAGGATCATGTGACGCTGAAGACTAGAATAATGGATGCTAAAAATTCATCTTTGCCATCACGGGGATAAATTCCATTACACAAAATAAACTACAATAGAATAAAGAGCTTTTATATTTTACATACTGTTTTTGAACAGTAACGTATGTTTATGAAAATCTGAAAAACCTGAATTGTTTTGAAGATTAATATAAACTTTTAAACTAACAAAAATATGTGTGCAGACCTGTAATCTGTGGCAAACTAAAAAAAGGAATCAATTCATTTAGAAACATGATAAAGAAAAGCAATTTGTACATGAAAACGTTTAATATATTATTTTCTTTTACATTTAACTGTTTTTTTTACATGAATTACTTTATGTATATTTATGTGTCAATTTAATCCTTAATTAAGGTAATTTACTTCCTCACTTGTTTTGTTTTTACATTAATAATTGATTTCAACATTTTATTTTTAAATGGCACTTCTAGGCCAGATAAGATTTAATAAATAGTAAATAAGGTAATTTAAATTCTATGAACAATTTCAGACATAAAAGCACCACTTCAATTTGTGTCACTTCAGAATTTCTTTTTATAATTATTCTAAAATGTCAAAACCAGTGATAATAAAGAATGAGTAGGTGTCAAAATGCTTGATTAGTTGTGCATGTGTAAGTAAATTCTCTCTGGCTCTTTGTAGCATTTACCCCATCCACCACTGAAGACACAGCAGATCACAAAGATTTGTGTAGAATTACACCCAATTACTGCCTCTGCAAAACTCCAAAAATGCCAGTTGTTTGCCACTAAATTAACAGATTTATCTGCGGGAACTGTTTTGGTTAATTTCCATTTAACAGATGCTTTTTATCCAAGCAACTAAAGGCAACATCCCACTAGCTGACTCAAATAACTACAGACTTTTGTCGAGATGTCACACCTACCGACTGTTTTCACTGAAATCTCAGCCTATTTATTTGGAGGTCTTTCCAAATCCATCATGCACTCCAACAGTCCATTTTGGCAACAAAACATTGTGAAGAAAAAATCAGGAGCACTATGCGAACATAAACTATTGTAATAGACTGAATTAGAGTATGGATGCATATGTGTCCCTTAGGGTTGTTCTAAGTCCATGCGCTGCTTCGGCAAGAAAAAGATGTATATTCAATAAACACAGACTGCTCTGCCTCTGCTTTCTTTTTTTTAAGAATGGCAGGGGGAAAAAATGGTTATGCATCGGAGTATCTGATGTGTGCTGAGGAAAAAGTTTGGATCAGATTTGAGCAGCACGATGGCCTGTCAATTCTTCAATGTGAGAAGAAGCTTATTGGTCACTTCCAAGGCACGAGTCTGTCCCAGCCACAAGCATTCTAGAAGCTAGATGATCTGATATAGTTGCAAGACCATTAACTCAGCAGGGAACTGAGTCACTGAGGCTGCTAAGGCTCTCCACAAAGAGACGCTTCCTCTAATTCTCATATGGGTATAAATGAAGCTTCCAACTGAAAATTGGCTCGCAGGACACCAGCCTTAGAGTATACTTATTGTAGAACAGTCCCTTTGGAGCAACCTTGGGTTAAGTAACTTGCTTGAACTTTCCAGTTGTTAGTTCACCTGTACTTGAGATTATTCTACCACCTTTTGTTAGCAACTCCCACCTTAACTGAAACAAACTGTGATTCAAGATGCAGCATCAAGCAAATATAGTTAAGTATGTGTATTTTAGATTGCAGAACACAACAGATATTTGAGTCTTAATTGGTGACTCTTGTTTTACCCCAAAGATCAAAAGACAAAGTAAAGAAATAATATATATGAATTAGTAGAAAATAAAATCCTCTGTTAGGACCTCAAATATTTTTAGCATTGTGTTATGTTTTTCCAGAACAATTAATGAGTTTACCTGCCCATTCAGCCCTGCCAGATAAGGGTAAACAAGATTGGCTTGCTGTCTGCAAAAGAGGCTCGAACCCGAGGCTCAGCTCGAGCTCTGAGTAAGAATCCCCCCCTCACCATTATGATGGTACAGTGTGGAGGGACAAAGATAAGGAATTAGAGGAGAAGCATGGGAGATGGAGGGAGTCGCTAGAACAGAGTAATGGCTACTGCTTATACAGTTTTAGCGATAATTGACAGGACGGGATGATTAGGAATTTTAATTAAGTTAATTTACAAACCCGATTCCAAAAAAGTTGAGACACTGTACAAACTGTGAGCAAAAAAGATAACATATCAAATGTTGAAAGTGAGACATTTTGAAATGTCATGCCAAATATTGGCTCATTTTGGATTTCATGAGAGCTACACATTCCAAAAAAGTTTGGAAAGGTAGCAATAAGAGGCCGGAAAAGTAAAATGTATCTATAAGAAACAGCTGGAGGACCAATTTGCAACTCATTAGGTCAACGGGGAACATGATTGGGTATAAAAAGAGCCTTTCAGATTGGCAGTGTCTCTCAGAAGTCAAAATGGGCAGAGGATCAACCAATTCCCCCAATGCTGCGGCGAAAAATAGTGGAGCAATATCAGAAAGGAGAGAGAAAAATGGCAAAGAGTTTGAAGTTATTATCATCTACAGTGCATAATATCATCCAAAGATTCAGAGAATCTGGAACAATCTCTGTGCGTAAGGGTCAAGGCCGGAAAACCATACTGGATTCCCGTGATCTTCGGGCTCTTAGACGGCACTGTATCACATACAGGAATGCTACTGTAATGGAAATCACAACATGGGCTCAGGAATACTTCCAAAAAACATTGTCGGTGAACACAATCCACCATGCCATTCGACGTTGCCGGCTAAAACTCTATAGGTAAAAAAAGATGCCATATCTAAACATATTCCAGAAGCGCAGGCGTTTTCTCTGGGCCAAGGCTCATTTAAAATGGACCGTGGCAAAGTGAAAAACTGTTCTGTGGTCAGACGAATCAAAATTTAAAGTTCTTTTTGGAAAACTGGGATGCCATGTCGTCCGGACTAAAGAGGACAAGGACAACCCAAGTTGTTATCAGCGCTCAGTTCAGAAGCCTGCATCTCTGATGGTACGGGGTTGCATGAGTGCATGTGGCACGGGCAGCTTACACATCTGGAAAGGCACCACCAATGCTGAAAGGTATATCCAAGTTCTAGAACAAAATATGCTCCCATCCAGACATTGTCTCTTTCAGGTAAGACCTTGCACTTTCCAACATAAGAATGCCAGACCACATACTGCATCAATTACAACATCATGGCTGTGTAGAAGAAGGATCCGGGTACTGAAATGGCCAGCCTGCAGTCCAGATCTTTCACCCATAGAAAACATTTGCCGCATCATAAAGAGGAAGATGCAACAAAGAAGACCTAAGATAGTTGAGCAACTAGAAGCCTGTATTAGACAAGAATGGGACAACATTCCTATTCCTAAACATGAGCAACTTTTCTCCTCAGTCCCCCAACGTTTGCAGTTACAAAAAGAAGAGGGGATGCCACATAGTGGTAAACATGGCCTTGTACCAACTTTTTTGAGATGTGTTGATGCATTCTGTTTTTATTCACAATTTGTACAGTGTCCCAACTTTTTTGGAATCGGGTTTGTAGTTCTCATTACTTTAATACAGACAAAATATTATATAAAATTATATAAATTTTATTTATATATATATAATGGAATCTTTTGTTTTCCTGCCTTTAAAATACAACAGATTTTAACAATTAAAAAAAATCTATATTGCAGTAAAGACTAAAGAGAATTATCATTTAAAAAAAAAACGTAATAATGAGCAAAAAGTATACCAGAAATTACAGTAATGATCATTAAAGGACAAAAAGTACTGATTGATTGATTGATTGATTGATTGATTGATTGATTGCAACATGTATTTATTTATTGGCAAAATGTGACCACAACCTGGGTTTTGGGAAAATAGCATGTGCTGCTTCCTCCTCTCCTTAAACACGTGTCTTTTTTTCTTGACCTCTCATTTAGTCAGGGTCCCCTCTACCTCTTCCAGGAGTCCCAATTATCTCAAAACAATTAGTGCCAATTTGCTGCCATGCCACTGAAATGTAAAGGAAGCTCTTCTTCCTGTTTTGTGTAAGACTCAGAATGGCTGAGAGGGGAAGATGAGGTCAGGAAATGACAAAAGAGCTAATTACAGAAGTGTACAGCTATTTCAGTCCTGTTCACATTTTCAGGGATGTTAGAACTAAAAAAAAAAAACAAAGCATTGTGCAAGACATCAAAGGGGTCAAAGTCACCAAGATCCTGCAATTCAGGCTGATGAAATTCCTACGAGGTTTTAATTTTTGTGGCTCACATTTATACAGATTTTATAATGGATTTATCTTTGATGTCACAGTTCAAGCATGATCTCTTTCAGCAGATGGCTGGAGGAGGTGGAAGATATGAGTTTTACTGGCAAATATATACAACCATGTGGGAGATTTTTTCAGAGAATCACTCTATTCTATTGTATTGAAATGGTGTTGTTTCACCATGCAATACACACCACATGAGATGTCCTTTAGAGAATTCCCAAGATGTCATCTGTCCCAGAGAATCAATGTGCATTACTGTACTAAGATGCTGAGAACATATGAGCAGATCAAACTCCGCTCAAGTCACTCGACGCAACATTAGTTGAACTGGTTACAGGTACATAAGTGAGCAGGAGGTGCTCAGTTGCTGCGTAAAATTTAGCAACTAACCAGGTAGTCCAGTACAGGAAGAAGCACTTAACTAGTTTGAATTTGAGATGGTAAAGTTGATGATCTGCTCAGAAATATTAAGTAAACTGTGGAGCCACAAGTCCACGTCCTGCCTCAAGAGGTACAAGGCAATGAAATTCACCAAAATTTTTATGTTGAAAACTCTGACGGACAATTAAGTAAGCTTAAAAAAAAAAAAAAAGCTTTTACTGTTCTTACGCACTACATAATGTTTACATGGGGTTTGCTGGTTTATATTTCCTGTTTTAACGGAGCAGGCACAGCCTTTAAGGAAGTGCAAACTTGTGGGGAAGTGCTCATTTTATCTTATTTATGGAAATGTTTGTGCAAATGTATGTTTTGGTTTTATCCACCCTTTTTATTGTATTTACCTATATTGGAATTAGCTCTTGTACATATTTTTCATGTGGTCAAGCAAGATTTTATTTGATGTTTTATAAACAAAGCTGGGGAGGAGCACTTTCAGATGATCTACCCAACCAGCTTGACAGGAGGCCTATATTTATACATACAGTAGCTGACTCACCTACACTCCTGGACATTTTTCAATATTCTTCCACAACCCCATCTCCTCACTATTGGCTTGATCCTATTCCCAGCTATAGGGGCACAGGGAGGAATGCTCTGCAATTCAGGCCAAATTCCGAGCTCTGAGCCCCCCGTAGTTGCTGAGTAAAGTGTCCTGGTGCATGTATAATGTGTAGATTCCTGTTGAATCCCATTATGAATAAAAGCTTCATCATTTCATCCATGGGTTGACTGCTCCAAAGTGAATCAACAAAGTTTCTAAAACCTGCCAGAAGATCGGACTCCTCTGGGAGGTTTCCAAGGTGATGGGTGTCTCCAGGGAACCACAAGTTAAGAGAAGCTCACGTTTTGGGTGTGGGAGAGGTTTTATCTGGTTTTCCTGTAACACCCACTTTGGTTAGATTGACCAGTAACAAGGCATATAGTTTCAGCGGGAAAGTGTTTCTTTGTCCCAGTGACACCTTATTTGCATGCTTTATGGCTGTCCTGAATAATTGGTGTAGTTTTACCCAAACTATGGTACAAATAGTATGATGCATTTCACGATCACATAGAGTACATTATGGTTTGAGGATAAAGAGCAGATAATTTTGATACCAAGAACAAAACATCTAGAAAATATATAACCAGAGATACATTCATAAACCTGAATATTAGCATTTAGAGCTTAACTAATACAAATAAACAGTGGTAACTAGACTAATGTAACAGGGAAATATACAGACAAAACATGTATATACAAAATACATTTGTAACTGATTAATTGTAGTCTAAATAAAGAAAATGTCTTTATGTGTGTGTGTTACGTGTATTTGTAAGCGTGGAGGTGGTCCACTGGTCAGCTAGGCCATGGTGTCTGGCCCTGAGGGTCATTAACATATCTATGAAATGATTTTGAAGTCCGATGGAGAGGAGCAGAGAGTTGCTGTTTAACATCATCTTGATAGTGGGGGGGAAACCCTTGGTAATTATCACCCATATAAATGTGGAATGTAAGGCCATGTCTATGATTTATATGCAAATGTCAAAAGGCTAAATGGAATTTCTAAGACATGAAGCCCAAACTATCTGTAATGAGGAGGATGAGGCGGTATTAGAATCCATTTGCAGAAGTTTATTAGGGAAAGATCTTAAAGACAGAATCGTTGAACCAGGCAGATAGTCAGTACCGTAATGGCAGTCCAATCTTTCAACATACACAAGGGGAATCCCTAAGGGGAATCTACAAGGCAGAGACGAGTGGGCAGGCGAATGGCTCAAACACAAACACTAGTCCAATCAGGCTATAAATCCAATGGGGCAATCCAACAATCAAGAACATGAAGACAGGCAGAATCATACACAAACAGGCAGGCAGAATAACTATGGGAAACGCTTGGTAAGGCAGGTAAACTGGCAATACTTCGCAATGGGCAAACATGCTGAATTGTGTTAAATACAGACAAACAGGAAATGACTGTAGAAGCAGAGGGAGCGGTGAACAGTCAGTACTACACTTCCAGCAATAGAAGAGCAGGACTGACAGTAATCAGATTTGTCTTTCCTATAAAAGAGCTCTGAGATCAAAGCGTCTGAGGCTTTAAACGCTTTTACCAATTACAAAGCAGGAGAGAGAGAGAGAGAGAGAGAGAGAGAGAGAGAAAGAGAGAGAGAGAGAGAGAGAGAGAGAGAGACATGTCCACTTTATAATTATTGCAATGTCGGTCTCAGTGCAGTGACCAAATGAACAAGGAAACAAAGTGAAGATCACTCTCTGAGAAGCCGCTATTATCAGGCAGGTGCATTTGATGTTGGACACAGCAGGTAGAGCACTTCCATTAAATAGCGTCTGTCAGCAACCCCAAACAAAGGAAGTCAAGCAGAGTCATCCAATGAAAACCCACTGAGCAAAAACTTCATTAAAATTTTAATAACCGTTCCACCGAATAGTTTATTATATAGTACAGTACATATAGTACATAGTACATACACAACAATACATAGTTTTCCTACTGACAACAGCTCCAAATATGCTTGATTGATTGAAAACAGGGGTTTCAAACAGTCAACGACCAATTCGCCACTTGAAAATGTATTATGCTAATCATTCCCTTTTCAATATTGTTTAAAATCAATTCCATGTAGCAATTCAATTTACATAGTAAAATGTGTAAACAAATTACAACTACAAATTGTTAAAACCAGTGAAATGATTTTTTTTTTTACTATTTTTATATTTATGTTGACACGTGTATAACATTAAAATACACACTAGGTCAGCTAAAAATGAAAATATAAAATATATTGTTTTATGTTTGACAGAGCAAATATAGTTTTGGATTGACATAAGGATGAGTAAAAGAAGAAATAATTTTCTTTTTGGGGTGAATGATCTCTTTATCATGTGATCAAGAGAATTTGACTTATCTTTTTAAATATTTAAAACTAAAATGTTAGAAATGGTTTCCCTGCACAAAATATAACTCTGGAATTAAATAATGCTTTCAGTTCGAACAGAAATCTTATACAGTATTAAGTATGTCTGTCCACAAATGAGTGGTCTGAACTTATTTATGCACCACATTTTTTTTATTTTGGTCATGCATGCATACCTTTGAACCACTTATGTGCACCCCTGTTGATACAGCATTTTAATTTGCATTTCCTCCACCTACTGAATTAGAACAGTGAGCCACATCCCATCACACAATATCAGGCCAGACCTGACTCACAGTCTTGTGTTTAAATGGCAGCAAACCCATACAGCCATCTGTACGTTTTTGTATTATTTATATATATTAATATACATTTATTTTTTTACTTTTTTTGCGTAACAAAAAAAGTTAACATTGTTATTAGATTTTGCCTTTAATATTTCTATATATGCAACAGTTGTAATGTTTGTTTTTAAGTTTTAGTTTTTCATCTCATATTTATATATTATTTTATATGATTTTATAAAAAAATATATATTTTAGCTTATTATATATAATAAATATATATATATATATATATATATATATATATATATATATATATATATATATATATATATATATATAATAGCTTATTAAACAACAACACTGAAATTCAAACAAACAAATGAAATTATTCTTAGAAAAACAAATTATATATTACACAAACTAAAAGTTCAAAATAATATTGGTGTGATGTTTGGATATCCTAATGCTTTTGTCTATACAATATACATATATTTAAATACATACAATAAGCCTAAGAAGACCTCACCCACTACTATTTGGTAATATAAACAAGAGCTTCCAAAAAACCTTCAGGAAACACAAAAAGAAATAGAGGACTAGCAGAAAGACCTTTAATATTGACACAACCCAGAGACGAGACTGACGGATGGTATCATGATCAATTATTTAAATAGAGCTTGGTATGAGAATGGCAGAAATACCTGAGCTGCTGAAGGGCATAACGGAGTCCAGTATAAAAGGGCATAATTAGTGATTATAGAGTAATTATAGATTAAAGCATGTGAGCACAATAAATTGTGCAATAAAAGCTATTCTTGACAATTACCCAACAGTCTCTAGAATTTCAGACTCTGATACCCAGCGTTCCATTGATCTTAAAATAATCATTAGCCATTTTCAACCACTTCATTTTCATGGAAATGTCTAGATATGTCTGATAATCAAAAATTCATTAGAGTCAGAGAGAGAGAGAGAGAGAGAGAGAGAGAGAAGTAATCCTCTTGAGGAATCCTCTTTCAATTTCCATCCATTCAACTATCCTACAAACTTCTTACACTCTTTCCTCATAAATATTTAAGCACAGAACCAGGACGCTGACATTGTGCCACAGGAGGTACAGAAGTGCGGTTCTTTGGCATCGATCAAATAGATTCAGGCTAAATAATTAAAAGCTCACACTCCCCGGAAAAACGAGGAAGGCTGCTGGCGGCTCCCTGTTCTCCACCATGCTAACAATGGTCAGGGCCCAATTACATGTGCACGTGCTTTTTGACCTTTTAATGTTTGTAATAGAGCCTCTAATGGTAAAAATAACCCTGAACAAATCCCCAGACCGAGGCAGCCTAAGGAGACACAAGGCAGATGAGGATGGCGGGGTTCCACGGGCCTTGGAAATGAGAGATGGAGAAGAGGAGGCCAATTCGGCGCTCCGCTGGTTCCTGCAGTCGGCAATTTGTTTTGGTAAGCACGGACCATGCTAGACACCGCAGCCAACATGCTCTTAGTTTTAATCAGAGAGGAAAAAGACTTGCCTCAGTACACTAATGAAATGGGGAGCAGCTGTGCTCAGGAAAGCGCAGTAACCACACATTTAGTTTCGCAGAACGTCTGCCAAAGACAACTGTTTATTTTCAGGTAGCAGAGGGAACACATGAGGGCATTAGAAGGATGCCTTGGCTAATATGAACCTTTTTCCTAGTAGTTATACATCTGAGAGAATGTGAAATATCCTAAGATTATTAATTATAGGAATATACATTCACATGTGAAGTAGTCAAATGTGATGTTTCTGAAATGCTATTTAGTATGACCCCCAAATTCATGAAATCAATGGCTGTGAAGTCTATGATTTTATACTTCAGTTAAAGAGGTAATATACTGAGAAATCTAAATTCCCTTGATCTTTTGACATATCAAATGTCACTGTAACATCCTGTAAGTTTCAGAACTCACTTTCTCATCAGTGGGCATGTTTCAACGAGGCATTTGGATTGGAGATTGTGGACCTTAACTTTTATAAAGAATATCTCGTTGGGTTTGAGACTTTAGTCTTTGCAACTTTAGGGATCTTATCTATTCATGAACAGCTTGTAACACTCCAAAGAAAAGGATGAATTGAAATCGCATCATAAGACCCCTTTAACCTAAATCACAGCAGCCATCAAATGAAAGATGTAAGCTGTCAAACATACACAGCTGTTAGCCAATCATAGCAGTGGGCATTCACTTCCAAGTCTACAATCCGCCACACCAATTCAAACACAGCATTCCAATGAGGGGGGTCAAAACAGGACAGAAAATAGAAATGTATTACTTCTAAATGATGATGTTTTTTGATGTAAAAATGTTTTTTGAAAAAAAAAATCACAGAACAGTACAAAGTAATAAAAAAGGCAGTTCATGATACCTTTAAGAACATAACTTTCAATAATCAAGTAACAGTTGGATATCTGTAGATTTTTATAAAGACCATAAATTATTTTGCTCTTTAAATGTGGCTGCTTTGCGTCTAAGTATGAGTATTACATGCATTTTCTCACACTTAAAGCAACACCTACACACTGACTTGAATGGGAATAATTTAGTCCATTAGAACACATTAATGAATTCTCATGAAGTCACTTCATGCATCTTAATCAAACGGATTGCTATCCAATTGGGTTGAATGTCCCATTTATACTTCGCCACTTGCTCCATTTCCTAGATTTTGGGGGGGGGGGGGTGCAAGTCAAATCACCTTTATTTACATAATGCTTTGTTCTGTACTGTGGCAGGGGAGGTGTGGTTTAGCGAGGTCTGCGACGGGAGAGAGAGTGAGGAGATCAGCGGTGGTAAGTGAGTTAAGTGAGAGACAAGTGACACCTGCTTCTCATTGCAGTGATTGGCGTGGGGAAGCAGTATTTAAGCCAGCTGGGAACCAGAGACAAAGGAGAGACCTGAGGACTCGTGGGAGGAAACGACCGACAGAAAGCGAGAGCCTGAAAGTATCAATGTTATGATTTATGCGCATGTGGCGCGACTTTGTTTTCCGTTCTTTGATTCAGCATAATAAAGTTCCCACGAGCCTCAGTACGCCGACCCTGGTCTCCTTCCTTCTCTGCCATACGAACTTTATCACACTGGTGCCGAAAACCCGGGAAGGAAGGAAAACAAAGTCAGGCTCTCGCTTTCAGAGAGGCCTACTATCTGTTACCAGATAAACACCTCAGTGGAAACTGAAAGCACTCGACTCTAGGGAGGCCTGGTGAGGCCTTCTACCTGACAACCACAAATCGCGGGAGCTCGCTTTTTAGGAAACGCACAGTATGTGGGAGCTAAATCTCCAGGGAGGCCTGGTGAGGCCTACTACCTGGCAACCACAGTATGTGGGAGCTCGCCTTCAGAGAGACCTGATGAAGCCTACTATCTGAAAAAACCACAATATGTTATTCCGTGGAAACGCATAGTATGTGGGAGCTAAATCTCCAGGGAGGCCTGGTGAGGCCTACTACCTGGCAACCACAGTATGTGGGAGCTCGTCTTCAGAGATACCTGGTGAAGCCTACTATCTGAAAAAACCACAATATGCTATCCCGTGGAAACGCATAGTATGTGGGAGCTAAATCTCCAGGGAGGCCTGGTGAGGCCTACTACCTGGCGACCACCGAACGTGGGAGCTCATCTTCAGAGAGACCTGGTGAAGCCTACTATCTGAAAACCACAATATGCTATAGAGAGGAGACGCACAGTATGTGAGAGCTAAATCTCCAGGGAGGCCTGGTGAGGCCTACTACCTGGCAACCACAGTAAGTGGGAGCTCATCTTCAGAGAGACCTGATGAAGCCTACTATCTGCAAAAACCACAATATGCTACCCCGTGGAAACCATAGTATGTGGGAGCTAAATCTCCAGGGAGGCCTGGTGAGGCCTACTACCTGGCAACCACAGAACGTGGGGGCTCACCCTCAGAGAGACCTGGTGAAGCCTACTATCTGAAAAGACCACAATATGCTATTTAGAGGAGACGCACAGTATGTGGGAGCTAAATCTCCAGGGAGGCCTGGTGAGGCCTACTACCTGGCAACCACAGTATGTGGGAGCTCACCATCAGGGAGGCCTGATGAAGCCTACCACCTGATAACCACAATATGTGGGAGTCCACCCAGCCCCTCATGTTGAGGGAAGCGATGCTTGAGGTGTATAACAAATACACACTGGTTGAATGAAGCCCATGGAACCCAGGGCTATTCATCATAAGAAAGGGAACGAAGCGAAGCGCGTAACCCCTACCATACAGGATTTTAGAAAGTGCGCAAAGTCGTGCGTGCACACTTACCACTTTACGTGGATTTCAGAAAGTGCGCAGAGTCTTGCGTGCACACTTACCACTTTACGTGGATTTCAGACAGTGCGCAAAGCGTTAACGTGCACACTGACCACTATGTGGTTTTAAGAAAGTACACAGGCAAGCGTGTGTACAGAGAGGTTCCCAAGCATCGCAGAGGCGCTGGATCGCACGGGAGCGGTGAGCTCCAACCCTCTTTTCTAGGCGAGGGGAGCATCACCTGAGGCAGTAAATACAGAGCTTCTTGCCGTAACCACCACCTCCCCGGATGCGCCAGGCGGCCCTCAGGGTGACCTGGCCGGACATCTATGGAATTCCCTGCAGTGCTGTGCCAATTCTTTGGCCACCTAGCTACTGTAAAGGAAACTCACAGAGATTGTTAGTAGACATATAACCACCAGCAACATAACGTCCATAAACAGGTAGAGCAAGGGTTACGTACTCACCCTGCCTCCTGTACTGGAGTCCCGCTGCGGGGCGCCCCCTTCTGGTCCAGACCGTCAGTAAGGCGGTTGCTGTGAACATAGAACCAACCAAAACATCATAGGTCCAGGAAGGAGACTGTTATGTGAGAGACTGTCCACCTAACCTCGATCAGGTGGAAAGCTGGTGGCTACAGGGGAATTAGGCAGGGGAGGACAAAAAACAGAGGTTAAAAACAGAGGTTAAAAACATCCGGAGCTACTAGGTCATCCTACCGCTCTGACCCGGGCGAGGACGCTGCCTCGTCTGAATCACGTCCCTCAGACCCTGCTTACCGCTCCGTGACCCGCGGTTCCTCTTGCCCCTGCCCTTAGGCGGGGGAGGAGCGCGAGCTGCAACACTAGCCTTCTGCGCCCCTCTACGACCCTCAGATCGAGATGGGCCAGGACCCCTGAGTTGCTAGGGCTCGGACCTGGACCTTCGTGGAATGAAGGATTTAAAGGCCGCTGAGCGCGCCCTTGCCTCCCTGAACTTCCCGACCACCATCTCGACGGAGGTACCAAAAAGCTCAGAAGGCAAGACCGGAGCATCGAGAAGAAACCCCCTTTCTTCCTTCCCGATGTCAGCCAGGTTCACCCACAGATGTCTCTCCGTCACCACCATGGCCGCCATAGACCTGCCCATGGCGGAGGCGGCCTGCTTGGTAGCTCGGAGAGAGAGGTCTGTGGTGCGGCACAGCTTGGCTACCTGGTCAGGTGAAAGGCCCTCACCTGTATCCAGGTCCTTCAGCAGGTCAGCCTGGTAGGCCTGGAGCACCGCCATCGTGTGCAGTGAAGCCACAGCTTGACCAGCTGCCGCGTATGACCTGCCATTTAAGCGGGATGTATCTTGGAGGGGCTTAGATGGCAAAGCGGGAGATTTAAGAGATGACATTTGCCCCACAGAGAGATAGCAAGCCAGCGTCTCTTCTACAGGGGGCATCCTCTCATAGCCGTTCTCATGCAAGCCCTCGATATTAGCATAGCTCGTATGCTGAAACCGGTGGATGCGAGAGGAAAACGGCCTCTTCCATTCCTTTTCGACTTCTGCATGTAAGTCAGGCAAGAATGGAAGGCTCACCTGGGCTGGAGGGCTATGATCAGACAAGTACCGAGTACCGCTCAGCGGTGTCCCCTATAGTGTCCCCTCAGAGGACGCAGTTCGAAGTTCCCTTGAAAGGGAACCCAAACTCCCATCAAGTGACAGAAATGGAGAAAAAAACCCTTGGGAGAAACAAGGGTCAGTCATGGGGCCAGTCTCTTCTGGCCTAAATGAATGAGCATGGTGTAATTTATTTATGCAAGTGTTAGTTTGGGGGAGATGGGAGAGTAACACTGGATATGCTGCAAACTCTAAAATTGAAAGCTGCATCAGCATCCTCCAGCTACTGCGTCCTGCCCAAATCATAGCTCACCAAGCTCCTAAAAAATCAATGCGATCACTCAAATTCAGTCATACCATATGTGCATCTACAGAGTTGTTTGGATTCAGTCCGCACAGTCACAGGATGTTTGTGTAATATGTGAAGACTCTGTTTCTTAATTCAAACAATTCTTCTGTTGTATTAGGTTGATAAATTCAACATTTTAATAATAAAACGTTTATAAAAGGACTACAACTGTGCTCCCTTTCATCTCATTAGCATCTAGGAGGAACAAAAAATATATAATTGTGATAATTCATATGGCAATGCATTTGGACCAAACATTTGCCAGACCCCAGCTGAACAAACTGTATTCCCACAAGCAGTGGGCAGAGAACAGAGAAGGCCAGTGCTCCCTCTCCAAGCAGCACTTGTCAGGAGACAAGTATGAGCAGATGCAGATATACATGCTGGCTAGGCTTCCCCCGATTGAACAGGTCAGGCTTGTTCTGCTGTGAAGGGAGAGAGTGAATTAGAGCTGCAGGAAAAGTACTATATGCCAGGCCTGATATTGATGGAGTCCCTCAGTAAAAACCCACTGGCCTGCATCCAGCTCTCGGCACTATCCTCACATTCAGTAACAGATGATTGACTGGCTGTGGTCCAAACTTGGCTCTTGACACAAAGCCCGGCTAATCAACAGCCCAAGCCATGGCACTTTTCACTCCAATTAGGTCTTTAATCGAATAAGCACTATAGATTGTTCACAAGGATGTCAGAAATATTGTACACTATTAAGACGAAGCATGGGTTAGGGGAGGTTTTATCGGAGAATAGAGCCAGAGTGAATCACACTGTGGGAAGAAACAGTAGAAAACTTGCTCTTTCTTCATTCAACAGAACATTTTTATGAAATGAAGGGATAACACATTTAGATACACACACAAGAAGAAGAAATAATACAAGGATAAATAATATTTTGTTAAAATAGTGCCCTTTTTAAACAGTTAACAAAGTGATTCAGCTATATGATTCACTGTTTTTATACAATAGTAAACAAGTTAATATTTGTCTACTTTTGCTTTGTCAACTAAAATAGCTCAAAATGAACCCAAATAAAAATAGTTGCATCTTATAGCAAACACACAATAGTTTTTTCTTTGTTTGTTTGTTTTTGTTTTGTTCTCCAGGGTCGATTAAGTGACTCATAAAGAGGCCACTTGTGTTTCTTAATGATCAGCTTAGTGAATGATTAAATGACTCAACCAAAATGTGATCATTTGTTTCAATTTTTGAATAAAGCAATGTTTTTTTTTTAATGAATCACTGAGTGAATGATTCATTGGCTCAATAAAAAAGAGTCACTTGTTTTGTTCCTGAAAAAAGCACTGAACAAATTGGTTAAATATTTTCCTGAGTAAATCATTAAGTCACTTGGCACCTACTGCCATAACTATTTAATCTGAAGAAACAGTCTCTGAAAAATACTCAGACTGACACAGACTGACAGTCTGACTAAAATAAACATGGACAATAAACATTCACTTATATAATGAGAAAATAATGACAGAGAAAGCAGCACCATAAACAAATATACAAATGAATAAGTGGATCTTCAAATCAATTCTGTAAGTACAATCAACCAAGTAAATAAGTACTAGATCAAGTTTCTGACACTGCTGCTAGTTACACACATTGTTAGCCCATTTCATCTGACTCTACTTATTACTGTCCATGTCATCCATCGCTTTTACCCAAAGGACAAAAATGACTCATAGCACAAATACACATAAACAGCCGGCTCATCAAACAGCTCATCAATCTACTAAGTAATCCAAAAAGAAAATCAAAGGAAAGTGTGTCCTTGAGCTACAATGTGTGTTTGAAATATGTGATGAGTAAGACAATAGTTTTGATACAGAATTTCAGCATTTTCACCTCACTTCTACCATTTTCACGGGGTTATTTGTTGGAAGTCAAGTCAAGTCTGCTTTGTCAATTCGTCCACATGTACAGTACATATATACACAGAATTGAAATTGCGTTACTCTCAGACCCTTGATCTATACAGATAACAGTAACTAACAAGTGTTGAAGGTTTCAAGATGCCCTATCAACAGAGGTGGGTAGAGTACCCAAAAACTGTACTCAAGTAAAAGTACTTCTAGAAATATTTACTCAAGTAAAAGTAAAAGTACTAGTCTGAATAGTTACTTGAGTAAGAGTAAAAAAGTATCGGATAAAAAATCTACTCAAGTAGTTAGTTACTAGTTACTTTGGGTCATATATACTGAGTATTTTTATTTAGATATATAGATAAAATGTATGTAATGTATGTGTGTGTGTGTGTATATATATATATATATATATATATATATATATATATATATATATATATTTCATCAACCTTTACTCCAGTCTTCAATGTCACATCCTTCAGAAATCATTCCAATATGTTGATTTATTATCAATGATGCTCTTTTTATCTTTATATTCATCAAATATAACAAAATCAAAACAAAATCTCACAGGTTCCAAAAAAATATTAAGCAGCAAAACTGTTTCCAGCACTGGTAATAAATCAATATATTAGATTTATATTTTGAAGGATCATAACTCTGAAAACTGGAGTAACAGTTGATGAAAATTCTGATTTGCATCACGAAATAAATTATATAAGTATGTATTATATATGTATAAATAACCTCTGACACAAAGAAGAGTGAAAACTCCTAACATAACCGCTAAGTTACTGAACATCTGAACATAACGAACCAAATGCAAATTTACGGATCTTCTTTCATCTTTTCTGCAAAATGTAAACAAATGTATATTTCTGCAAGTGTAAATATTGTGGAAATATCATTATTAATTGTGTCTAGGCATAGGCTTTAAAACGATTCAGTTCGATTTGGTGAACTGAATGATTCGTTTGCGAACCGGATATCCAGACTGCTTTGTTTTGAACTCTCTCACATAACAGACACGGAAGAGAAGACAATGCTGAATAAAGTCGTCGTTTTAGCTATTTTTGGACTAAAATGTATTTTCGATGCTTCAAAAAATTCTAACTGACCCTCTGATGTCACATGTACTACTTTCATGATGTTTTTCTTACCTTTCTGGACATGGACAGTATACCGTACACACAGCTTCAATGGAGGGACTGAGAGCTCTCGTACTAAATCTAAAATATCTTAAACTGTGTTCCAAAGATAAACGGAGGTCTTACGGGTTTGGAACAACATGAGGGTAAGTTATTAATTACATAATTTTTTCTATCTGGGTGAACTAACCCTTTAAGCATTATTATTTATTTATTTATTTTCATTTTTATTAGAAACATTCCCAGAAGCATGAACTATATGATGAAATATCTGGATTCTTACTTTTCATAAATTCTTAATAATAATAATATGCGATGGTCAAAGTAGCCTAATTATGTAATTTATTATAAAAACCTGTCTGTTTACTTAAGTAGTATAGGTGTCATGCCATAACATATGCTTAATACGAATTGAGGGAATTCGTCAGAAAGAGGTATTCCGTCAGTGAGCGAGTGAAGGAAGCACCGGCATTTCAGCGATGACTCATCTGAACACCTCTGATTGGCCAATGCTTTAATAAGCTCAACAGAATCTTGTGTGATTGGTTATAATGCGCACTGCTGTGAAAACGCGTCTGTCTCTGGCTCAGCGCCAGCGAACGCAGATCTGAATTTAGCAGCTAATGATATGAGTCACTGAGTTCTCACGCCGGTGTGATTGTATCAAATATAGAAAATATTAATCGGCTATTTTTTGTCTTTTGGAAGATGCATTCAACTTGGTTCCCCTCTGTTATAAGTCACACGTACAACAAACTAATGGCACAGTGGTATCATGTACTTTAATCAAATGTAGCCCAAGTTATTACCTGTTAAACAGTAGACAGCACACGTGGTGTTCATCCAATACAGATCTTCATCGCAAGCAAATAATAGCCTTAGAATTTATTTATAGAATTTATTTGCTTTAAATTCAGTGCAGATCAAGCCACGTCTTCAATGCATTTTCTGTTCTTAAACGTTACAACTCTGAGTGAAGTGAACAGTTTCAAATGCTCAGCGCGCGCGGCAGGAACCTGAACAAATCATTCAAACTGATTCACGAACCAATTCAATGGTTAGCCAACTGGTTTGAACAAGCCTTTGAACAGAATTGACTCAAAAGAATGAATCATTCGCGAATGGGCATCGCTCATTGCCCAGAGAAAAGTAGACGGCGCGTTTGGATCAAACTAAAGCATTTATAACATTTATTGCATTAAGATAAAGTAACGAGAGGAGCTTCGCCCACAGTTACGAAGTAAAAGTACAGATTTTTCTCCAAAAAATTACTCAAGTAAGAGTAAAAGTACCCATCTTTAAATATACTCCAAAAAGTATTAGTTACCCAAAAAATTTACTCAAGTAAATGTAACGAAGTAAATGTAACTCGTTACTACCCACCTCTGCCTATCACCATAGCAAAAATGTTACGAATGCACACACAAAACGAGAAATCCAGTTGCAGTGTTTAAATATGGGAAATCCAAAAATCTAATCCAAAACAGGCAAGAAGTCAATAACAATGAAAGCATTCCATAAACAACGCGTTTGGATCAAACTGAAGCATTTATAACATTTATTGCATTAAGATAAAGTAACGAGAGGAGCTTCGCCCACAGTAACGAAGTAAAAGTACAGATTTTTCTCCAAAAAATTACTCAAGTAAGAGTAAAAGTACCCATCTTTACATATACTCCAAAAAGTATTAGTTACCCAAAAAATTTACTCAAGTAAATGTAACGAAGTAAATGTAACTCGTTACTACCCACCTCTGCCTATCACCATAGCAAAAATGTTACGAATGCACACACAAAACGAGAAATCCAGTTGCAGTGTTTAAATATGGGAAATCCAAAAATCTAATCCAAAACAGGCAAGAAGTCAATAACAATGAAAGCATTCCATAAACAAGAAACATGAAAAACACTGGGGAACACGAGAAAGCAGGGTGACATGAAACAAGGACTCCATGAAACAGATAGAAACAAACCGGGTTTATATGGACAGGTGAAAACGATGAAAGTGGGGACAGCCGAGTGCAGTTAACAGGTGTGCAATTAACTGTGATGAATGGGACAAAGACTTGTGGGAAATGTAGTGCCTGCAGTGGGGTGACTCTATGGGGAAGTGAGACCACTAGTGGACACCCAGTGAAACACAGACCAGACACTGTGACAAAGAAGTGTTGAAACAATGTAGGAACTCTCTGCCACAACATTCAACCTATTTTTAGATCCAGTTCAAAAAGATAAAACTATAAAAGCACCTTAGAAAAGTAGTGATGTACATAAAACTGACAGTTTTATTAAAAAAAAAAAAAAAACAGAAAAGTGACAATGAGTCATGATGCCTACTTCAGGCAAAGACTACGTGAATCCTATAAAAAATATTTCAAAGGAAAATGTCTAGCTGTTTCTTATTTTTAATACTGAAAACAACTTATTTAAACAATAGTGAAATACATTTTTTTTACACAATGTCAAATAAAGACCTATACTTCACTTAATTAAAAATTAACTTTTTAATTATGTTGTGTTATAAAAATGTGGGAAATGATGAATGGTGTTAATGAAGTTATTTTATCACAGTACAAAGTGATGACATTCTGTTATATTTGGCTTGATACATCTAATTAAACTTCTCCAAATAGAGGGTTGAAGGATCTAAAATACAATCAGTAAAATACATTCACAATACTTCAATAACACTATCTTTATTCTTCTTATTATCTTCTGACAGCTTAAAACCCAAAAGTATGTGTGCAGGCTCATAATGTCTCATTAAAGTGCTCATGTGCAGCGAATTTCTTTTCAAAGGGCTCTGAACTCTAAAAGAAGTCACAGTCATGCTCCAAGTGGATGACACCAGCAGCTTGAGGAAAACAGCAGGCACTTCAAGCTCATTTGGCTTTGGCTCAAATGGAGTTTAAATGCTATGAAATCACTGCCCCTAAAACATATAACAGTATATACAGTTATAATTGCAATCTCCTGAATAAGTTGCTTATACTCAGCAGGGCTGGGTTTATTTAATCATAAATATGGTAACATCTGAAGTACTATTACAAAAAATAAAATAACTTTCCTATTGTAATATATTCATTAGTTCAGTCTTCAGTGTTACAGTACATGATGCAAATGAGAAATCATTCTCATTTGCTGATTTGCTCCTCAATGAACATTAATTATTATTATTAATGTTGAAATGGTTTCGCTGTTTAATATTTTTGTTGAAACTGTGAGAAACAGAAAACTTGTATAACATTATTTTAAATGCCTTTACTGTTACTTTTTTATCAATCATATGCTTTTTTTTTCAACAACAACAGCAAATATTTGACTGACTCCAAAATTTTTAAACAAATGAATGCACATCAGATTAATTTTTCTTCTACCTCATATTTTTACATGTGTAAATAATGAGAACATGCTTAGGTAGTCTGATCCAACAGGGGACTCTTTTTATCGCCCGTACAGAGCTGGGGTATAATTCATTTCATAAGACTCAATTTACAGAGCAATCAGGGATTAATGTTCACCCCGGTCTATAAATCTGCATTTTTATCAGGCATTAGACCCTCTCAGCATGCTAATGGTCAGGGTGAGAGCAGCTGTGTTTGAGAAAGGTGGAAGGAACAAGCTTGTGGCAGTAATTGGAATGGTCACCCCCATAGGTCACAAAAAAAGAACTAACTGAAGGAAAGAGTGGATAGTGTAAATATAGTTTTGGGAGGGAAGGAGATGACATTTGCTGTGACAGAAATCAATCAAATATCCAACAAACACATATACAATATTGTTATTACAAAATATTTATATTTTAAAAACATAGGTTCTTTTTATTTATTTTTTTACTTTTTATTCATCAAAGTATCCTAAAAAAGTATCACATGTTCTGAAAAAATATTAAGCAGCAGAACTGTTTCCAACTTTGATAATGAATCATCATATTAGAATGATTTCTAAAGGATCATGTGATAATGATCCTAAAAATTCAGCTTTGCATCACAGAAATAAATTATAATTTAAAGTATAATAAATTTAAAAACAATTATTTTAAATAGTAATAATATATCACAATATTATATTTTTTTCTGTATTTTTGATCAAATAAATGCAGGCTTGATGAGCAGAAGAAACTTCTTTCAAAAACATTAAAAATAGTAATGTTTCCAAATTTTGGTCTGTACTGTACATCATATCTTATTGTCCACAATATCTTCCTTAATGTAGGTAGAATCCATCTCAGATTTATCCACTTACAACCAATTACTGTAATACTTACACTGGGCAACTTCATTCATTTAAATGTCATGATTACATTTGTCTAGTTGGGTAAAGGGTGGAATCAAATTACTAAAGAGTGAGAGAGTGAGAAATAGATAAGAACAAAGGAAAAATAAGCCTGTGTGCCATTATTTGGAAAACTGCCCTGGAGAGCAGTAAGATACATCCTACTGAAATTATAAGATTCTACTCAAGTAATGAAGCAGTCAGCCATTTTAATGCCTTGGAAATTACAGAAGAGAAAATGGCTATTTAAATGCAGTACTTGACCACGCTGAAAAATGACTTACTCTCTCCATTACCCAGCCTGGCTCCTACATTAAGCAAAAGTTACCGACATATGGTTTATACCTATCACCTTAGCTACATTCATGGTGAATGACAAATTAAAACTGCCAGTAGATCGAATGACTGAATGACAAAAATAGCTGATCCATATGTGGTTTGAACTTAGTAATCCAACAGTATCAATTCACTCATTTTCACTTTCCCTATTCATGCTGGGCAAAGCTATAGTTTCCCCATGTGTCTGAAGAAAAACTAATATAAAAGCCGCTCTTATGAAAATATTCAAATGTAAGTTACAAGAGACTACAGGACGTCTTGAACTGGAGTGTCTTCCTATGGAACTCTTCATGGTCTATACGTGAAAATATATCCATTTCCATATTCAGCATCACAGCACAAACGCATACAGGCAGCACGCCACAGTGCACACAAAGATCTACTTCAGATTAATTTAAGAAAAAGACATCTGTGTTATGAACCTATTATACTGCGGAGCATTAACCTCATGCTGTTAAATGAGATATCTTTCACACTCAAACATTTGCAGCAACATTTGCTGGGCATTTAAAACTGTGAGATGTTATAGAGATTCTAGTTACAAACACACAAATGTCATGACCTATAGTGAAGAGTGATCACTGGAATGCTGTGGATCATACTCATTCAATGCTTGTGAAGGACAACTGTATTTATTAACAGGTGTGAGTTAAAATGAGCTATTTATATGACATCACACAAGAGCAGATTCAGTATAGGCTGCATAAACAATTAACAAAAGTTTTATATATATATATATATATATATATATATATATAAACAGTAAAAACAGTAACTGTGAAATATTATTACAATTTAAAGCAGCTGTTTTCTATGAATACATTTTAAAATGTATTTTATTTCTGTGATGCCTGGAATTTCAGTAACTCCAGTCTTCAATGTCAAATGATCGTTCAGAAATCATTCTAATATGCTGATTCAAAGAAAGAATTATAAATTTTTATCAGTTGTACTACTTAATATTTTTTGTGGAAACTTTTTTAGGATTCTATGATAAATAGAACAATTAAAACAACATTTACTTAAAAATTTAATTATTTTTACTTGATGGTCAAATCACATGATATTTCACAAGAATTCAGATCACATTAATTATTTAGTTTTTCAAGTTTTTCTTCAAAATGGTATAAAAATTTAGCAAAATAATCTAAAACCAAAATGACTACAAAGAGTACATTCCTAAGAATTTGACAAGTTTTAAACTAGATTTTTAATTTGATTTATCATGGACACTCTTATATGTTATTGACCCACATCGCAATATCATAACTTCACATAAATGAAACTGTTGGTTGTCATCAGCCTAATCTCTCATTCACGTTTATGGAGCATCCATTTTCATGTCTTCCGTCTCGGCATCAGACTCATACTAGCACTATTTAATGACTGAGGTAATCCAAAATCTCAATTTATACTTAATTCTACTTGTGTAATTGTTACGCCTCAAGGGCTTAGACATCTACATCTGCACCACTATTGAATACAAACAACTCTTTGGGCCCTATAATACACCCGGCGCAATGTGACGCAAAGCACACCGCAAGTGTGTTTACTAGTTTCAGTCCAGTGAGGCCGATTCAAGATGGCGGCGAGACCAGACGCGATTTGAATAGACCTGTAACGGCTGTTGAAGATTGCTGCTCAAATTAACATTTAGAATAAAATTTTGCTGCTAAAAGTTTTTTTTTGACTGGTTGCTCGACTGCAGTGTTATTGAATTTCATTTTTTTTCTGCCGGTTTTCGGAAAAATAGCATCTTATTATTCAAGCTAGTCATTGCTAACTCTGCAGCTAGCATAACAGCGCAATGGAAGTGGTGGCAAATAAGGAAAAACGAACTGCCCGAGAAATACACTCTTATGCATGCCAGGCCAGTGCTTTTGAGGAGTCTGTCTCATCTCCTAACAAGCCTACAAAACCTCAAATGAAAAAAGGCAAGAGGCAACGAAGAACAGCCATCGCTTCTGGAACTTCAGGATACCATCATCATCGGCTCTGGCCAACTGTAGAAGCGGCAAGAAAGACAGGAGAGAAGGCTTATTTCGTGGGGATCAGAGCATTTGTGAATGGAAACGAAATTAAAGACACCTGAAAAGGAAAGATCCTGTATGCTCTGTTGAAAGTGCAACCATTTCTTAAGGTAACCCCCCATGTGTAATAAGGGGCATTGAGGCAGCTAATGATTACATTAGAGCAGTTATCTCTGCAGTTTTTGCAAAGAAGTTCATACAGTTAACGTTATTTGTTCTGAGTTTTTATGTCTGTATCTGTTTTATCTGTAAATGCCAGAGGTGCTAGAGACCAATTGAAAATGAAATTTTTATTTTTATTTTTTCAAAACAAAGGTGCTGATTTTTATTTTATACAGGAGACTCATGCTACTAAATCGGATATTTCTTTTTGGGAGAGTCAATGGGGGAAAAATATATGGTTTTCATTTGGGAGTAACCGGTCAGCAGGGTTCGCTATTTTACAGGGAAACTTTAAAGGGCACATTATTAAACAGATTTAGCAGATTCAAATGGGAGATGGGTAATACTGGTTGTTGATGTAGATCATTCCCAATTCATTATTGTAAACATATATGTGTGTAACAACAAGAAAGACAACAAGCTATTACTTACAACAATAGAAAATAAAATTAACCAGCTGATTACAACTTTTCCTACTGCCAAGATTATATGGGGAGGTGATTTTAATACAGTTATGGATGGAAATCTGGATAGATGGCCTCCAAGAAACAGTTCCTCAGATGAGTTGGAGAATGTATGTCAAAGGATGAGTCTTGTTGATATCTGGAGACACAAAAATCCCAACAAAAGCATATATACTTGGAGTAATAAAGATAGGTCACAGAAGTCCCGTATAGATTTCTGGTTGATTTCTTCGGGGATCGATGACAAGATGGTTTCAGTTCATATAGAACCTACTGTTCTCACAGATCACCAAGCCATTTATATAAAGATAGATTTAATAATATTTAGTTACAAACCAAACAGAGATTATTGGAAATTAAACCAAATGCTATTACAAAATAAACAATTTAAGGATGATGCTGCCGTGATAATTGGAAAATATTGGAGAAAAGCTAGTCATGATAACAACTTTGGAAGCTGCTGGGAGCTGATGAAATTTGAAGTTCGTAAGTTAGCTATAAAACTAGGGAAGAAAATAGCCAAAGACAAGAAAGAGGAAGAATCCAGAGTTATCACTAGAATAATAAAGTTATCAGAGAAAGTTAATTTAACTGGATGTGAATTTACAGAACTAACTTCTTTACAACTTAAATTGGACAAGATGTATGAAGACAAAGCTAAAGGGGCTTTTGTCAGATCTAGGAGGAAATGGCTTGAAAAAGGGGGAAAATGCACTAAATATTTCTTTAATCTAGAAAAAAGAAACTTTGAGGTATCATCCCTAAGTAAATTGCAAATCAATGATGTTGTCTGTGATGATAAGATCTAGATATCAAAATACGTTGCTGATTTCTATCAAAGATTGTACTCTACTGATGTCGAAAATGCAAAAAATATGGATCTCTTCCTAAAAAGTAAACAAAATTATATTGATGTCATTGACGATGGCTTTAAATTGGTTTGTGACAGAGAGATCTGTTTATCAGAAGTGCAAAAATTTATTGCCTCTCTAAAAGAAAATAAATCGCCAGGGAATGATGGGCTAATAAGTGAATTTTACAAGGTTTTTGACCAATTGTTAGCTCCTTTTTTAGTTAAAGTTTATATAGAAGCCATTAAGAAAGGGGAACTCCCACCAACTATCCGACAAGGACTTATTAAACTGATACCCAAACCAAACAAAGATAAATTAAGTATTGAAAATTGGAGAACAATTAGTTTATTGAATAGTGATGCTAAAATATTTGCACTAATTTTTGCTAAAAGATAAAAATCAGGGTTAGATAATATAATTGATGAAGAACATTCAGGCTTTATGCCAGGCCAGAATATAGGTAATAACATACGTTTGATTTTGGATATGATTGATTATAATGAATACATAGTAGATGATAGTTTTGTCCTATTTGTCGATTTTTATAAAGCATTTGACACAGTTAGTCATCAATTTATGTTAAAAACGATCAAATGCTTTGGTTTTGGAGAACAGTTTTTAAAGGCTATTCAAACTCTATACAGAGGATGTAACAGCTCAGTTAAACTTGCTCATGGCACAACTACTAGATTTGAGGTCGGTCGTGGAATACGACAAGGATGTCCCCTTAGCCCTTTTCTTTTTCTCCTTGTTACACAAATCATGGCCAGACATATTAAAAATGCCCAGTTCCAAGGTATATTGACATTAGGTACAGAATTTAAAATTTCACAGTTAGCGGATGACATGGCATTATTTCTCCGTAATAAGCACGAGGTTATCAAAGCAATTGATTCTACCACAAAATTCTCCGAAGTCTCGGGTTTAAGAATGAATCTAAATAAATCTGCCTTGTTGTCACTAAAGGAATGTGACTTATCAGTCATAAGTGGTATTCCTGTTAAAAATACAATAACATACTTGGGGGTTATCATTGATAAAAATGAAAAAAGGTGTTGTAATCTCAATTTTGACCCCATAGTAGAGAAAATAAGGAAAAGATTTAATATATGGTTGATGAGGGACTTGTCACTGAATGGCAGAGTTTTATTGTCTAAGGCAGAAGGGATATCACGTGCCGTCTTTCTATCTTTATCCATGGGAATGCCAGCTAGTGTATATAAAAAACTTGATAAGATCTTATTTAATTTCATTTGGAGGAATAGATCCCATTATTTACGTAAAGATATTTTACGTAATTTAAGGAAAGATGGTGGTCTTGAAGTGTTGACTTTTGAAACCTTAAGTAATTCCTTTTTGGTGAGATGGTTAAGTAATTTAATTAAGGAAGCCAAACAGATTTTTGATTCACTGGGAGGATTAAACTTGTTGTTGAAATGTGATTTTAAAATTGAGAAGTTACCTGTGAAGTTGGCCATCTTTCACAATCATGCCCTGTTAGCCTGGAAAATGGTCTACAAACACAATTTTTCTCCCACAAACTGTTATATTTGGAACAACAGGAATATTCAATATAAAAATAAATCTATATATCACCAAAGATGGTAGATAACAACATTCTATTAGTTGAACTCATGAACTCAGAAGGTCAGTTACTAACATACGACGAGTTTCTTTCAAAAGCAAAATTTCCTGTCTCCCCTAAGGAGTATGCTATCGTTTTTGATGCTGTGCCAAGAAATATCATTCAGATTTTAAAATATAACTCAACTGCTGTAAGTGGCAGTTATTTGACTACACAAGAAATTTTCTTTGGTGACATTGACATCACTACCAAAAAATGCCCAAACAAATACATTAGGAATCTAATGCACACTAAAACACTTCCTGCAGCAAGATCCTTTTGGGCTTCTTAGTTTGAAGAAAACAAATGGGAAAGAATGTGGTTAATTGGGGACAAGTTCCTCTTAAATAATAAAAAAAGGAGGTGTCTTATAAAATTGTATATACCCAGCAAAGAAAACTTTAGAGGGATTTAAAATTTACATTGAATATTCCTGTACCTTTTGTGGTAATTATGATGAAACAATTTGTCATCTGTTTTATGATTGTATATATAGTAAGATATTTTGATGTGAGAAAGGCTTTTATTTGCTTAGAAGTAACCTTGGGGTTCTTTGTAACCTTGTGGACTATTACAAGTTTCTTTTAAAGTGATCTTTGTTGGTCAACAACTCATGGGGAGGATAATAGTGGTCTTGAATTTCCTCCATTTGTACACAATCTAGTATATGACTGTGGATTTGTCTAGTCCAAACTCTTAAGAGATGGTTTTGCAACCTTTTCCAGTCGGACGAGGAACAAGAACTCTTGAAAAAAAAAATTGTACCCTAAAAAATATATATATATATATGTATATATATATTTTTTTCTTCTTCTTCTTTTTAACTGGCCAATACAATGATACTTACTGACATGGACGCAGCATGAAACAGAAAGTTAAAATTTCCAGTCATATACCGATTGAGTTTGTCACTGGTGATTAATTTACTACACAACCAGCTGTCTATTTTTAGTAATGGGTTACTGAGATAGCATGCAGTGATAAAAATAATGAAGCTGAATCAAAGCTTAAATAAAGTTGTCAAGCAGACAAAACATTGGAGGGAGCCAAACATATGAAGAACCCTCATTCACAAGACCAGTAAACCAGGGCCTAACCTTGTTTGGAGGAGAACTGGAGCAAAGCAACTGGGCAGCAGGACAAGACCACTGCCAATGTCCATGGAGCTCAACCGTCTGGGTGAGGGATTAAATAAGACAGCTTTATGCAAAATAGTAGCTCCATTCTGATCAGGAATCAGTTCTGTAGCCCATGCAGATGTGTGCTGTAATGCTCTAATAGGATTAACTGAATGCAGCACAGGACATGCTGGGCCTCAGGGCCTCTGGACAAGTCTTTATGATGGGTCAGAAAATGAGAGTTGTAATGGGGTTATGTCTCTCAAGCTGCCATGTAGCTGTTTTCTAGGCAATTATATGTTTAGGGTGTTCAGGAAGAAAAACACTGAAATGCTTACTCTGCATGTTGGCTGTCAGTGTTGTTAGCTGTCACCTCGATTTAGTTTCTGTAACAATCTCCCAAACTCATTTATATATATATATATATATATATATATATATACACACACACACACACACACACACACACACACAAACCCGATTCCAAAAAAGTTGGGACACTGTACAAATTGTGAATAAAAACAGAATGCAATGATGTGGAAGTTTCAAATTTCAATATTTTATTCGGAACACAGATGACATATCAAATGTTTAAACTGAGAAAATTTATAATTTTAAGGGAAAAATAAGTTGACTTTAAATTTCATGGCATCAACACATCTAAAAAAAAGTTGGGCCAAGGCCATGTTTACCACTGTGTGGCATCCCCTCTTCTTTTTATAACAGTCTGCAAACATCTTGGGACTGAGGTGACAAGTTGCTCAAGTTTAGTAATAGGAATGTTGTCCCATTGTTGTCTCATACTGGCTTTATGTTGCTCAACTGTCTTAGGTCTTCTTTGTCACATCTTCCTCTTTATGATGCAGCAAATGTTTTCTGGCTGGCCATTTCAGTACCCTGATCCTTCTTCTACGCAGCCATGATGTTGTAGTTGATGCAGTGTGTGGTCTGGCATTGTCAGTGGTATGTTGTGGTATGTTGGCATTGTAGTATGTTGTTCCAAAACTTGGATATACCTTTCAGCACTGATGATGCCTTTCCAGATGTGTAAGCAGTCCATGCCACACACACTCATGCAACCCCATACCATCAGAGATGCAGGCTTCTGAACTGAGCGCTGAAAACAACCTGGGTTGTGCTTGTCCTCTTTAGTCCGGATGACATGGTGTCCCAGTTTTCCAAAAAGAACTTCAAATTTTGATTCGTCTGACCACAGAACAGTTAACCACTTTGCCACAATCCATTTTAAATGAGCCTTGGCCCAGAGAAAACACCTGCGCATCTGGATCATGTTTAGATATGCCTTCTTTTTTGACCTATAGATTTTTAGCCGGCAATGGCGAATGGCACTGTGGATTGTGTTCACCGACAATGTTTTTTGGAAGAATTCCTTAGCCGATGTTGTGATTTCCATTACAGTAGCATTTCTATATGTGATGCAGTGCTGTCTAACGGACAGAAGATCATGGGCATCCAGTATGGTTTTCCAGCCTCGACCCTTACACACAGAGATTGTTCCAGATTCTCTGAATCTTTGGATGATATTATGCACTGTAGATGATGATAACTTTAAACTCTTTGCAATTTTTTTCTGAGAAACTCCTTTCTGATATTGCTCCACTATTTTTCACTGCAGCATGAGAGGATGCCACTCTGAGAGGCTCTTTTTATAACCAATCATGTTGCCAATTGACCTAATGAGTTGCAAATTGGTCCAGCTGTTTTTGATATGTTATCTATACTCTATTGTGAATAAATATAAGTTTAAGAGATTTGTAAATTATACCATTCCTTTTTTACTTAGAATTTGTATATATATATATATACATACACACTGGTTTATCCACAGGAGGACCAGTAAAAACTTTCTTCTGGATCTGAGTACTTTTCACATCAAATTATGTGGAAAGTATAAATACAGGTATAAGGTATATGGAAAGGTATAAATACAGCTGACTTATCTCTATCCATTTATCAGCATTCTGTTTGCACCTTTTGCCATTACACAGCAGACTCCGCTTCAACCATTTAGACGATGAGATGTATACTGGGAATTTTTTGGTTATCCGGCCAATTTGCCGGCCCCAGGATCGCTCCTTCTCAGCCAAACACCGCCGCTGAGCTCCTGATTTCATCACACACACTTTACACGACACAGAGGCTTAACCTTGCCTCAACCGGCATCACTTTAAATTTTTCCCGGCATCCTCTTATCTTTTGGCAGTGCCAATAACTCCTCTAATCGGAAATTGACCGTATTTAAGCCTGAAAACAATGCTGATTAATTCCAACGCTCCATCCTCGCGAAGGGTGAACAAAGTGGATCCCTACGATTTAAGTTATTAATCTCCCAGCAATCAGCTAAATCCACTCCAGCAGGGTGGCCAATATTTCGAGCAAAGCTCGACACCACCGTTGCCTCTCCTCAAGCGCTGGGTCTCAGTGGCAGGCTTCCAATGAGCCTGGGCGGCGCCGCTGATCTCACCGCAGCCAAGCTTCACTTGCTTACCGCTTCGACTAAACCTTTTACCGTGGCTCTTCCGGCCGCAGCGTGGCATTCAGCCAGGTCCCAACATGGCACAGGCCATATTGCAAATTCATTTAGGTGAAGTCACTAAATGGCAGGTCGTTCGTTGCTGAAAGTTGTTAAACTACGTTGTGACATAAAAGGATATTGATGTAATTTTTTGCCACATCGCAAACAGCGTAAATACAAAGAAATTACTCAGATTTTCAGAATTTCTGGAATAAAAAATCTAAAATAATTTAATAAATAAATAAAATAAAATTATATTGAACAAACCTGACAATGTATTTTAAACCATTATGTTCATGCGCATTGTTCAATTCAAGTTTATTTGTATAGCGCTTTTTACAATACAAATCATTACAAAGCAACTTTACAGAAAATCATGTTTCTACAATATTTAGTAGTAGCTTATAAGTGGTGACTGTCAGTTTGTGCACGTATTACAGGATTTTTAGAAAAATTAATACAAAACGTAGTCAGCCAGACGATTAACATTATTAATATTATTAATAATTAATAACTATTATATGATGCAGTCACACTTGTAGCAATATTTGTTAGTTCTGTTTGTTGATTCAGGGTTAGCATCATCTGAGGTCCTCTGAGGGTCAGCATCATCTCTTCTCAGGTGTTCTGGATCCAGACTGGAGCATGTGTATTGTGCATTATGTCAAAAGCCTTCAAAGGGCACCAAGGTCCGATGATTCTCTCTCCATGTCACCGTGCAATGTAATCCTCGTTTGGCTAAACATTAAATTTAATGAGAGGAGAGGCTTACCCGTTTGATGCCGTGAGTATTTTCTCCCACATCAGCGAGAGCCTCCCGTCTAGACAACATTAACTTTTCCTTTCTACAGTCGGCAAGGCTTACCCGTTCGACACTGCGAGTATTGAGCTCAATACTCAATATTGAGCTCCCATCAGACATCGGCAAGAGCCTCCTGGCAACACAACTTTACCTTTCCGTCTTACATCCAGAGAGGCTTACCCATTCGATGCCTTTAGTATTGAGCTCCCATCAGACATTGGCGAGAGTCTCCTAGCAACATAAACTTTACTTTCTCCATGCTACGGTCAGAGAGGCTTACCTGTTTCGATGCCTTGAGTATTGAGCTCCCATCAGATGTCTAACTTTATGTTCCTGTTTGACGGGTGATGATGGGTGATGACCGCTAAATTGCCATCACCTGCTTTCAAATCGAGCAGCATTTAATAGACTGAGCCACAGATCACTGACAAGCTACGCAATATCACGTTCATTATCGCCTTTGATGAATACGCAATATGAACGCGACATTGCGTAGCTTGTCAGTGATCCACGGCTCTGTCTATTAAATGCTGCTCAATTTGAAACCAGATCATGGCAATTTAACAGTAATCACAGAACCATATTCACTCACTAGATGCGTATGATCATATCGTTAGATATATCGCCCAGCCCTACTTTTGCTATTGCTTTTTTGGGGGGTATTCTAGGTTCGGGCCATTCCCAAGCTTGGAGCCCTTCCCCGGACAGCACGCCAAATATGCATTATAATACTTCAGCTAATTATATATAAGTGTGAACTTGTGAAAGTATGTTCCAATTTGTGGGTGAGTACAACAGGTTTGCAACTGATGTAAAAGCATTCAAACTAACTTCCAGACACTTGGTTTAAACCTTATTGTTAAATTATTTGTTAAAAGCATTGATCGTATATTTTGAGATAATTTTTTATGAAGACCAAAATGTAGGACAGAGAATGTTTTGTTTAATTTTGTGAATCAGTTCAAACTGTCATTACACAGTCAGTTTAAACTGTGTCTGTCACAAACACACACACACACACAAGCAATACCATTGTGGTGGTGATACAAAAATGAATGTAAATCATAAGCACTCAAAAACTTCAAGAGTTCATTATCAAGCTACTTGCAAAACAAATCCATCAGAGCCACATAGTTAAGCTGTCAGATTGTATGTATATTTCCAGCCAGATCGTAATATGCTGAGACTGATTTGAAATGCAACAGTTTGACTTTAGTGAAAAATACTGCAAATGTCTTGAATATTAAGGTGTTCAGTATGATGATTGCATAATGAACAGAGAATTCACTTACAGAGCATTCTGCTCTTTTCTATTCTGTGACAAGACTATGACATTGACAGTGTTAAACTATGACACAGTGACTGACAAGCTGCTACATTAGACATTCCTATAGCCAATTTCCACCCTCACAAAACACCTTTCATTCAGTAGTCACTCAAAACTAACAAATGAGTCAGTCTGAATCACACAGATGACAAGGGTATTAAGCAAAGTGATTCTATAGTTTACTTTTGTTGTCAACAGTATTTTGCCACCATTCATTACTTGGTTACAGAAAGATCCAACACTTTGCCCACTGTGCACAATGCACGTCATTCTCCTGACAAATCTAATAAACATAAAGCTCCTAATGGCCTAAAAACAAAGCAGGGCGAATCTGCTCTCATCATCCTAATAAGAAGGACTGTCTATCATATGACACTTTTCTTAATTCAACACTAATGCATTGTAATTAAGTCATATTTCTGTAACAACAACTGCAAAAATTAAACGTTTAGATTTTTGCCTTTTTACTGCTGCATATGACTTTATTAACTTTTACAGTATTTTTAACCTATTTATTTTGTATGCAAAATGTTTTCATATTGTGCCAAATAAACTCCTATAGTTTAGTCTATATAATATTTAAGAGATATAATCATGACGTGGCGCCAACACAGACATGCATGTAGTTGCTGATAACTGAGGCTAAATATCAGAAATATTTGCTGATATTTAAATATTTATCTCTGGTGCTATAGCTTATGATTTCACAGGCTTTTAAGATCATATATAGCAAATCAATTAAAAATACCACCATAGCCTTGGCAAGAAGAGCAAGTAAGGTGCAGAAAAAAAGATATAAAAGCAGTAAATGAGAATGAAAGTCAAACAGACATGCACCGAAAGGAAAAAAACTATCCACAGAGCCATAAAGAGTTTAATCCATTATGAGCAGTCACCTAATTCTCTTTTTCACTTGTGAAATATTACAAAGCTCAAAGAATTTTTAGCAACGCTACTTCTTTAAATTAGGTTTCAATTATGTCTTTATGACTAAGAGCAAGAAAAAGAGGAAATCACTGTTCTTTTCAGTAGTTATTTTCAATTTACAGCCAGCACAAATAATTGATTACATGCTTTTATTAATTTAGACAATATTCCATAACCTCTAACTAAGGCAGGGCTCCTTGTCATTTCCTAGCTATACGTTGATTTAAAAGTATTTTTATGAATCCTCCTGAGATGGCAGAACTAATTGTACAAATGATAAAACAAGTCTGCCTTTATCTCAAAGATGATGGAGCATTTAAGATGAGCTAAAATGATGTTTAAAATCCATTACATGAGGGACTGGGATCTGTTTTAAGGTTCTGGCACATTACAAAGATTCCTCCATTCCTGAGCAACTTGCATGCTACTCATAGTCCTTTCAATTTCAAGTTAAACAAATGGTTTTAGCAAATGAATGACTCTGAAATTTGGACTGTGTTGGTTTAATCTCAATTACTCTTTAAGAAAACATAATGAAAGCAGAACCCTGTTTCCATGGCAAACGCCTTCCAAACAAACTCCATTCTGGAAGCGGATGATGGATCACAGTCCCCATTGTTTGAGTACAATGCTGCATTCCATCTTGTCCTTTGTCTGAAGAGTTCTCAATCTTAGTCCTTAGAAACAATGGAAATGAGAAAAGCAATCAGTGCACTGGCTCAGAAATTTAAGCTTACTGGCTACTTCATTTAGTTTAATGTTAATTTAGTACAAGGTGTTGAATAAGAGTGTGAAATCAAATGAAAACCCAGCCTTGCAGTCTGGCATTCAAGGCTATAAGCCAGTCTTAATTCAAAAACCTGTTCCCAGCTCTAATGAGTGCTTAACAAATTAAGCCGAATGGATTTCTTGATTTGCAAGCCAACACAACACAATCAAACCAAACTTTGAAATGAATGAATAGAGGAGACTGGCGCTAGTCATCGTAGAGGCTTGTTTGCCTAGAAAACAAATGATTGTCTAGCAGTAGGTTTGTGAGTTGGGTAAAATATATATAAAGAGAGTTGTTAACTTTAATTTTTGATAAGATGTTTTACATTTTCATTATTCTTTTACTTTTAAATATCTTTCAGAAATGTAATGTATGACACATATTGCCTTATGTCAAGAGTGATGTTGCCATATATAATTTTCACATTTATGTACATTCTCTGGGTAGATGATCATATAAATGTATAATATAAATGGTAAAAATTATACATATGTTAATAATATCTATAGGATGATTTTATATGGTATTATATGCAGCCACCATATATGTATTTATATTTAATTATATTAAAATAACTTTATGTTGTTGTAATACATTTTACATTTACTTACATAATATCAATATGCACTGAAGGGTTTTAGGATAGACATATATATGTCCAAAAGTGTATTACAAATACACACACACACAAATACACACACACACACACACACACACACACACACACAAACACACACACACACACATAATAATAATAATAATAATAATAATAATAGAGAGACAGAGAGATAGATAGGTGTGTGTGTGTGTGTGTGTGTGTGTGTGTGTGTGTGTGTGTGTGTGTGTGTGTGTGTGTGTGTGTGTGTGTGTGTGTGTGTGTGAATATATAAAATCTTGATATACAATAATTCATATAAGGACATTTAATGTATGTACATATATTACTTGGGGAAATCGTGGCCTAGTGGTTAGAGAGTTTAACTCCTAACCCTAAGGTTGTGGGTTTGAGTCTCAGGCCGGCAATACCATGACTGGGGTGCCCTTGAGCAAGGCACCGAACCCCCAACTGCTCCCCGGGCACCGCAGCATAAATGGCTGCCCACTGCTCCGGGTGTGTGTTCACAGTATGTGTGTGTGTTCACTGCTGTGTGTGTGCACTTTGGATGGGTTAAATGCAGAGCACGAATTCTGAGTATGGGTCACCATACTTGGCTGTATGTTACGTCGCTAACTAATCATTACAGTTGCTTATGGGTTAGCTAATGAGTTCATTATGACAGCTTACTCAATATAGTGTGATAACATATTGTATTTCTTCTAAAATAAAAAAATGCCCACGTCCACATGTGCTGAAAATTGAAGAAAGTCAGAATATTGAGATCAGAGTAAAAAAATAAAATTTACAGCCAGCACTGGTCTCCCCTACTATAGTTTTTGTTTTGACTGTAGCTCTCACTTTAGAATCAAATATCACAGCAGGGTTAGCACAGACAAATAATAGGGTCAGTCAACTAAAGTACAAAATACAAAGCCACAGGCACAGAGGTCAGTCATCACAGAGCAGCGACATGAGCGTCTCTTGGCGTATTAGATTGCAGCATGCCATGCATTTTTCACTAGTGTCAGTGTTACTGCTGAGGCATTATGGATATTGCACAAACTCAAGGCTATATCTCTTAATCCTCTAATCTGCAGAGCACAGGGAATAGTTTGCTACATATTTAAGACCCTGGAATGCCGGGGCAATGCTCTTAACATAAAAATGTTATATTCACTTCCCTTCTGCAGAGATATGATTACACTATTCGCCCACACTCATGCATTGTAATTTGTTGTAAGCTGTTCGGTTGATAGGGTGGGGTTCTGAGACGTGACTGTATGAACTTCCCAGGTGAGTTGGTGGTGAGAGGCCACGCATAGCTGCTGATGACGGTGTGCAAAAACCACGAGTCCCTCAGCAATTGAATGTACTGCAGCAAGTAAATAGTTAAAAAGTGGCAACGAAATTACTATAATCCGTAAAGTCACTCCACAGTAGTCAATGCATTTGAAACATGGATTGAATTAATCCAACAGATTAATTAGTTGTCAAAGTAATGATTAGATGCAGCCCTAGTTGTATACTGTACATACAACTAACACTACATCTTAAGTAGCAATAGCATGAATCATTTGTCCACCTGCTTTGCTGGGTTGTTTTGTAATGCAATCAGATACAGCCCAATTTCAAGCCTTCATTTGCTGTAGTTGTAAAGCTTTTCAAAGAAGTTTAATTAAGGGGACAACTCTTAAACGGAAAATGGAGCCACTTTTTCGCATGCGTTTCTGATGGGTGGTTAGTGTTCGTTAAAAATGTCGAAAGACTGACACTAATCTACTTTCTGTTTTGAATATGCAGTGGATAAGCACCTTCTCTTGCTGTAATCTTTCATGAAGAATGCCTAAAAAGACGACAAACCTGTTTGTTTTGTTACAGGCGATCAGCATCAGTGAAAGCACCTTAAACTACAGTATAAAGAGGCAGATAATCCCATAAGGGACTATGAAATTCTCCCAAAGAGCTTTAGCCACAGTACGCGACTTCTTATTGGAAGTAGGAACAGCAACAGCATACTTGGTAAATAAATCAGTGATAATTAGCACATCCTTGGTATTCTTGGAATCTGTCTCAATAGACAAAAAGTCCATGCACACCAGTTCAAGAGGACAAGTCACTTGGATATTGACCAAAGGAGCAGCTTTCCCAGGTACTTATGACACAAACATCTGGGGCATGTTCTGATTTTTCTCTCCACATCTGCAACCATTTTAGGCCAATAGAACCTTGACCTTGCTAGATCCAACGTGCGCTCTATGCCCAAATTTCCCATCTCATCATGTAAACAGGTAAGAACCATATCACGCAAAGAATCAGGAAGAACCAACTGGTATTGAATATGCTCTCCCTCCTGTCTTCTCCGATTCCGTTACGCAACTCCAGCTTCTTTAACTCCCTCTTCAGCAATGGAAGGGTAGGAAGTTCTTTCCTTACAGAAGAAGGAATTGTCTCCCCAGTCTCTAATCGGAGAATTATCTCACGGATGATGGGGTCAGATCTTTGCTTTTCCATCAAATCGGTTTCTCCAAAAGTTGGGACTTCAAGAAGATTATCACAACCCTCATTCTGATCAAAGACAGACTATCAGCATCCAGATTCTGTTTACCATCTCTGTACTGTAGTTCTAAAGAAAAAGTTGAAATAGCTTTGAGCCATCTGTAGCTCGTAGAATCCAGCTTCGATAAGGTCAATATGTATTTAAAAGGATTACTGGCGGTAACAACGGTGAACTGGTTACCATACAGATAATCATTGAACTTCTCAGTGACTGCCCACTTAAGAGCCGAGAACTCCTTTTGTGAGCTGGGTAATAAGCCTCACTCCTAGAAAGACCTCGACTGGCATAAGCAATTACTTTCAATTGGCCATCCTGCTCTTGATATAAGGCCGCTCCCAACCCTATAGTGCTTGCGTCCGTGTGGAGGACATATGGAAGTTTTGGATCAGCAAAACCGAGCACTGGAGCAGTAGTAAGTTCTTCAATGATCACTTCAAATGCCTGCTGACAACTCCGGGACCAACGGCTATCAAAGGGCTCTTTGGGATTATGATAGTCTTTCCTTTCTTTGACTTTACAACCCTTTCGGAGTGGCGGATACCCAGATGTCAAATCGTTCAAAGGCTTCACGATCATGGCATAATCTCAAATAAACCTCCTGTAGTACCCCGAGAACCCCAAGAATGAACGTAGTTCTTTCAGGTTCTTTGGGACTGGCCAAGATTTCAGCACCTCAACTTTTTCAGGATCCGTCTCCACACCACTGCTAGAAACAAGGTGTCCCAAGTACTTTACAGAAGCTTGGAAAAATTTACATTTTTCTGAAGAGAGCTTTAATCCATACTCTTTCAGTCGTTGCAACACCCTCAAAAACCTGGGCTTGTGTTATTCCAATTTATTCGAAAACACTATCAAATCATCAATAAAAACAACAACCTCTTTCAGATGGATGTCACTCCTACACTTCTCCATGAGTCTTTAAAAAGTACTAGGAGCATTAGTGACCCCCTGTGGCATTCTGTTGAACTCCCAAAATCCGAGAGGACAGACAAAAGCGGTCTTATGCTTATCCGACTCCTCTACCTAGATCTGGTAGTAACCAGACTTGAGATCAAGAACAGAAAACCAGCGAGAACCAGTAAGAGCAGAAAAAGTCTCCTCTAGGTTTGGCAGAGCATAAGCATCTTTTGATGGTTTGCAGTTTACGGTAATCGATGCAAAGTCGGACATCCCCATTTTTCTTCCGAACGACTACGATGGGTGAGGAAAAAGAGGACTCAGATTCCTGAATGACACCAGCATCTAGTAACTCCTGCAGATGCTTGCGAACTGCATCAAAATCCTGAAGCTGTATTGGTCAAGCCTTATATTTGAATGGGGTTTCATCATGTAGCCTTATATGATGTGTCACCTTATCAGTTCTACCGAAGTCAAGATCATGAAGGGCAAAAACTTCTCGCATTGACCATAGTTTTTGTGAAATCCTGTCCTTCCACTTCTCAGGTATTGGTGAGGCACGGAAATCAATAATGAAAGGCTGGGTAGCTTTCATATGATTGCCACTTTCCGTCATTGCTTCTTTAGTGATCACAATTTGCAGAGAATGTAATTCGGCAATGACACTTTTTGCAGGAACTAAAATGTCATGCTGCGTTTAATTGTTCATGATCACTGGGATTTTCTGTGATGTCATAGAAGGAAGTGTGACAAGACAAGAGGCACACAAAAGACCTCCTTGCAAAGAAGACTAAGTAGGAGATTCCATTAAGACCCATTTATCAGAAGGCGGCTCCTGTGTACTGATTGAGCCTTCCAGAACAAGAGTTTGTCCAGCAGGAACAACTTCAGGCTTTGTACCGAGAATTCGCACAGGCCCAATAATGCTATTGGACTTTTGCTTCAATCTGTGTCTAAACACATTCAGAATGGCTCTGATCCCGTAAGGTCTGACAAGAAATGTCTGACTCAGACTGACTCTCATAAGATAAGTCAAGGGTGTTTGTGTCTATAAGTACAGGAGACTGCGCACTACCACTGATATCAGCAGTGACCAAAGCAAGCGTGGAAATTTTGGTCTCCGCTTCAAGGGAATCCTTGGGGAACACAACATCAATTTCAATATACCCAAGGTAAGGTACGAGCTGAGTATTTGCTGCTTCCTCCTCAAAATGATGTTCAAGAGGTTTAATTTCCAAGTGGGACAGATTCTTCTCATAATATGGCTGTGAAATAGTGGTCAACTCTGAGCCTGTATCGAGAAGACCGTTGCAATTTTGCCCTGCAATAATGACTTCAGCTGTGCACTTTGCCCCAACTAATCCTTTTGGTAGAACAATTTTTTTTTTTCTGGTGCGAATGTGCCAATCACAGCTTCTGCTCTTATAATAATCGGGATACATTTCTCAGCCCCCACATACGGTAGAAGTGAGGGAATAGGAATGCATAGAGATTTTAAATTAACAAAAATAATTATTTTTAATCCATTATTTAAAAATCCAAAAATTCCACATTTTGTTCAATGTTGGGTCCAAATAATGGGCAATTTGAAGGCTCTGAAAACAAATATAGTGACTGCATCTAGGCTGTGATTATATTTGAAAAAGTTCAAATATAAACATTTCACATTAAACCCCTCAAAAACAACTGCCGATTGGATACCATTTTAAATGCAAAAAGAAAAAATGTAAAAACACAAACACAGAAAAATGTTAACTACACAGTTATTGTTAACTAAAAATATATATAAACATTTACTTTAGTTTTTTTTTTTAATTATTATTATTATTAAAATATATAATATAAATAATATCGGAATAACCAAAACCAAAATTTCAGTTGTAATTTTCATGTAGTCCAAGTTAAAGCTCTAAAATTACTTTCTGGAAAAAAAAAACTGAACTAAAACTAACACAAAAAATCTAATAAACCTAACTAGTAATATATATATAAACTAATAATATTACAAAAGCATAAATTACTAAATATTTAACAAAAATTAAAATGAAAACTGAAAGTATCAAATAAAAGCCAATTCAAAATATTAATAAAAAATAAAATAGTATATAAGTAATACTAAAATAACAGACACTCACCTCTCTTACTAGAATTTTAAACGTGTTTAATCTCTAACAACCTACATTTAATGTATAACATTTTTGTTATTTTATGTACAGGTGCATCTAAAAAATTTGAATATCATGGAAATTGTCTTTATTTTTGTAATTTCTAAAAAAAAAAGCAAACTTTCTTATATTCTAGATTCATTTTTTTGTTAGTTTTTTTCTGACGGTTATGACTTAGAGTTTCAGTATCTAAAAAAATTAGAACATTTCCACTTTGAGCTTGGTTACTTTGATGAATTTTGAATATAAATACTGGGTACCTCTTGGGCTAGTTTAGAACATGTAACCACAATTATGGGAAAGACTACTGACTCGACAGTTGTCCAGAAGACCATCATCAACACCATCCACAAGGAGGGTAAGCCACAGAAGGTCATCACTGAAAGGGCTGACTGTTCACAGAGTGCTGTATCAAAATATATTCATAGAAAGTTGATTCGAAGGAAAAAGTGTGGTAGGAAAAGGTGCACAAGCAATAGGGATGACCACAGCCTTGAGAAGATTGTCAGGAAAAGCCGATTCAAGAGCTTCACAAGGAGTGAAAGCCGGAGTCAGTGCATCAAGAGTCACCACACTCAGATGTCTTCAGGAAAAGTGCTACAGCTTTCACATTCCTAGAACCAAGTTACTCCTGAACCAGAAAAAACATCAGAAGCATCTCACCTGGGGTAAGGAGAAAAAGAACTGGACTGTTGTTGTGGGTCCACAGTCCTCTTTACAGATGAAAGTAAATTTAGCATTTCATTTCGAAATCAAGGTCTGGAGTCTGGAGGAAGGCTAGAGAGGCACAGAATCCAAAGTTTAGTGTGAAGTTTCTGAAGTCAGTGATGATTTGGGGTTTAGCTGTGATGTTTGCTGGTGTTGGTCCATTGTGTTTTATCAAGTCCAAAGTCAATGCAGCCATCTACCAGGAGCACTTTATGCTTCCATCTGCTGACAAGCTTTATGGAGATGCTGATTTCATTTCGCAGCAGGACTTTAGCACCTGCCCACAGTGCCAAAATCACATCAAAGTGGTTTGATGACCATGATATTACTGTGCTTGATTGACCAGCCAACATGTCTGACCTGAACCTCAAAAAGAATCTATGGGGTATTGTGAAGATGAAGATAAGTAACATCGGACAAACAATACATGGGAGCTGAAGGCCGCTATAAAAACAACTTGGGCCTCAATAATGCCTCAGCAGTGCCACAGGCTGATCCCCTCAATGCCACGTCACATTGAAGCAGTAATTTGTGCAAAAGGAGACCCAACCAAGTATTGAGTGCATAATTAAACCTGCATTGGAGATTTTTTTTGATTGATCTTTGAGAAAATAATCAATTTATATGGAAATACATTTACAATATAATGTAGGTGGACTGTGTGTAAGGCTGGCCACTGAGACTTGAGGCAAAAATGCCACTAAATTGGACAAAAATGCCCCTGCATAAACAAATCATATCTATTATGTCTGTTGCTAAAAATGTGAATATGAATAGACAGTGTCGATTGCGGCATTAAATTAAGATCTGCTCATGCTGCACCATATTAAATTTTAGGCGTTTTTACAGTGTTGGAAATTTTAACCAATCACACACAATTCTGTTGAGCTTAGAAATGCAATGGCTGTTCAGATGAGTCAATGTTCAAAATTTATCAATATTTAATGACAGCTACTGTTTATATTTAAAAAAACTAATTGAAGTAGAAATATTATTAACTGTAACTTTATTCTTTTAAAAACTTCATTAAGTGTAATTTTAACAAATCAGTAAGGCCTAGGATATAGCCAGGGGTTAAAGTGGGCCGGAACGGCACGTCAGATGAATTAATAAATAAATAGATTCATTAATATCAATAATAGAGTGATGGTAGGCTATAGTTAAAAAAATGTTGTGTGTGCACTGTCAAATTGCAGCCAGCCTGGCGCTTCTGATATGAGTCTTTACACATCAAGTAATATCACCCCGGCCCCGCTGTTCTCAAGCACGGTTCTCCTGTGTGATTTGAGGGCAATGCAAGTCGTGGTGTTTACAGTTGCTGTTCTAGCCATAGCTAGTGGATGTTGCAGTGGAGTTAAAAGTCAAAGGAGAGGTAGGCTAATGTCAAATTTCCATAATTTAGACAGGGCAACAAACACAAGTTAAAGAACGAGCAAGGCTCCGAGTTAGACTATTATTTGCAGGGCGGTATGGCTCTGTTTATCAGCTAGTCAATGAGGAATTCACCAAGGATATTTTTGTAAACAAAAACGTCTCAGGTTACGACTGTAACGACTGAGAAAGGGAACGAGAACTGCGTCGAATGACACTTTGGGGGGAAGCCCCTCAACGTATCGCCTCTGCAGTATAAATGAAACTAAACCAATCTTGATTGGTGTTGCGTCATGACATAATGCGTGACGGCATATGCAGAAGCTATAAAAAGGACGCCGGCACACAACAGAGACAGCTTCTGTGATGAAGCAAGTGCTCCAAGGCAGGGGGAGGTGTGGCGAAGGGACGCAGTTCTCATTCCATTTCTCGGGGAACAAGGGGGAGGTGTGGCGAAGGGAAGCAGTTTTTGTTCCCTTTCTCGGGGAACAAGGGTTACAGTAGTAACCTAAGATGTTCTCCTTCGAGGGAACATCGAACTGCGTCGAATGACACTTTGGGGGAACGAGTACCCACTATGCCACAACGAACCCTGCCTGTCCTAGTGTGAAGCTGCGCACAGGCACACTTAGGACGAGAGCACAAGGGTACCAGGTGTCGATGGAATGTCCAGGCTGTAAAATCTAACAAAAGTGTGAAGGGTGACCCATCCTGCTGCATCGCAGACCTCCTGGATGGGGGTCCCTGAAAGGAGGGCTCTAGAGGACGCCATGCCTCTGGTAGAATGAGCCCTCCCGGCCAGAGGTGAGGGCAAATTGCGCACCTGGTAGGCCATAGATATAGCTTGGACAATCCAGCTGCTAATGGTCTGTTTGGAAGCAGGAAGCCCCTTCTAGGGCAACCCAAAACAGACTAACAACTGGTCCGACTTCCGCCATGAGGAGTACATCTGGATATATATTTTGAGAGCAAAGTCTCTCCTCATCCGCCGCCACGTGAGGTGGAGGATGAAAAGCCTGCAGAACCGTAGGCCGTGCCACATTAGACGACACCTTGGGCAAATAGCCTGGCCTAGGAAGAAGGATGGCTTTGATGTCAGCTGGAGCGAACTCCAGGCACCCATTAGATATAGAAAGCGCCTGGAGATCTCCTACCCCCCTCAGAGAAGTAATGGCCAACAAGAAAGCCACCTTAAGGGAAAGGTTCTTAGCCAACTCCAGCTGTTCGAAAGGGGGCCACAACCAACCCTCGGGGAACCACCGCCAGGTCCCAAGTGGGAACCCTGGTACGCGCCGCAGGTCTCATCCTCCAACCCCCACGGAGGAAACGTACGACCAACGGTTTTCTCCCCAGAGGCCCGTCATTCAGAGGAGCGTGGAAAGCTGAAATGGCAGCCACGTACACCTTGAGAGTGGACTGGGTAAGACCAGCCGAGAAGCGATCTTGGAGGAACTCCAGCACTGAAGCCACTGGGCAGTTAACTGGGTCCACCTCACGCTCTCTGCACCAAACGGTGAAAACATTCCATTTTAGGCCATACAATTTCCTCGTGGAGGGAGCTCTAGAGCTGAGTATGGTCTCCACTACTCCTGCTGACAGGCCGGCCTTTCGGTACGGTGCCCCATCAAGGGCCAGACCCACAGTTTCCATAGTTCGGGCTGAGGGTGAAGTATTGAGCCCTCTGCCTGTGTCAGCAGGTCCCTCCCTCCTGGAAGCTCCCATGGAGGAGTAATATTATGTCTGAGAACCATACTCGGGCTGGCCACAATGGGGCTACCAATAATAGACTGATGCCATTGCGACGAACCCTCTCTAGAACTCACAGGAGCAGAGCGATCTGGGGGAAAAGCATACAGACGCAGCCTCTGCCACGTCTGTACCATGGCATCCAACCCCAGTGGGGCTGGATGTGTGAGGGAGAACCACAGTGGACAGTGAGTCGTCTCTCAAGATGCGAATAGATTCACTTACACTGGGCAGAACCTCTGACATATTGACTCCTCGGGGTGGAGTCTCCATTCCCCGGGCCTCAGCCCCTGCCTCGACAGGATGTCTGCTCCCTGATTATGATTCCCTGGGATGTATGTTGCTCTGAGAGACAACAATTTCCCCTGGGACCACAAGAGGATCTGATGCGCCAGTCTACATAGAGGGCAAGACCTCAGACCCCCTTTGTGGTTTATATAGGCCACCACGGACATATTGTCTGTCCTCACAAGGACGTGATGACCCTGAGATCCGGCAGGAAGCTCCTCAGAGCTCGGTACACCGCCAATTTCCAAGCAGTTTATATGCCAGGAGGAATGATGCTCCTGCCATAGACCTCTCGTAAAGCGGCCGTCCATGGCGACATGACGCTCCCAGCATGGGACCTTGGGACAGAAACCAAGCTCTCCCTAGATAGGGAACGAAGGCATCTGCGCGTAACCCTGGTCATGCGAAATGGGTTTCCCCTCGGGGAGAACCCCCAGGTTTTCAACCACCACTGCAAGGGCCTCATGTGCAGGAGACCGAATGGAATGATATTGGATGTTGCTGCCATGAGACCTAACACTCTCTGGAAATGTTTTACAGTGATTGCCTGGCCTAGCTTTATCCTGGTCACCGTGGCCAGGATGGATTCGATCCGTGCAGGAGACAATTGTGCCCGCATCGTGACCGAATCCCACACCACTCCCAGGAACGTGGTTCTCTGGGCTGGTGCCGACGCGCTCTTTTTCGTTTTGAGTCTCAACCCCAGGCTCTGGATGTGGGCAAGGACAACATCTCGATGCCGAACTGCCAGCTCTTGTAACTGGGCTAGAATCAGCCAGTCGTTGATATAATTGAAAACCCTGAGACCCTGAAGCCACATTGGTGCTAGAGCTGCATCCATATATTTTGTATATGTGCGAGGGGAGAGAGCTAGGCTGAACGGAAGCACCCAATATTGGTATGCCTCGTCCCCGAAGGCGAACCTCAGGAACTTCCTGTGAAATGGAAGGATGGAAATGTGGAAGTATGCGTCCTTCATATCTATCGTGACAAACCAATCCTCGGATTGAATTTGGTTCACGATGATGGGAAAAGTGAGCATCTTGAACTTGAATCTCCTCAGAGACTGATTCAAGGGCCTGAGATCTATTATTGGACGCAACCCCCCATCCTTCTTGGGAACTAAGAAGTAGCAGCTGTAGAACCCGGACTCCCTGTCTGGAGGAGGAGTATGTTCTATAGAAATAAAGCTTACTTACTATAGCCTCCTTTACCAGCAGAGAGTTTACTTCTTGTTACAATACCCGACTCTGCTCTGGGTTGACTACAGTCCAGACCACCCCGTTGAACTTTGGTGGGCAGGAACCGAACTGTAGTCTGTACCCCTTTTGAATGGTGCGCAGAGCCCGAGGAGAAATATTTGTGAGACTTTTCCATGTATCGAAATACTCTACTAAGGGGACCAGCCTCTCGAGGCTGGCCTTGGGTATTAATCGGGATGCGTTTTTGGCCCCCTGAAGCGGGATCTCCGGCAGGGTTTGACCGAAAACGATTCTCGATGTGTGGACGTGAATGCTGCCTGGCCGCAAGCCTGTGGGGCGGACAGTGCAGGGCGCGTTTGCTGGAGACGATGCGTCCCGAAGCGCACTTAACGGTGGGAAGGCGACCTCAATCGCTCCCCCATGGGTGAGGCTGCCCGCAGAGGACCTAGGCTGGCTAGGACCTCTTTGTTGAAACCTTCTTCGCTTACAGGACGGCCCTCAGGTCGCCCGGCTGAGGCTTCGGCTAAGAGCGTTGTCTATGCCCCCAGACTGCTTGAGGGAGGGGGGGGGGCTCTAGAAGTGACGCCTTCAATGCTGAAGAAGCCGCGGGCAGGCTTCCACGCGAGGTGAGAGAACTGGCGGATAATTTGAGAGAGCGTTCCTCGGCAGTCTCGAGATCCCCGCCAGATCCATGTGCGAGCCCCATGAAGAGCGTTGGTCCCGCACCACAGGGCTCGCGAGCCTGGCCATCCTCATTGAAAATGGCCAGACGGGAGCGCAGCACACGGATTGGCAATCTATCACAATCCGCACAAGCAGCCCCCTCAAGAGCTGCCCGCGCATGCTGCACTCCCAACAGTGCACAGATATATGGTTGTGTGTCCCCACCCGTAATATAACGTGAAACTGCTTGTGCTCGCCATGCTTATAGTGACTGTTTAGACAATACAACACCAAATAAGACAAATAAAACAGAGAGCGCTTGCTGAAGAACAGAAAGCTGTCTCTGTTGTGTGCCGGCGTCCTTTTTATAGCTTCCACATATGCCGTCACACATTACGTCATGACGCAACACCAATCAAGATTGGCTTAGTTTCATTCATACTTCAGAGGTGTTACGCTGAGGGGCTTCCCCCAAAGTGTCATTCGACGCAGTTCGATGTTCCCTCGAAGGGGAACTGAAACTAAGGCTTAAACTATTGGTCAAATTTTTTTTTCGTAAACTGGAATAATAAAAAGAAAAATCACAATAAATAAAAAACTAAACGAAAACTAACAACAGTTATTTTTATTTTCCTGTGCGAGACTCGGGTGCAACAGCAAAACAAGTCCGTCAAGCACAAAAAAACCCTTTATTGTAGCCTTTTACTACTGTATGTTTGAGATGTCATATTTTCACGAAGGTTGACAGGCTGAAATGTGCTGTTATTATCTTTGTTTTTTTACAAAGCATTGCTAATAATATTATCGTCCATGTGGAGAGACATTTCCCCAAAATGTAGAGAATACCAGGACAACACACACACACACACCCATACACAAACAGACAGACACACACGATTTCATCTTTAATATGAACTAGTTTGTCTGAATTTTTCATAGTTTTTACTTGTATAATTTTAAGTTGCATTTATTTTATTTTATTTTTTTATTTTTTATTTTGTTCAATCTCAAACCATTATTTTATTATTATTTTTAAGAGGTCTGCACAAGAGTTAACTAATCTGTGCAAAAAATAAAACTTTGATGAAATTCAATGTCTTGCTTTGGTCTTCACTGGAAGTGTTCTGTTTGCTCTGCTAAACTATAATTACTAATAAAATAATATATTATAATTACTAAAACTGAAACTAAAACTAAATTAAATAAAATAAAAACTATATAGAAATGTGTTTGCAAAATAAAAAATAAACTAAAACTAAAAAAACCATTGATGAAACTAACTAAAACTAAACTGAAATTTAAAACAAAATTGAAAACGATATTAAGCGATTGTAACGGGTTGTATATAGTTGTTAAATTCCTGCATAAATGGGGACAGAGCCATCTGCTGGCGTCATTTGGTATTGCGCCACGGCGCTAAAAGCAGCGAATTCTGGGTAATCCACAGCAGAACATTTGATAACTGCTGTGGTAAGTCGCATGTAAAACGCTGCAGAGACAATAATAGCCTAAGTGCTTTAAATATCACTACACAATGTTTTATTTCACTGTATTTTTATTTTGATGCAACTAAGAGATGAATGCTGTTTGTTTGACGTCGAGTGAGTCATTAGTTTTAGAGGATAATGTTAAATGTGGTATATGTTGCATGGCTGCTGCTAATGCTATTCCTCCTCCTGATTTACTGTGTGTCGTGTAGGGCTGTTTTATTCTCTGTCTGCGATGTCATTCCATTCCTGATTCGTGTAGTTTCCCCCTTGTGCAGGTAATATATTGAATTTGATGTTTATTTTTGTTGTGTGAAAAATGTATGTTATATAGCAGCAATATTCCTGCTGAAAACAATTTGCTGTTTTATATACTGTGTTTTCATATAGCAGAAATGCTTTAGAAGCTGGAGATTTTATTTATTTTATTTTACATTTTACTGTGGAAAAGACAAAGAATTGTGAAACATGTACATTTGTACTTTTGTTAAAAAAAAAAAGGAAGAATCATTCCACTATACGATCACATTTGAACCAGTTTAATAAAAAGGGCAGAACATTTGATAACTGCTGTGGGCTGTTTTATTCTCTGTCTGCGATGTCATTCCATTCCTGATTCGTGTAGTTTCCCCCTTGTGCAGATGTTCCACATACACAACGAGACTGAAACATAGAGGACCGTCACATTGGTGCCGTGACTGTGAGTGAGTGGACGTCTGCCTGCCATTGACGGACCGCTGTAGCTGTGGCTTCGTTCGGACATCGTGGACTGCCGTTTCCTGAAGAGGACATTTCTATGTTATCCTTTGCACATTAGAAAAGGACTCTAAATGCTCTGATATTTTTTTTAATAATTTTGATTATTTTGGGTCAGTTTTCTCTTGTTGATCTATTTATTTATTTTTTTTCTCTTTCCCTGGTCTTATTGTTTTGAAGCGTAGTCATAATGAGCGAAACAGGACTTAATTCGCCAGCTCGTACTCCAGCTTCTGTTGGTAGGGGGAGAGGTGTACTGCAGATACCTGCTTCCTTTCTTGGTAGTCCTGTTGTTGGCAGTGATGTTGCATTAGGAGTGAATAGGGTTGACTTTTCCATTGGCCCCCCTGACATCACAGATATGCGTAACCCACATAGGCAACCAGTCACTAGTTCAACACCGCACACTGAACATGTTGCCCCTGATTTGTTAGATCAAGTAGGCTCAATTGCTCTAATGATTGGAGAACAGATAGCCGACAGTATTATATCTCGTCTTAACCCACCGAGCTTGGGGTCAGACACACAGAGCAACCCACATACTGGCAGTACCACTCTGACTCGACCTTCCAACAATGTAGATCTATCCCAGGCTCACTTAGTCACACACAGGAACGTCAAAGAGCCGCCTTCCTTCAGAGGGGATGGATCTGACTCAGTTGACATAGAGGAGTGGGAAGATCTAATGAGAGCTTTTGTTAAGAAGGGAAATATGAATACTGCCGAGCATGTTGAGGAGATACTTGTTCATCTGCGGGGCAGAGCAAAGGACGTAGTAAAATTTTGGATTAGGAACAGCGAATCTGACACCCAAACCAGCCCCAATGCCATTTACAGTCTCCTCCGTAAGCATTTCAGTTGCAGTCAGTACTCACCAGTTCCCCTCTCTGACTTTTATACCACTTTGCCTAATGAGAATGAAGAGCCTTACGATTACTGGTTGAGGCTAAACAAAGCAGCAGATGTAGCCTCTGAATGCCTGATGGAGCAGGGCAAATCGTTTGATAATCCAGGAACAGAGATTGCTCACATGTTTATCCGCCATTGTCCCAGTAAAGATTTGGCTCTGACCTTTCGATCCAAGTCTATTGACAAGTGGTCCGCCCATGAAGTGCAAGCTGTGTTAAATGCCCATAAATCAGAGTCCAGCTTCAAACCTGCTAGCATGACATGTTATGGAAGGACTGATAAAACTAATGTTTGCAAAGTTGATGTTAATGCAGCTTCTGTCGCTTGCAAGGACTCTGGATCACAGCAGTGTGGATCTACAGAGCAGGCTAATCTAGAGAGAGTGATCGACATGCTGGAGAAAGTTTTAATGCGCAATTCCTGCATACGACAGCCTAGCTCAGGTCGACGCTATGTCAGACTCCCAAGGATTGATGGTTTAGACGCCTTACCTTGTGCTATCTGTAACGATGGAGCTCACTCTGCCCTAGTCCACTGCCGTGAGCATCGCTTGTGTTTTCAATGCCTGTCACCCGGCCATGCCCGACGCAACTGTCCTGTGCCACGGGTTACTCTGCCTCCGTCCAATCAGGGAAACTAACAGATCTGCGCGAGGGGGAGGGCAGTGTAGATCTAATTAGTCAGCCTCCCATTTGTAATACTGAGGATTGTGAGTCTGTCTATGAGGTACAAAAAAGTATTGCCCCTTCTGACAAGACTGTTATTTTTCAATGCTTACAGCACGTTCCCATGACTGATAGTCTGTTCTATACCCCTGTGTCTGTCGAAAATGGTCCAACACTGAAAGCACTGATTGACAGCGGCTCTATGGCGTGCACCATAAGCGAAGCAGCAGAAGCTAATTTGTTGAAAGCCAATCCTACCCTGATAAAGACCCCAGCTGATAATGTCGTCGTTGTTGGATGTGGAGGTCATAGAGTTAACCCCAAAGGGATATATGATGTCACAGTCTCCGTTTATGGATGTAAAATGATGATCTCTGTTCTGGTTGTGACAGGTCAGACGGAGGAACTGATTCTTGGCAGCAATGCTATCAAACCGCTGTTGACTTTACTGAGGACCACCGTCGGCTACTGGAAGTTGATGAACATGCCAAGTGGAGATGGAATGGATGAATCCTTTCAGTTTTTGTCTTTACTTTCCAACACAGAGAGGTGGAAAGGAACTATTGTGCCAGACAAAGTGGGTACAGCCAAACTTAAAGGCAGTGTAACATTACAGCCACAGAGTGAATACCTAGTTTGGGGTAAACTCCCTAGCAAGGCCATGGTATCTGTGGGTAGTACTGTAGTCATAGAGCCCACTCAATCTAATTCCAGGTCTAAACAGATCTTGGTCGGCAGAGTTATCACACCACTATTTGGTGATGGCTTAGTACCAGTTAAACTAGTTAACCCCACTAATCGCCCTGTTACACTGAGAAGGAATGCAAAAATCGCTGATGTATCCCCATGTATTGCAGTAGAGGATTTCACAGAGGTTGAAAGTGTCCAGTGTAACATCCAGTCAAGTGCCCAGTCCTGTCACATCTCTGACCAACCACTACTGTCGGAAGAGGAGTTGACCAACATTTTGAGGGACTTGGGATTGAACGATTTAGACCTAAGTGCATGTGAAGTCTCTCTCGAGTGGAAGAACAAACTCCTCCGCATAATCACAGCTCATGAGTCTATATTCTCAAGGAATAAGATGGATTGTGGCTTGGCCAAAGATTTCGTGCATAGGATCCGTCTGGTTGATGACAAGCCGTTTCGTCTACCTTATCGTAGGATACCACCAAGTCACTACGAGAAGCTCCGGACAGCTCTGAATGACATGGAGGAGAGTGGCATAATAAGAAAGTCTAACAGTGAGTACGCATCACCTTTGGTAATTGTGTGGAAGAAAAATGGTGACCCCAGGATCTGTAATGATTTCAGATGGCTCAATGCCAGGACAGTAAAAGATGCTCATCCTCTCCCACACCAGTCAGACGCACTCGCTGCTCTAGGTGGAAATGCCTTCTTCTCCACTATGGATCTGACATCCGGTTTCTACAATGTGCCACTACATGAGGAGGACAGAAAGTATACAGCATTCTCATCACCATTCGGACTCCATGAATACAATCGCATGCCACAAGGCCTCACAAACAGTCCCGCTACATTTATGCGGATGATGATGTCGATTTTTGGTGACAAGAACTTCACCAGTCTGTTGTGTTACCTTGACGATCTTTTGGTCTTTGCTCCAACAGAGCAGCTTGCACTCGACCGACTGGAGATGGTGTTTTCCAGGTTGAAGACTCACAATTTGAAGCTCTCACCAAAGAAATGTCATTTTCTGAGAAGATCTGTGAAATTCCTGGGCCATATCGTAGGTGAAGATGGAGTCTGTACTGACCCTGCGAAGGTTCAGGCCATCACTGATGTGCAGGTGTCTGATTTAATGGACTCCGATGGCGTCACTCCTTGTCCTAAGAAAATCCGATCATTTTTGGGTATGGTGTTGTATTATCAACATTTTATTGAGAGATGTTCGGCCAAGGCGAAGCCCCTCTTCAAGCTCATCTCCCAGCCAGACACGCAGTGCCTCAAAAAGAGAGGGCGACATCCTAAAAAGAAAGTTGTAAATGTTAAACTCACACAATCAGACTGGACTGAGGAATGCAAATGTGCATTTGAGACTTTAAAGCATGACTTGCTTACAAGTGTAACGTTAGCTCACCCTGATTTTGATGACCATTTCATATTGGCCGTAGACGCATCTTTCGATGGGTTGGGAGCAGTACTCTCACAGATCCCCAGAGGCAGTGACATGGCGAGGCCAGTGGCTTTTGCGAGCAAGACACTTTCACGCTCCCAGATGAACTACCCTGCACACAGGCTTGAGTTTTTGGCCCTAAAATGGGCAGTATGTGACAAATTCCATTACTGGTTGAAAGGTCGTCATTTTACAGCTTGGACTGACAACAACCCGCTCACATACATACTCACCAAACCAAGACTCGATGCATGTGAGCAGCGATGGGTAGCGAAGCTGGCATCCTATAGTTTCGATTTGAAGTATGTGCCAGGAGCTAAGAACATAGTGGCAGATGCACTCAGCAGGGAGCCTTTTGTCAAGTCCAGTGTCAGCCATCGCCTTGTGACAGAGCCATATCATGCTTTGTTGAATCAAATGAATGGTGTGATGGATGAAACAGTTCAAGATGCTTTCAGATGCACAAACAACTGCCAACTTGTGAGTATGGATGTTGAACCAGGCTCTGATCTCTCCCACCCTCTTTCTCAGGGCAAGTTAACATCTCAGGAAATCTCCGCCCTCTTAGATGCACATTGCTCTGGTGGGACAAGTCGTATAATTGGGACGGGGGTCATCCCTCATTTGGAGAAAGAGGATTGCACCACTGCTCTGCCTAAAAGCGCTCTTCTGACTATGCAGGAGCAGGACAGCACCGTGAGTAGAGTGGTTTACTATGTCCAGAGACACAAGAGACCTGACAAACGTGAGCGTACAAAGGAGCCTCGTAGTGTGATCAAGCTGCTCAAGCACTGGAACAAACTCACACTGAAAGATGGAATGCTATTTAAAGTGAAAAGAGATCACAACATGAATAAGCAGCTCTATCAATTCATTGTACCAGATTGCTTAAAACAACAAGTTCTTCATGGCATACATGATGCCGCAGGTCACCAAGGACGCTCACGTACACTCTCATTGGCCAGACACCGTTTTTTTTGGACAGGTATGGCGCATGATATTGTGCATTATGTCAGAAACTGCAAACGTTGCATTGTTGGTAAGACGCCGGAGCCTAATGCTCGTGCTCCTTTGGAGAACATTCACACCACAGAGCCCATGGAATTGATTTGCATTGATTTCTGGTCAGCAGAGCAGGGAGATAAGTCTGTTGACGTTCTCGTAGCGACGGATCATTTCACCAAGATGGCCTTTGCTTTTCCTTGTAAGAACCAGTCAGCAAAACAAGTGGCCCGCCGTTTATGGGATGATATTTTCTGCATATATGGCTTCCCGAAGCGTGTGCATTCTGATCAGGGGGCTAATTTCGAGAGTAAGCTCATCAAGGAACTGTTGGATATGGCTGAGATAAAGAAATCGCGCACTACCCCTTACCACCCGATGGGTAACGGGATCACAGAGCGTTTCAACAGGACCTTGGGGAGCATGATCAGAGCCTTACCCCCCAAGTCCAAAGCGAAGTGGCCCCAGTCATTAAGAGCGCTGACTTTCTGTTATAACTGCACTGTCCACGAAACAACCGGCTTTGCTCCATTTTACCTCATGTTTGGGAGGATTCCCAGACTTCCGATTGATGTGATGTTTCAACATGTTCTAAAGAACGATCTTGTCATTACCCATTCAGAGTTTGTGTCCCATCTCAAAAGAGACCTGAGTGAGGCAGCAGAGGTTGCTCAGAGGCACAGTTCAGCCGAACAGGCTCGTCATGCTAAGCTCTATGACCGCAAGGTAAAAGGCTCTCCATTGACTGTTGGTGACAGGGTTTTGTTGGCAAACAGAGGTGAGAGAGGAAAACGGAAAGTTGCAGACAAATGGGAGTCAATTCCTTACGAAGTGTTGTCAGTGAGATCGGTAATCAATGTCTACCGTGTGAAGGACACAGTCACTGGCAAAGAAAAAACAGTTCATCGGAACTTGATCCTTCCTGTCAGTTTCTTGTTGAGAGATGATGTAGTTGACCTGTTGTCTGATTCCCTGTCAGTTGGAGCTGGAAGTGATCATGGTGATGCTTTGCCTCAAGACCAACTTGACAGCGATGAAAAAACATTGCAGTGGATTTTGCAATCTGGAAAGAACACTGGACTTAATGAGGTTGTTGTCGACTTACCCGGTTCATCCGATGCTGTAGAGAATCCTGCTCTCGTGGATGATGTTGTTGACAACAGTCACGTATGTACTGGCCGTGACAGTGATGTGAGCCAGTCATCATTCTTGGACGATCAGTCTGCCCACAGTCACCCCATACAGCTCCCCACAGACTCGCCAGCTGATGCACACACACGTGTTCCCAGTAGTGTAGACTCAGAATCAGTTGAGCCTGTAATTTGCACCCAGCCAAGGCGAGCATTCCCGGGCATGACTATGACTAGGACTGGTAGGACCATTAAACCTCCAAAGAGATTAATTTGTGAGATGAATGACCAGGTTGTGGAAGATTCAAGATCTTCAGTGAGTTCTTTTGTTACTCTTATGAGACATGTTTTTGCAGTGTAGCCTTAGACTTTATAATGTGCCTTTTGAGTAATTCTGTTCCTGAGTGTGGACAGGTACTCCATTTTTCTCTGGAGTTTTTGAGCTGTGTCAATTAGAAGAGGTGTACACGGCATCTCTTGTGTCTATGTTGAGGTTTAGGTTTTGGTACCACCCTATCCTTGCATATCTCTGTAGGGGGAGTTTTGTAACTGACTATAAGACAGTCACGCTCAATGTAATTCTTTTTTTTTTTTTTTTTCTCTCATTCCCTTCTTTCTTCTGTTTTCTCTGTTTTGGTTGCGCTTCCCTGATTTAGCAGAAATTTAGGGGGGTGTATGTAACGGGTTGTATATAGTTGTTAAATTCCTGCATAAATGGGGACAGAGCCATCTGCTGGCGTCATTTGGTATTGCGCCACGGCGCTAAAAGCAGCGAATTCTGGGTAATCCACAGCAGAACATTTGATAACTGCTGTGGTAAGTCGCATGTAAAACGCTGCAGAGACAATAATAGCCTAAGTGCTTTAAATATCACTTCACAATGTTTTATTTCACTGTATTTTTATTTTGATGCAACTAAGAGATGAATGCTGTTTGTTAGACGTCGAGTGAGTCATTAGTTTTAGAGGATAATGTTAAATGTGGTATATGTTGCATGGCTGCTGCTAATGCTATTCCTCCTCCTGATTTACTGTGTGTCGTGTAGGGCTGTTTTATTCTCTGTCTGCGATGTCATTCCATTCCTGATTCGTGTAGTTTCCCCCTTGTGCAGGTAATATATTGAATTTGATGTTTATTTTTGTTGTGTGAAAAATGTATGTTATATAGCAGCAATATTCCTGCTGAAAACAATTTGCTGTTTTATATACTGTGTTTTCATATAGCAGAAATGCTTTAGAGGCTGGAGATTTTATTTATTTTATTTTACATTTTACTGTGGAAAAGACAAAGAATTGTGAAACATGTACATTTGTACTTTTGTTAAAAAAAAAAAGGAAGAATCATTCCACTATACGATCACATTTGAACCAGTTTAATAAAAAGGGCAGAACATTTGATAACTGCTGTGGGCTGTTTTATTCTCTGTCTGCGATGTCATTCCATTCCTGATTCGTGTAGTTTCCCCCTTGTGCAGATGTTCCACATACACAACGAGACTGAAACATAGAGGACCGTCACACGATATTAAAAACGATATTAAAAACTAATTTAAAAAATGCAAAACTATCATAACCTTGTGACAAACATAAGGTTAACTGCAAGGTAGTTGGCTAGCACTCCAGCTTGTCACTCTTGAAAGAGACAAACATGTGCATGAATAGTAATTACACAGAAGGCAGTCTGTCAAAACAAAATAAAACCATTAAAATATCAAGTAAATAAGTATTGCGATACTTGGTGCCACAGTGACACTCTTGTCCCAAAAATTATTTCTATACCACGATATTCGATATGTTGTCCCACGGCAAGTAATTTTTCCCTGTTGCACCTACACAAAATTTGAGGGTTCCCCACCCGCCAAATCCCACTTTAACCACTGGATATAGCCTAACCAACCTATATGTGCCATTACTATGTGGAAAATGTCCCAGCAGAGCATTCTTCAAAATACAGGTTTATAATGACATTGGGGTGTATAAATAATGACAGAATTTGTATGTGAACTATCCCTTTAAGAATCAGCACTTTCCCAAGTGAATCTCCAACATGATGGATGTGTCAAAGGTGTTGATAAAGGATGCTTTTACTGAGGCAACTGACCACCAGAGATTTAAACACAAAAACAAGCAGCCTTAAGCAGCTATTCTTCACAACTAATACCATCAAAAGCTAAAGAGCAGATTAACTGAGACAAAAAAGAAATGCTTATCATCACCCAGTCAACTTCAGATTTTCATATTGCATGACTAATAGCCAACATGTAAAATAGTAGCCTACTTAGTATCATAAAGCATAAAAGAACACATTTTAACTTTAAACTGTCAAAATGAGAGAGAGAGAGAGAGAGAGAGAGACAGAGAGAGATTAGCATAATTCACCTCAACGAGAAAAACACTTACTGTGGAAAACACTTTCTCGCCTTTATAAGTCTCGTTCAGCATTAGAAAGTCTACAAATTTAGACAGTGGTGGAGTTGTGCCAATAATAATACTAGTCTAAATTATTGTTATTTAGGAATTTAAATGCGTTATCATGACCTGTCAGTTCACTGCAGCATGTTAGTTATTATGCGAGCACCGCTAGGATGAGATAACGCGCGCACGCGCGCACGCGCACACACAGCCATACTGATACAGCGATATGTAAAAGAATTTAAACTAACAGTGAGGAAAAAAATATATCTGTCAAGGACCTAGAAAACTAACACAAACAACCCATTCCGGAGTTGAAGTCCAGGGTGTTTCGTATGAAGCGAATGGTTTAGTAGTAGAGCAAGCACATGAGTAAATGTTGTCATTCGTGCCGCTGTAATGATATTACGTTCAGGGGAGGGTTGAGGAGATATTTGCCTAAGTAAGACGCTCTGGGTGTTGTTGCTGCTCAGTGAAGGTACCAAGGTGAGAGATTTTACGTAACATTGTAAATTTACCAATAGGCCTACTGTATAGGCAACTATTTTATACATTTTTAGTACTTAAAGGTACTGAAGCAAAAACCAATTGAAATGTTTTTTAATGCCTTCCTTTTTTCTATTTTTTTTTTCTGTATTTTTTGTTATCTATATTATTATTATTTTGTTTTGTTATATTGTTATTATTGTTATATTTTTATTTTATCTACCGTGTTTGTTGGTTTATATATATATATATATATATATATATATATATATATATATATATATATATATATATATATATATATATATGTTATAGCTTGCCGGATAACATTTACCAAGCAGTGGCGACTCTGGCCACTAGGAGTGCTAACAGAAAAGGGGCATTGGAGGTGCATGATGCTCATAGTGTATGGGTGTTTTCTAGTGGCTAGCCATTGAGTGTGCATCTTTATTGAGGTGCATTATGGAATTGAACGAGTGCACTTGATAACATGGTTTCAGACAGCACTCAAATAGTCCACTATATAAGGGAATGGGGGTAATTTTCGAGACAATGTCTGTATCTTGAAAATGATCATGTAGTGCCAACTTCAGTCACTAGGAGATTCGGTAGAAGAGTACAGTCGTGGCCAAAAGTTTTGAGAATTACATAAATATTGGTTTTCAAAAAGTTGTTTCTGTGATGTACTGAAATATAATTACAAGCACTTCATACGTTTCAAAGGCTTTTATCGACAATTACATGACATTTATGCAAAGAGTCAGTATTTGCAGTGTTGGCCCTTCTTTTTCAGGACCTCTGCAATTCGACTGGGCATGCTCTCAATCAACTTCTGGGCCAAATCCTGACTGATAGCAACCCATTCTTTCATAATCACTTCTTGGATTTTGTCAGAATTAGTGAGTTTTTGTTTGTCCACCCGCCTCTTGAGGATTGACCACAAGTTCTCAATGGGATTAAGATCTGGGGAGTTTCCAGGCCATGGACCCAAAATTTCAACATTCTGGTCCCCGAGCCACTTAGTTCTCACTTTTGCCTTATGGCACGGTGCTCCATCGTGCTGGAAAATGCATTGTTCTTCACCAAACTGTTGTTGGATTGTTGGAAGAAGTTGCTGTTGGAGGGTGTTTTGGTACCATTCTTTATTCATGGCTGTGTTTTTGGGCAGAATTGTGAGTTAGCCCACTCCCTTGGATGAGAAGCAACCCCACACATGAATGGTGTCAGGATGCTTTACTGTTGGCATGACACAGGACTGATGGTAGCGCTCACCTTTTCTTCTCCGGACAAGCCTTTTTCCAGATGCCCCAAACAATCGGAAAGGGGTTTCATTGGAGAATATGACTTTGCCCCAGTCCTCAGCAGTCCATTCACTATACTTTCTGCAGAAGATCAATCTGTCCCTGATGTTTTTTTGGAGAGAAGTGACTTCTTTGCTGCCCTTCTTGACACCAGGCCATCTTCCAAAAGTCTTGGCCTCACTGTGTGTGCAGATGCGCTCACACCTGCCTGCTGCCATTCCTGAGCAAGCTCTGCACTGGTGGCACTCCGATCCAGCAGCTGAATCCTCTTTAGGAGACGATCCTGGCGCTTGCTTGACTTTCTTGGACGCCCTGAAGCCTTCTTTACAAGAATTGAACCTCTTTCCTTGAAGTTCATGATGATCCTATAAATTGTTGATTTAGGTGCAATCTTAGTAGCCACAATATCCTTGCCTGTGAAGCCATTTTTATGCAACGCAATGATGGCTGCACGCGTTTCTTTGCAGGTCACCATGGTTAACAATGGAAGAACAATGATTTCAAGCATCACCCTCCTTTTAACATGTCAAGTCTGCCATTCTAACCCAATCAGCCTGACATAATGATCTCCAGCCTTGTGCTCGTCAACATTCTCGCCTGAGTTAACAAGACGATTACTTTAATGATCTCAGCAGGTCCTTTAATGACAGCAATAAAATGCAGTGGAAAGGGTTTTTTTGGGATTAAGTAAATTTTCATGGCAAAGAAGGACTATGCAATTCATCTGATCACTCTTCATAACATTCTGGAGTATATGCAAATTGCTATTATAAAAACTTTTCCAATTTCCAGTATTTATGTAATTCTCAAAACTTTTGGCCACGACTGTATATTTCACAATGACAGTAATTCAAATCAACAAATGAGCAATGATGCAACAACTAGGAGTGCAGACATTACCTGATGCATTTGGATACACGGACACAAACCAGTGATGTAATCAGTGGTCTGTCTCATATTTTCTTTGTAATCTTTGTTTCTTTTCTTTGACTGTGTAAAGAACTAAAATATTCCGGCAGTTTTGATGGTACAGATAAGAATAAGCTATCGTTTAAAACTGCAAAGGGTCTAACAGATTTAGTATTTATCCAAATGAATTAAAACTCATAATATGATGCAAATAATTAAATTTTAAATAACACAAATGTATCTTATCCCATTTTATTAACTAATGTCTTTGCTGCTGACCTTTGATGATCCAGTACATCCATAATAATAAGCAAAACTACTAAACTTTTTTTTTTTTCATTGCTGAAGAATGTTGAACCTTCTCCTGCTTTCTACTGCACAGACGTTAATGTACTTTTCCTTCAGCCTGCGGTTTATTCATTACACTTTTTGGTGTGAAAGGGCTTATATTTGCTATAAAAATATTAAAAACAGTCAAGCCCTGATAATATTTAAAAAGTAACACAAAAGTAACATAACGCATTACTTTCCATATAAAGTAACTAAGTAACGTAATTAGTTACTTTTTAGGGAGGAATGCAATATTGTAATGCATTACTTTTAAAAGTAACTTTCCCCAACACTGTTCATAATAACTATAAAACAATGTGCTTTTGTAAAAAAAAATATAAAAAAATAAGCAGGGTGCATTCTCTGCCATCTCGGTCTCTGTCACCTCTTTTCACAGATACATAAATAAAATAATATTAATCTACGTGAATACTTGACTCAAAGACTAAAAAAATAGAAATATATGTAACGTTTGAAATATCTACTTTTAAATTAAGTAAAGGGGCTGTAAGTAGGAATTACTCCCATCTAGTGGTGAAATTGTATTTTGCATTCAAACTAATTTTGCTCTCCAGCGCCTCGCTTTTTCAAATGCGCGTTGCATCTACGGTAGGCGATATGTACCAAAAAGCTTTGACAGGATGTCTTCTAATAGCACTTCGTTTTGGCGATGATGTTTTCTTCTCCTGTGGCGCGGCATATGTATGGTCCATAATAAGAATGCAATCCAGACTTTTAAACTTGCCGGTGCAGTTTCAAGCGCCTCTCACTGCTCTGCACCTGCGTTTCTGGCTCTGACCGAAAACGCGTTGTGGAAACGCGTTGGCTTAGTACTTTTTGTCCCTCTCTGCTATTATAGTTTTGCAAGATGGCGGAACTACATGGAAGCCTCCGTCGACCTACCCGTCCCATGTATATAAAGATAATAAATTCTTCATTTACGAGGATTAGTTTAAACATTGGCATAGGTATTGGTACACCATTGAGGGCATATTTATGAATAAAAATATTGATTTTAGATAATAAAATACCTAAAAAGTTACTTATTGTCCCTTTAAGTAAGTCACATTCAAAACAAATATTCTCTGTTAAAGTAATCCGTATGAAACCAATGCAATAACCTGTTTTCCTGTCTCATCTCATTATCTAATGCGGCCACGCCCATGAGCCGATCGCGCTTTTCGAATTCTAAACATCAAAACATCCACATGAGATGTGCACGCATGTAAAACGCCCACATTGCCTCCGCATATGCAAACAAGTTCAACCTGGCTCCTTTTATTTTTATTTTTATTTTATTTTTTTGTGGAAGAAGACACTCTGAGAGGAATAATCCAGAATTTACCTCAGAAGAAGAACACAACACAATGCGTCGCACAGCTAGATCCAGTCGAGGATATCACTATGATGAGTAGCCTAAGATTACTTGAATCTGTTGTTATCCTGTTATTGTGACATAACTTGTTCACATTTTACTAGTTAGACTTTTCCCAGACTACAATTCCTGACTGCATGTATGAAATCAAGTGAAAAAATTTGAAATATGTGTAATTTCATTGTCTGAATGTCTCAAAATGCCAGGATGTTTGTTTAATGTTTTAACATATAAAACCACCAAATATAAAAGTACTGTGTTAACACTATGCATGAATGTTTGGCACTAAGGTGGGTTACTGTTCAAGTCTCAGTGTTCAGATCAGTATGTTCAATCATGTGTCCTTGACCTTCACTGTGTATATTTTTATTATACTGTATTGCATAATATACAAATAATAATCAAATACTTACATTATTTTACCTCACACTCTTTTTTACCTGCCTCAGTCAGATTCATATTGATGGCCAATTATGAGAGGCACTTTGTCTATCAGATGTGAATCACTAAATATTCACGGCCATAAAATTTTCATGAAAATTAATGAGATATTATATTGAACTTTATATTATGGGGGGAAGTCGTGTCCTAATGGTTAAAGATTCGGACTCGTAATCGGAAGGTTGCGAGTTCAAGTCTCAGGCCTGCAGGAGTTGTAGGTGAATGTACAGCACTCTCTCCACCCTCAATACCACAACTGAGGTCCCCTTAAGCAAGGCATCGAACCCCCAACTGCTCCCCAGGCGCCGCAGCATAAATGGCTGCCCACTGCTCCGGGTGTGTGTGTTTGTGTTCATGGTGTGTATGTGTGTGTGTGTGTTCACTGCTGTGTGTGTACACTTTAGATGGGTTAAATGCAGAGCACCAATTCAGATTATGGGTATGTCACATCACACTAAAAATAAAATATTTAACTTTATTGTTATATAATTTTAATTAATAAGATGTTTTTTTATGCATTTTAACAAATAATTTTCTTTTACACAAGGAAAACAATAGTAAAAAAATAAAATAAAATAAGCTGGGTAAAATGTATAATATGGCAACATAATTGCAATATTTATGAGCCCAAAATATTAATTAAATATATATTTTGTAACAAAATATTACTGCAAGCTGATTCATAAACAACAAAAAATACAAAAATAAAAATCCTTGCACAAATTGTAGTGTTTCTCATTATCTGGGTGCTGTTAGAAAATGTCCATAGGTCTTTTATAAAATCCACTCTTAGCATTTGTAAGACATGCCCATCCACAGAAATCAACCCAGGATAAATTATTTAAATTCTCTTTCTTTTGGTTATGTAACTGTCTGCCCTGTGTCTACATAACTGATGAAAATCAACTGACTGAACCTCTGCCCACAGATGTCAAGCTGGATTTGGGTAGGAAGTAATCACACATTTCTGCCTAATATCTGACTGCGGTATGATACAAACATGTTTTTCTCCACAACACTGCTGGAAAATATGGTCTGTGCCCCTCTTGATAATGACATATTGCATTCATTTAGTCCTGTGATAGAGACACCCCTCCATAAAAAATACAGCTAATGGAAATGGAGGCCAGAAATCATAGAGGCTGATCTAACAGTTATTAAGTATACCAAATAAATACTTGCTTCAGAAAAAAAGGACATACAGTGTAAGTAAAGGTTTCTTTTATGCACGTAATAATAAACTTTTATGATAATGTAGAGACCAAACATTATTTTATTTACATTTAAATGTAGCCATTTTGCAACTTTTATCCAAAGCAACTTACAATTGGGGAATACATAAAGCAATTCTTCTTAAAGAGGAAAGCAGACACAGGATGTGCTCATAATACCAAGTTTTAGGCATTGTTCAAATAAGTACAAGCTAGAAAGAGAAGGAATAAATAAAGAGAAAGTTAGCAGATCTCACAAGCAGATCTCTGGCTTCTGGATGGTCTTTGAATTGTAGTAGTGAGTGGAAGTAGGCAGATGCTGCGCCTGTGGCTGTTCTATATACAAGCATCAATGTCTTGAACTTGATGCGAGCTGCAACCAGTTGCCAGTGCAAGGAGATAAAGAGAGGCATAACATGGGCTCTTTTGGGGTACTCGTTGAATACCAGTCGTTCCACTGCAGGCAGCCTGAGATCCCTGTAGCTACCGTTGGATCATCTGGTTGAAATAAGAGATAGAGCTGTGTGTCATCAGCATAGCAATGGTAGGAGAAGCCATGTGCCTGTATGATGGGACCCAGTGATAAAGTGTACATGGAGAAGAGGAGGGGTCCAAGAATTGATCCCTGAGGGACCCCAGTGACCAGTTGATGTGCTTTAGAGACCACCCCTCCCCAGGTCATCCTGAAAGACATACAAGTAAGATAGGATTGAAACCAGCAAAGTGGAATCTCTGTGATGCCCAGTGATGAAAGGGCAGAAAGGAGGATCTGATGATTGACAGTGTCAAAAGCATCAGACAGATCCAGCAGAATAAGAACTGATTATTTGGAATCAGCTTTTGCAATCCACAAGGCTTCCGTGACTGACAGTAGTCTCATTTGAATAGCCACTCCTGAAACCTGGCTGGTTAATGTCTAGTTTGTTGTTCTGTGAAATAAACAATGATATAGCTGGTTGAAAACAGCTTGTTTGATAGTTTTAACTATAAATGGAAGGAGAGAGACAGGTCTGTAGCTTTCTATAAGAAAAGTGTTTAATGTAGAGATAACCTCTTATTAAGAGATAACCTGTAATAATTTATAATAAGGTTCCATCAGTTAAGCGAGGGATGATGTGCATGCAGCCAGTTGTTATTGTAGAATAAACTTAGATGCAATAAACAATGTTATTTAATAAAAATTTATTTATAAACAATAATGTTATTTAAAAATTTATACAATTAGATCCATAAAATTATATATACAGTACAGACCAAAAGTTTGGAAACACCTTCTCATTCAAAGAGTTTTCTTTATTTTCATGACTATGAAAATTGTAGATTCACACTGAAGGCATCAAAACTATGAATTAACACATGTGGAATTATATATGGAATTATATACATAACAAAAAAGTGTGAAACAACTGAAAATATGTCATATTCTAGGTTCTTCAAAGTAGCCACCTTTTGCTTTGATTACTGCTTTGCACACTCTTGGCATTCTCTTGATGAGCTTCAAGAGGTAGTCACCTGAAATGGTCTTCCAACAGTCTTGAAGGAGTTCCCCGAGAGATGCTTAGCACTTGTTGGCCCTTTTGCCTTCTGTTTGCGGTCCAGCTCACCCCTAAACCATCTCGATTGGGTTCAGGTCCGGTGACTGTGGAGGCCAGGTCAACTGGCGCAGCACCCCATCACTCTCCTTCTTGGTCAAATAGCCCTTGATGCCTTCAGTGTGACTCTACAATTTGAAAATAAAGAAAACTCTTTGAATGAGAAGGTGTGTCCAAACTTTTGGTCTGTACTGTGTGTATATATATATATATATATATATATATATATATATATATATATATAATATGTTGAATTAACAAAACACATTGAATTAAACTCTATACTGCTTTATGGGGATTATTTTATTCCATAAATAAACAACCTACAAAGAATTGCTTAAAAAATCTAATTATTCTATATTATTTCCAAATATTTGATTCAGTTAGTGTATTAACTTGGTTTCTTTCATTTAGCACAGGTTTGTATTTCATTTAGGAACTGATTTATGATAGATTGGTATGAATGTATGCAACTCAGTTTTTTAGGTGAATATTGCCAAAATAATCAATATCACAAAAATAATTATATATATTTAAAAAACTGATGCACATGAACTCAGATCAATGAGGTCTATGATCAGTCAATCCCAAAAAGAAATACAAACATGTGTTGATTGAAAGAAAATAAGACAAGACAAAAAGTTTTAATCCAGGATTTGGTGAATGCATAATAACAGATTCACAAACAAATTTTAAAAGGCCAGTCCTTTTTGTCAGAGAACACTAAAATTAGTAAATAATTTTTAGCACAGCACAAGGATTAAGTAAGTCTAATAAATGCTGTAGAAGTATTTTCCATTGCTAGCTCATGTTAAGTAATGCAGTTAACAAATGGAACCTTATTGTAAAGTGTAACCAGAAAATAAAACAATTCACCTTTACAGGCACTTTATGTATTGCAAGTATTTATCTTGGTGGGATACAAAGCTCCGGAGGCTAAACAGTACAGACCTAATGTCTCTACACTCCAGCTGTTCTGAAGGTGGACCTATACAAATGTATTTTTGGAGAAATGTCTTGACGAAACGTTGGAAATGCTGTGAGCTCAGGAGGTGGTTGACTCCCGTGGTGAAATGCTTGGAGCATTTTGAGTCCGTATGTGGTAAGGAGGTGTGGGGACCAAGGCGCAGTGTGTCGCTAATCGCTGTGTTTTTTGAATCCTGTGGAGATATGTTCACGCAGGGCTATGACACAAAGCCACAACACAGTTTCCAAAGCAACAGTACCAACCACATATAGGAGAAGCATAAGGAAAACAATTTTTCCCAGGTGCCATTGATTGGCTGTCATAATAAAAGTGCCATTTGATTATTTTTGGCTTGGTGAGGACAGAGAAATCCAAGAACATGGATGTTTTTGGTAGGAAAATGAACCAAACTAAATTAATATTAATGAATATTTACTATCAAAAAGTAATTGCTACTATAAATGTATGGACATGTTTTTAAATTGGACTGACCTAGTCATTTTCATAATGCTGTGTTTTTACTGCTGTCCCATTAGATTTGGCTTTAGGCCGGCTGGACATATTGAGCAGCGTCACTCATTCCAGCTTCTAATTGAAATTGTGACAAAACGATAATCAATAGGCAGGAACTGTTTCTTTGTCAGGGATAGAAATGATGGAAACTGATACACTAGTGCAATTATACTAAGAAACATTAAGAAACATTTCTTCTTATTATCAGTATACTGTTTGATATACCTCAATTCATTTTTATCCCGTTTATTTCTTATATTTAATGTTCTATTATAAAAATGTAGTGCTAATCACCCAGTCCTTCACAAAACTGCAATGCAGGTTGAGCTGGATGAACAGAAAGAGTTAACGGGCCAGTGGATTGATATTTTGCCTCAAAAAGCAGTTTTTTATGTTACACTCACCTTTATCTCTTTCATGCTCTTCAATCATTGGCTTTTGTGGCGTACTGAGGCCAAATCTGTTGACTGGACAGGTTTCTCAGAGACAACATTGAAAGTGCTTATTAAAATTTCTTCCCTGTCTGTCTGTGTCTCTGAGATGATGAAGATACTGAAATCATTCATTCTGTCCTATTGCATTTGTGACACCTGGTTATCTACTGTTCACTCATACCAGAAGTGTGTAAGCCACAAAGTTTAGGAGGCAAAATTATGTTAGTGTGTAACATCTTTTGTTGGTGGTAGTGTTGTTGTTTTGTTTTAATTATCTGAAATGGTCTTTATTTTCATATTTTTTCCCCTGAGGTCTATTTAAAACCTGTCACATTTTATTTTTCATAAGCATTTTCTTCCCTCTCTTTGAACCCTAAAATTATAAAGTTAGTTTATTTTACTATGCATTTGCAATATTCTGCTTTTTACCTTTGTGTGTGATCATTTTCACTGACTCTATGAAACCTGTGAATTTGCTGTCAAATCAAATATTGTTTTTAACTGCACCGTTGCAAAAAGCAGCAGCCGTTACATACGCTATATCATATGGAATTGATTCACAAAACAATACAGATAGAAATGTGTTAAATAATAATAATAATTATTATTATTATTATTATGTTAATAATAATTGTTGCGTAAATTTGGGCAGTTAGCTATTTAGTATAAGATTTATTTCATATTCTATCATTAATTTTCTAAAACTTCAAGGCTTAAAATAATTACAAAACATATTTTACATAGTATTATATACTGTATAGTATTTTTACAAAAAACACTTAGCTATTTGATGTAGGATTTACTTCTGTCATTCTGTTGTTTATTTTCTCTAACTTCGATACTGAAAGTAATTACAAATAATTGACAAGACGTTGAATGAAATGTCATTTTAAAGTGGAAATGACAGAGAGGATCCAGGGCACCTTGTCTCCAAAAATTTGATTGATGAGGGTCATAAAAGCCATCTGTTCTGGACACCTGTTTGTACACCCCCCTCCCCTCCCTGTACACCCTCCAGTGACCTCAATATGAACTTATGAACCAAGGAGGAATTTCGGAGGGGGGGAGAAGTTGTGGGAAGCTATGTGCTTTTTTTTTTTTTTAAACTTTGAAAAGGGGGCGAAATCATGAAAATGGTGTAAGGGAAGATTTTATTAAGGTTTTAAATAAACAGTGTATTTCAAGAAACAGATTATAAACACATAGCAGCAATGGAAACAATGTAATGATCGTTTTCGTAGTTGGAAAAGTGTAAAAACGTTGTTAAAGTTGTTACAAATGAAATAAAACTAGGTAACTGGTTATTTATCTGATACAACCAAACGAGTCAAAACTATCAGATATGTTTTCGTTAAGCAATACGTGAAAAAGATGTGAGAGCTTGTAGCATTACAATTTAAAAATGGTGTTTTGTTACCAGTTAGAAAATAAAGAAAACTAGGTAATAGAGTTTTAGCATTTGTACCTTACCTCAAACTGAAAAAAAGAAACGAATGTAAAGCAGCGATACAAACCAGAAAATTAGGCGTTTGTCACGTCGGGTGAAAAGTTAAAACAAAAGAAAAAAGATGGTAGACATTACGTGGATCTAAAATAAAATACACCAGACCCCGTCTTTAAAAAAAAACACCAGTACCTAAAATAAAATACACCAGACCCCGTCTTTAAAACACCAGCACAAGATACTTGTCAAAACTATGCTGTACTTTACCACTAACTAAAATTTTACTGACAAGAGTTAAACAAAAGAAAAAAAAGATCTCACAGCAAAGTGTTATGACGTCTCCGGTAACGTTAGCTCGACTCAAACAAAAAAAAAGAAGCGAATGTAAAGCAATGTTATAAACCGAGAAAGTAGGCATTTGTCACGTCGGGTGAAAAGTTAAAACAAAAGAAAAAAATAGGTAACTTAGGCATTTACGCGGATCTAAAAGAAAATAGCCTACATCAGACAAGATACTTGTCAAATCTATGCAGTACTTTACCACTAACTACAATTTTAAAAAGCGAGACTGTTAGACGAAAGAAAAAAAAAAAAAGATCCTCCGGCAGAGTTGTGAAGCGTCCGTAAAACAACCTCCCGGCACCGATGAACAGTTAGAATGAGGCTCGGGAATGCTCCGGAAAAAAAAACCACGCCTCCAGCGCTAGAGAGGGCCGGGCAGGAGGCGTGATAGCAGCATTAAATAGATTTAAACGTTACAATAATTAAACTAAGTAGTTTTTAATAAATAGACATCAGTCCTTAATTAGTGAAAACTTTATATCCGTTTAAACATATGGTCAATTTTTACTTTTTAAATGATGTAGACCTATACGATTTTTATTTAGTTTTAGGCTAGTCTTAAAAAAAAAAAAAAAAAAAAAACATAGTTGAAAAAGCGTTATTTGTTTTTAATGTGTTAAGTTAATTACTTTAATCTACGACTAGTCTAAATTTAGACTATCTCCGTCGATATATTTTTTTATTTTTGTCAAGCTTAATTTCTCAAGCTATGTCAATTAACACACACACACACACACTTTCCTTCTGTCAAGCTTGTGTCGCGTTATCTAGTAAATAAACCAGACGTCATCTCGGTCATCTCAAGCACCGAAACCCGAATGTGTCGGTGTCTGTGTGATTACAGGCGTCTACATATCAGTTAGACATCAAGCGGTTGTAAAAACATCTAACAGGTTTTGAAATGCTTGTAACTGGCTTGTGAAACTAACTAATTTCAAAGGGTGTTTTATATATATATATAAAACACAAACACACACACACACACACATACACACACACATACTTTCCTTCCCCCATGCTTATTCTGTGAAACATTTCTATAGCCACATCTTTATTTAACAAAATCTAAAATGAGATCTGATTTATTGCTATATTAAATGCTTCTGTAAGTTGTAATCTTTCGTTGTCATATCTTTTACATTTTATTAAAATAGGTTCAACTGTTTCACAATATCGCATTTAACACAAAGTCCAGACACATGTATTTCATCTTATAAATAATGACTGATTAAGTGCAATGTGTCCAATTCTATGGCGAGATCTTCTCTTCCATTCCCAAAAATTCTCCATTCATTTCCAACCGGTCTTTGAATATTATATAAATGCTGGCATTTATTCTAACCAACCCATTTAATTTGACACGTATCTTTTTATTTTTATTTATTTTTAATTAGACCTTTTTATTTCTAATTTACTCATTAGAGTATTAAATAAGATGTCTGACATTTTAATGGTCCACTTTTATCTGGTCCACTACTTTCATTAACTATATGTGTGGGTATCCATACAAAATAAATCTTTGTTATTGCTTGTATTCTAAACAAACTCTGTAAAATGCCTGACAAAATGCTTTGTCTAGTAGAAGCTTCACCACTCTTTAAACTTGATAGTACTGAAAATGAGTCTGAACATATGACTACTTTAATGTGTTCAACCCCACTGAAGAGCCAAAAATATGACAATCATTTCTGTAGTATAAACGGACGGATGATTAGATGTTCTTTCTGGTATTCTATGCTCTTTATTTTTAATCTAAACAAAAGACCTTGATGTTTTATTTTATTTTAATAAGCCACTCACACTTACTAACTTCTTATTAACTTATTAACTTCTGGCACGAAATTCTAGATTCATAAATGTATGTTTTTCAAAATTCCCCCACGTTTAGTGGCGTTTAAAGTGGAATTTGTGATGTATTTGGGGGCGTTAAAAGGCATGAAAAGTCCCAAACCAAGACTTTTGTATTCTTCATTAGAGGACTTTGGTTTCTTAATGTGAAAATCTGTTACACCCCACTACATTTTCTTTATCATTATATTTTTATTTTTTCTTAAGTGTTGTTTTATTTATTTTACATTTATTTTGTTTTATGATGTACAGAGTGTGAACAAAAATTGAGTGTAATCTCAGACCGTATTTGTAAATCTACCAGTAATGGACATCTTTATGTTTTTAATGTTTAAAGCATCGAATAAAAAATAAAAAACACACACTAACACTTCCCCAACCACCCTAATAACGTTGGTCGCAAAGGTTTAAATGTATGTTAAAAGAATTAAACAAAGAAATGTTTTTAATAACAACACATCAGTTCTCATTCGATGAAAACATTCTACCTGGTTTTAATATTAGACCGATGTTTTAACTATAAAATTAGGTTTACATATACAATTTAATTTTTTAATCTCAACAAAATTCCTTGTTGGAAAAAGTGTTGTTTTATTTAATTTTAATAAGTCACTCACACATACTTTAGTAGTCTAAACCCTTGAATACGTCTTTTATGTTGTCAATATTAACTTCTATCATTGCTATATCATTGCTATATCAATTAAAACATGCGTTTAGGCAAACACAAATATTAAACAGGAATGAATGTGATATGTCAAGATGGGCTTTTCTTGCCAAAGAAACTTTTACAACATTTCAGGAAAGGCTAAATATTTCATCTCTAGTAGTGCGTAGAAACGCGTCTGGTGTCTTTGTGTTAACTTTTACGACCATGTCAGCGAAGACTGTAAACGGGGTTCTGGTGTTGTAAATGGTGTGCTGCTGGTCAGCTAAAGTAAAAAAATTGTTTGTGTATTCCGTGATCAAAGGGACAATTTCGACTTTATGACTTTATGATGATCGCAAGGTTAGCTGAAAGTTCATTTACTGGTCAAAAGGATGTGAAATCTTTTAACAAGTCAGACCATAGAAAAATGTAGTTTAATTCAAATTAATTTAGTTTTGTTTTAGTTACATTTATATTTTTTATTAACCCATAGATCTTTCAACCTCAACATAGATGTACTGAGAATGCAAACAAGTACACAAACACAATCATACAATCATAAACAAACACACACACACACACACACACAGATACAAATGTAGACATACAGAAAACATGAACATGTAACCAAACAAATACAAATATACACTCAAACAGGTACATAAATACACAAACAAACAAACAAAATAGGTCACAAACACGAAAATACCTATATTAGATTGAAAATGAGTTGTCATAAGTTTTCTTTGAAACCAAAAGAGTTTGTTGCGACAAATGTTTCACAGAACTTTATACAATAGATTAGATGGCCTTTATCACTTTCCAAATGGTGTTGTTAACCATGATGTTTTTTTAAAATAGTTTAAAAAGTATTATTTTTAGCTTTCATGTAGGATTCATGTCAGCACTCAAATGTTTTTAGCAAGAGTCCAGAGACAGATGAAAATAGATGCGTGAAGAAAAAAATTTAAGAGTTTTTTAATGACAGACTAGTTGGTTTAGATTGTTTAAAACAACTGAGTTTATGCATTTCTCTTGAATGTGTGTACGGTAACTGTTGCATACATGAAGCAGAAGAAATACATAAACGCATTGTGGTTGATGTTAAACAATAAAAAATATATTATTTATATATCATAACTTACTTTCTTTTCAAAACACAATAAACATTCTTATGACTTTTTAACTGCGAACAACCGGTTTGGTTGGAAAATAAAAAATAAATAAAAACATATTAGGTTTCTTAGTTAGATTGCTTATAGTTTGTAGTAAAATCACATATATAAGCTAAAACATTTTTCTTTCAAACCACGCGGTTTTCACACACAATCCTCACAAAACTGCCGACAAAGACCTTAAGTTTTTGTTTTAACGTTTAGCTGTAACTGAGACCTTGGGGGGGGGGAATTATTTTACGCACAGTTTTGGGGAAGTTACTATGAACTTTTATTTAAAATCTAAAAGGTTGCGCAACTATATAAATTTCTTTTAAAAAATTAATGTAACTGATAACATTTGATTACATGTTTATGAATTGTAATGTTTTTAACCGTTAATCTTTTGAAACGTGTAAACAGGACGGGTTAACATTAGAGCGCTCAACAGCTAATGACCGTCAGACTTTTCAAAATCCTTCATCACTTAAATTAGGATTGTGATCGTGATTTCATTTTAAAGCACAACCACCACAAAATCAGATTTGCTTGGAGATTAAATACATAGAGTAGTTAGAGTTAGTTAAGGTGGTTTACGAAATATATTAATTAAATCTGTACGTGTGTGAAAAAATATTCAGATGTAACATTTTCATAATTAACCGCAATTTAATTATTTTTCTGTGACTGTAACTGATTACATTTTATTTTTGTAATCAAATGATATAATTTAGCTATATGTAACTAGTTGATCCCTAACACTGATTATGCATTCTGACAATAATAGATTGTGAAAGTGTTCATTATCCTCTTTAACTTTAAAAATGCGGACAGTGTCGCTTAACACTAGTTTGGCAAACAAGGGTTTGCTCTTAAAACAACCACCAGACCCCGACTTGAAAGCACCGTGACAAGTATAGCCATTGCAGAAATTTATTATAGAGATGTAGTAAGATAAACTCTGGATGCACGATTGACCGACTTATGACATGTTTACCATATTATTACAAGGCCCTGCTTACCTAGTTTTATAATGAAGTATGTCTGTAAAATAAACAAACATACACACAACCTCCAGAACGGGGTCTGATGATGGGTCTTCATCATTTCCTGATGAAGACAGACTGGATATTCAGACCACAGCAGCAGGACACGATTGTCTTTTTCTAAAGATAAAGACAATTATTTGGTTTCAGGACACACGCATCCTAATGGTTCACAAGATAACATAACAACGGTTGCTCCATTACAGCATAGCCAACCCTATTTTAGCCTGTTTTAGCACATGTACAGTATATCGTATTATTCTTGAATATAGTCGTTTAGTCTAAATATGTGTTAACAGTTATTTATTGTTATTATATGTATTATATGTTTTTGTTTTACAAAGGGGTTCAATTTAATACATTTAACTAATACCTCATTCAAGCTATGTAGATCTTCAGGTCAGGGAACTACAATACCCATCATACACCTTTGTAAATCTCTTTTTTGTGATCTGTTTTACTGATGCAAAGTCCGATTCACTTCTGAAAATGATTCATTTGGACAGTTTGGTTCAATGAACCGATTCATAGGGCCCTTAAGTCATTTTCGCAGTTATGTCAGTACACATTTTTCTTTCTTCTAACAACTCAAGAGTCATTTTATTTCCGTGAATCATCTAAATAAATGTATTGTGTGAACACATATTGGTGATCATTATCATCTGTTAATTTAAGTTAATGCTGAATCATCTAAATAAAGTTAACTGTGTGAACACATATTGGTGGTTATTGTATTTTGCTCATTTAAGTTAGTGATGTTTGTGTTCGCAGTTTTAGGCACAGTGCCTCTGTCATTTGTTTAGCTTAAACATCGGTTTTTAGTCAGTTACAAAGGTGTCAGGCATTAAATTTTTGTATTTTTAACTAACCTAATTATGACAGAGTTACAGATTTCAGGTGTGTTTGGTGAGTGTAAGCGGTGAAAACTTAAATGTGACCGTCGAGTAACGTTAGCTACTCAAACGAAGACAAATTGTGTAAGTGTTCATTAAGATGTCGAAATGAAAATAAGCGTACAAATATCCATAATGACAATAAGTACAATATACCCTAAAGACACAATAGCCCCTGCTAAGTACACCCAAAATTTGTTAGAGTGGTGAGATATTTATGTTTACCTTTATTCATCTAGCAGACGCTTTTATCCAAAGCGACTTACAGATGAGGACGGTGGAAGCAATCAAAACAACAAAAAGAGCAATGGTATATAAGTGTTATAACAAGTCTCAGTTAGGTTAACACAGTACACGAAGCATGGGCTTTTAAATAATATAATTAATAAAAAGAAAACAGATTGAATAAAAAAGAATAGAGCAAGTTAGAGAACTTTACACACACACACACATATAAATAGATATAAACCGCAATGTTTTTCATAGCGTTACACTTTGAAACCAGAACGATATGTTTCCATGATTTTGTTTGCTCTTTCTGTTTGAATCTGTTTACCGTAGTTTTCACCATCCTAATTGCAATGGTTTGGTCTTGCGCTTAGGGCCTATACGACTCGTTTTCCCAGTCTTTGGTCTCGTGTAAGTGGGTCTCTTTGTTCATACCAAGCAATATTTCTGTGAATTTGGGTATTAAAATATTGCTTTAAACATCGTCTTCATTCGAGACGTTTACTTAACATCATTATATTGTCCTAGTTTATATCAGATATAAGATATGTTGCTTATTATTATTGAATTGTTAACAAACAAACCAAAAAGTTTCTGAACTCAGAGAACAGAATAGCGAGTGAAGTGGATCAATCTTTTATTTCAACACTATATTGTTGAATATACATCGATGTAGTGAAGAAAATGATCAAATTGTCATTAAAAACAAACATGACATTACAGGGAATCTAACCAGAATAGAAAATCTCTGCAGATTAACATGTTTTGCTCCAATATAAAATCAACCAACGATGCAACAATTTCACAGGTCATAGAATCATAATTTTTGGAAGCCAACAGCACACATTGATCTGTTACAGATGTACACAGATAGAGAACGTCATTAACGTCCATCTCATCTTCACATTCAGACATCACTTCCAGAATTTTACGTGCAGAAACATACACCGGGTCCATCCCAGTTAAAAATATGCTCGTCAAATCAGGCCATGTATATTTCAGACTTCTTACAAGTTTCATTTGGCTACTGAGATTTTTTCCCCGCTTGCTATCGCCCGTACAATCGTGATTTGGGTCGCATTCCGCCGTGATGATCTTTTGCATCAGACCGATCATCTGTCTTCTGTAGTGTAGTTTAAAAACAGGGTCGATAATGTCTTATACAGAACATGTGTTTCCCGCGGCGCTGATCAAGATGATCGCCCAAGATGATCACTCGAGTCGGCCGTGATATTTTGGTTTGTTTGTTAACAATTCAATAAAAATAAGCAACATATCTTATATCTGATATAAACTAGGACAATATAATGATGTTAAGTAAACGTCTCGAATGAAGACGATGTTTAAAGCAATATTTTAATACCCAAATTCACAGAAATATTGCTTGGTATGAACAAAGAGACCCACTTACACGAGACCAAAGACTGGGAAAACGAGTCGTATAGGCCCTAAGCGCAAGACCAAACCATTGCAATTAGGATGGTGAAAACTACGGTAAACAGATTCAAACAGAAAGAGCAAACAAAATCATGGAAACATATCGTTCTGGTTTCAAAGTGTAACGCTATGAAAAACATTGCGGTTTATATCTATTTATATGTGTGTGTGTGTGTGTGTGTGTAAAGTTCTCTAACTTGCTCTATTCTTTTTTATTCAATCTGTTTTCTTTTTATTAATTATATTATTTAAAAGCCCATGCTTCGTGTACTGTGTTAACCTAACTGAGACTTGTTATAACACTTATATACCATTGCTCTTTTTGTTGTTTTGATTGCTTCCACCGTCCTCATCTGTAAGTCGCTTTGGATAAAAGCGTCTGCTAGATGAATAAAGGTAAACATAAATATCTCACCACTCTAACAAATTTTGGGTGTACTTAGCAGGGGCTATTGTGTCTTTAGGGTATATTGTACTTATTGTCATTATGGATATTTGTACGCTTATTTTCATTTCGACATCTTAATGAACACTTACACAATTTGTCTTCGTTTGAGTAGCTAACGTTACTCGACGGTCACATTTAAGTTTTCACCGCTTACACTCACCAAACACACCTGAAATCTGTAACTCTGTCATAATTAGGTTAGTTAAAAATACAAAAATTTAATGCCTGACACCTTTGTAACTGACTAAAAACCGATGTTTAAGCTAAACAAATGACAGAGGCACTGTGCCTAAAACTGCGAACACAAACATCACTAACTTAAATGAGCAAAATACAATAACCACCAATATGTGTTCACACAGTTAACTTTATTTAGATGATTCAGCATTAACTTAAATTAACAGATGATAATGATCACCAATATGTGTTCACACAATACATTTATTTAGATGATTCACGGAAATAAAATGACTCTTGAGTTGTTAGAAGAAAGAAAAATGTGTACTGACATAACTGCGAAAATGACTTAAGGGCCCTATGAATCGGTTCATTGAACCAAACTGTCCAAATGAATCATTTTCAGAAGTGAATCGGACTTTGCATCAGTAAAACAGATCACAAAAAAGAGATTTGCAAAGGTGTATGATGGGTATTGTAGTTCCCTGACCTGAAGATCTACATAGCTTGAATGAGGTATTAGTTAAATGTATTAAATTGAACCCCTTTGTAAAACAAAAACATATAATACATATAATAACAATAAATAACTGTTAACACATATTTAGACTAAACGACTATATTCAAGAATAATACGATATACTGTACATGTGCTAAAACAGGCTAAAATAGGGTTGGCTATGCTGTAATGGAGCAACCGTTGTTATGTTATCTTGTGAACCATTAGGATGCGTGTGTCCTGAAACCAAATAATTGTCTTTATCTTTAGAAAAAGACAATCGTGTCCTGCGGCTGTGGTCTGAATATCCAGTCTGTCTTCATCAGGAAATGATGAAGACCCATCATCAGACCCCGTTCTGGAGGTTGTGTGTATGTTTGTTTATTTTACAGACATACTTCATTATAAAACTAGGTAAGCAGGGCCTTGTAATAATATGGTAAACATGTCATAAGTCGGTCAATCGTGCATCCAGAGTTTATCTTACTACATCTCTATAATAAATTTCTGCAATGGCTATACTTGTCACGGTGCTTTCAAGTCGGGGTCTGGTGGTTGTTTTAAGAGCAAACCCTTGTTTGCCAAACTAGTGTTAAGCGACACTGTCCGCATTTTTAAAGTTAAAGAGGATAATGAACACTTTCACAATCTATTATTGTCAGAATGCATAATCAGTGTTAGGGATCAACTAGTTACATATAGCTAAATTATATCATTTGATTACAAAAATAAAATGTAATCAGTTACAGTCACAGAAAAATAATTAAATTGCGGTTAATTATGAAAATGTTACATCTGAATATTTTTTCACACACGTACAGATTTAATTAATATATTTCGTAAACCACCTTAACTAACTCTAACTACTCTATGTATTTAATCTCCAAGCAAATCTGATTTTGTGGTGGTTGTGCTTTAAAATGAAATCACGATCACAATCCTAATTTAAGTGATGAAGGATTTTGAAAAGTCTGACGGTCATTAGCTGTTAAGCGCTCTAATGTTAACCCGTCCTGTTTACACGTTTCAAAAGATTAACGGTTAAAAACATTACAATTCATAAACATGTAATCAAATGTTATCAGTTACATTAATTTTTTAAAAGAAATTTATATAGTTGCCCAACCTTTTAGATTTTAAATAGGTTCATTTGTGATCTATAACCTATTGCAAAGTTCATAGTAACTTCCCCAAAACTGTGCGTAAAATAATTCCCCCCCCCCAAGGTCTCAGTTACAGCTAAACGTTAAAACAAAAACTTAAGGTCTTTGTCGGCAGTTTTGTGAGGATTGTGTGTGAAAACCGCGTGGTTTGAAAGAAAAATGTTTTAGCTTATATATGTGATTTTACTACAAACTATAAGCAATCTAACTAAGAAACCTAATATGTTTTTATTTATTTTTTATTTTCCAACCAAACCGGTTGTTCGCAGTTAAAAAGTCATAAGAATGTTTATTGTGTTTTGAAAAGAAAGTAAGTTATGATATATAAATAATATATTTTTTATTGTTTAACATCAACCACAATGCGTTTATGTATTTCTTCTGCTTCATGTATGCAACAGTTACCGTACACACATTCAAGAGAAATGCATAAACTCAGTTGTTTTAAACAATCTAAACCAACTAGTCTGTCATTAAAAAACTCTTAAATTTTTTTCTTCACGCATCTATTTTCATCTGTCTCTGGACTCTTGCTAAAAACATTTGAGTGCTGACATGAATCCTACATGAAAGCTAAAAATAATACTTTTTAAACTATTTTAAAAAAACATCATGGTTAACAACACCATTTGGAAAGTGATAAAGGCCATCTAATCTATTGTATAAAGTTCTGTGAGACATTTGTCGCAACAAACACTTTTGGTTTCAAAGAAAACTTATGACAACTCATTTTCAATCTAATATAGGTATTTTCGTGTTTGTGACCTATTTTGTTTGTTTGTTTGTGTATTTATGTACCTGTTTGAGTGTATATTTGTATTTGTTTGGTTACATGTTCATGTTTTCTGTATGTCTACATTTGTATCTGTGTGTGTGTGTGTATGTGTGTTTGTTTATGATTGTATGATTGTGTTTGTGTACTTGTTTGCATTCTCAGTACATCTATGTTGAGGTTGAAAGATCTATGGGTTAATAAAAAATATAAATGTAACTAAAACAAAACTAAATTAATTTGAATTAAACTACATTTTTCTATGGTCTGACTTGTTAAAAGATTTCACATCCTTTTGACCAGTAAATGAACTTTCAGCTAACCTTGCGATCATCATAAAGTCATAAAGTCGAAATTGTCCCTTTGATCACGGAATACACAAACAATTTTTTTACTTTAGCTGACCAGCAGCACACCATTTACAACACCAGAACCCCGTTTACAGTCTTCGCTGACATGGTCGTAAAAGTTAACACAAAGACACCAGACGCGTTTCTACGCACTACTAGAGATGAAATATTTAGCCTTTCCTGAAATGTTGTAAAAGTTTCTTTGGCAAGAAAAGCCCATCTTGACATATCACATTCATTCCTGTTTAATATTTGTGTTTGCCTAAATGCATGTTTTAATTGATATAGCAATGATATAGCAATGATAGAAGTTAATATTGACAACATAAAAGACGTATTCAAGGGTTTAGACTACTAAAGTATGTGTGAGTGACTTATTAAAATTAAATAAAACAACACTTTTTCCAACAAGGAATTTTGTTGAGATTAAAAAATTAAATCGTATATGTAAACCTAATTTTATAGTTAAAACATCGGTCTAATATTAAAACCAGGTAGAATGTTTTCATCGAATGAGAACTGATGTGTTGTTATTAAAAACATTTCTTTGTTTAATTCTTTTAACATACATTTAAACCTTTGCGACCAACGTTATTAGGGTGGTTGGGGAAGTGTTAGTGTGGGTATTTTATTTTTTATTCGATGCTTTAAACATTAAAAACATAAAGATGTCCATTACTGGTAGATTTACAAATACGGTCTGAGATTACACTCAATTTTTGTTCACACTCTGTACATCATAAAACAAAATAAATGTAAAATAAATAAAACAACACTTAAGAAAAAATAAAAATATAATGATAAAGAAAATGTAGTGGGGTGTAACAGATTTTCACATTAAGAAACCAAAGTCCTCTAATGAAGAATACAAAAGTCTTGGTTTGGGACTTTTCATGCCTTTTAACGCCCCCAAATACATCACAAATTCCACTTTAAACGCCACTAAACGTGGGGGAATTTTGAAAAACATACATTTATGAATCTAGAATTTCGTGCCAGAAGTTAATAAGTTAATAAGAAGTTAGTAAGTGTGAGTGGCTTATTAAAATAAAATAAAACATCAAGGTCTTTTGTTTAGATTAAAAATAAAGAGCATAGAATACCAGAAAGAACATCTAATCATCCGTCCGTTTATACTACAGAAATGATTGTCATATTTTTGGCTCTTCAGTGGGGTTGAACACATTAAAGTAGTCATATGTTCAGACTCATTTTCAGTACTATCAAGTTTAAAGAGTGGTGAAGCTTCTACTAGACAAAGCATTTTGTCAGGCATTTTACAGAGTTTGTTTAGAATACAAGCAATAACAAAGATTTATTTTGTATGGATACACATATAGTTAATGAAGTGAAGTGAAGTGACATTCGGCCAAGTATGGTGACCCATACTCAGAATTTGTGCTCTGCATTTAACCCATCCAAAGTGCACACACACAGAGCAGTGAACACACACACACACTGTGAACACACACCCGGAGCAGTGGGCAGCCATTTATGCTGCGGCGCCCGGGGAGCAGTTGGGGGTTCGGTGCCTTGCTCAAGGGCACCTCAGTCGTGGTATTGAGGGCAGTGAGAGAACTGTACATGCACTCCCCCCACCCACAATTCCTGCCGGCCCGGGACTCGAACCCACAGCCCTTCGATTGGGAGTCCGATTCTCTAACCACCAGGCCACGACTTCCCCATGAAAGTAGTGGACCAGATAAAAGTGGACCATTAAAATGTCAGACATCTTATTTAATACTCCAATGAGTAAATTAGAAATAAAAAGGTCTAATTAAAAATAAATAAAAATAAAAAGATACGTGTCAAATTAAATGGGTTGGTTAGAATAAATGCCAGCATTTATATAATATTCAAAGACCGGTTGGAAATGAATGGAGAATTTTTGGGAATGGAAGAGAAGATCTCGCCATAGAATTGGACACATTGCACTTAATCAGTCATTATTTATAAGATGAAATACATGTGTCTGGACTTTGTGTTAAATGCGATATTGTGAAACAGTTGAACCTATTTTAATAAAATGTAAAAGATATGACAACGAAAGATTACAACTTACAGAAGCATTTAATATAGCAATAAATCAGATCTCATTTTAGATTTTGTTAAATAAAGATGTGGCTATAGAAATGTTTCACAGAATAAGCATGGGGGAAGGAAAGTATGTGTGTGTGTGTGTGTGTGTGTGTGTGTGTGTGTTTGTGTTTTATATATATATAAAACACCCTTTGAAATTAGTTAGTTTCACAAGCCAGTTACAAGCATTTCAAAACCTGTTAGATGTTTTTACAACCGCTTGATGTCTAACTGATATGTAGACGCCTGTAATCACACAGACACCGACACATTCGGGTTTCGGTGCTTGAGATGACCGAGATGACGTCTGGTTTATTTACTAGATAACGCGACACAAGCTTGACAGAAGGAAAGTGTGTGTGTGTGTGTGTTAATTGACATAGCTTGAGAAATTAAGCTTGACAAAAATAAAAAAATATATCGACGGAGATAGTCTAAATTTAGACTAGTCGTAGATTAAAGTAATTAACTTAACACATTAAAAACAAATAACGCTTTTTCAACTATGTTTTTTTTTTTTTTTTTTTTAAGACTAGCCTAAAAGTAAATAAAAATCGTATAGGTCTACATCATTTAAAAAGTAAAAATTGACCATATGTTTAAACGGATATAAAGTTTTCACTAATTAAGGACTGATGTCTATTTATTAAAAACTACTTAGTTTAATTATTGTAACGTTTAAATCTATTTAATGCTGCTATCACGCCTCCTGCCCGGCCCTCTCTAGCGCTGGAGGCGTGGTTTTTTTTTTCCGGAGCATTCCCGAGCCTCATTCTAACTGTTCATCGGTGCCGGGAGGTTGTTTTACGGACGCTTCACAACTCTGCCGGAGGATCTTTTTTTTTTTTTCTTTCGTCTAACAGTCTCGCTTTTTAAAATTGTAGTTAGTGGTAAAGTACTGCATAGATTTGACAAGTATCTTGTCTGATGTAGGCTATTTTCTTTTAGATCCGCGTAAATGCCTAAGTTACCTATTTTTTTCTTTTGTTTTAACTTTTCACCCGACGTGACAAACGCCTACTTTCTTGGTTGATAACATTGCTTTACATTCGCTTCTTTTTTTTTGTTTGAGTCGAGCTAACGTTACCGGAGACGTCATAACACTTTGCACTTTGATCTTTTTTTTCTTTTGTTTAACTCTTGTCAGTAAAATTTTAGTTAGTGGTAAAGTACAGCATAGTTTTGACAAGTATCTTGTGCTGGTGTTTTAAAGACGGGGTCTGGTGTATTTTATTTTAGATCTACGTAATGTCTACCATCTTTTTTCTTTTGTTTTAACTTTTCACCCGACGTGACAAACGCCTACTTTTCTGGTTTGTATCGCTGCTTTACATTCGTTTCTTTTTTTCAGTTTGAGGTAAGGTACAAATGCTAAAACTCTATTACCTAGTTTTCTTTATTTTCTAACTGGTAACAAAACACCATTTTTAAATTGTAATGCTACAAGCTCTCACATCTTTTTCACGTATTGCTTAACGAAAACATATCTGATAGTTTTGACTCGTTTGGTTGTATCAGATAAATAACCAGTAACCTAGTTTTATTTCATTTGTAACAACTTTAACAACGTTTTTACACTTTTCCAACTACGAAAACGATCATTACATTGTTTCCATTGCTGCTATGTGTTTATAATCTGTTTCTTGAAATACACTGTTTATTTAAAACCTTAATAAAATCTTCCCTTACACCATTTTCATGATTTCGCCCCCTTTTCAAAGTTAAAAAAAAAAAAAAAGCACATAGCTTCCCACAACTTCTCCCCCCCTCCGAAATTCCTCCTTGGTTCATAAGTTCATATTGAGGTCACTGGAGGGTGTACAGGGAGGGGAGGGGGGTGTACAAACAGGTGTCCAGAACAGATGGCTTTTATGACCCTCATCAATCCAATTTTTGGAGACAAGGTGCCCTGGATCCTTTCTAATGACTGAAATGATATCTTATCTTATCTGGATCTATCGTTCATTTTCTCTACATTCAAGACTTAAACTGTTTTTCAAAACTTTTAAACAAGGCTTTGTGAAGCCAATATTCAGAGTTATATTTTATTTTATTTTTTTATGAAAAGCATACATTTCTCCGAATTTTCTGTTCATTTACTGTAATTCATTAGAAAGAGTCAGTTTCACAAATTCACAAAAGTTTCCCATTCGCACCAAAAAGTTTTGCAGCTTGTCTTCTATAAATGTTCTGTTTCAGATCCGACAGAGAGCCTTATTAGTAGGCTTCTTCAAGTCTCTTAATGGTAAAACAAAAACTTAACATGACAACAATGTATTCTTGTGTATAGAGTAAATCTCATCTGCATCCACTTTGTGCATGTGCACAGTTCTTGAAATCCAAAAGTTTTTTAATAGCTACTAGCTAGCCTCTTTTGCCGATTTTTAACTGGTAGATCTTGACAGAGATAACACTTAAAACCAAAGGTGTAACATCTGCAGCTGGCCAGCTGTTCAGCATAGCATCCAAATAGCAACACAACACAACACATTACAATACATTACCTGAGAACTTGAGCTTTAAAATAGAACGAAGAACACTGCAAGTGCTGTCAGATGGAATTCATGATTGCTCAAACCATCAAGGTTTTCCCCCCTTTGTCTTTTTTAACTGTTGCCATTTGCAGATTGCATTTAATAAATGGAAATGTCAACAGAAGAGAGAACAAACACTTAAAATTGTATTCCTTCTCAGACATGAACTCTCTTTACATAAGAGACTCCATTAGTAAAATGCACTGTTCTCTCAGCCAGGAGAAGAGCTTTGAAATTAAGCTTTATAGAAAGATCAAAAAGAGAAAGTCAGTCAGCTTCATATTTGCAGTAGCTGATAGCAGCACAGTTGTTATGACAACGCATTTTTAAAAGCTCTGTAATGATAGATTTGAGGAAATGTGACTCGGTTTTGCAGAAGACTTCTGTGATCGACAAGCAGACACGAAAACATCAAAAGCAGTTCTTTGAACTCATTAGCATTTCAGATTAATCTGTGTTTGTGGAGCCATGTTCAGTTATCCATAAAACACCATGTGTGTTCATTATTTGTAGTACAAATTTTGTATTCATACACAGTGTGAAACATAGCTGTCATATGAGCATTTAATAGGCAGGATTAAAACAAGATGCAGAGTTTCGTTCCCCTCTCAGGGAACCATGGTCACATGCACAACCTGAGATGTTCCCTTTTGAAGGAATCTCAAACTTTGTCCTATAGTGGTAGGTATGGGGAACAGAATAACCACGCTCCCATGCTGAGTGAAGTGTGTGCTGTCTTTTTTTAAGGCAAGCACTAAACTCTGCAGTGAAACCGGCAGAATCACCCCTTAGACGCATCAGTTGCTGTCAGTGACACTACCCCCTTTGACCAAAGGACTGAGCTACATACCTAGGGAGCAGTATGCTCATGGACTTCATACCCTGGGAGCAGTGTGCTCATGGGCGACCCTATATAGCAGTGTTTCCCACTGTGCCACAGACTTCTAGACTTCGTACCTCTATTATATTTCATTATTGTTATTTTATATCAGTGCTACTGTTCATCCTTATGTCTGTTTGAGGGTTTTACAGAAAAATGTACAATGAAAAGCATTCAAAAGAGCTTGTGACTAAACCTCGTAACGCTTGGATCCTCAAACCGTCAGCGAAACTTCACAACCCCACCCCTGCCTCCATTTAGATTGATGCGCTATGCACAGTCTGGATATGTATCTCCGTCTGTATGCAATGTAAGGGTAAATTAAAGAGCTGTTGTTGAATAAGTACAGCATTTTCTTTACTCGAGAAACACTAAATCTGTAAAGGTTAATGTTTTTTTTTTTAGTTTGAAGAGCGGAGAAAGTCTTTTGCCATCTTTTGCTGTCTAGTTGAACCCAATATACTTTTGTAAGTTTTAAATACCCTGTGCATAGCACATCATCTTTTATATCATGAGATTTTGGCCAAGTGTATTAAACAACAACAAAATCTGAGCTCCCATATAGTCACAGTAAACGTTATAATCTGTAAATTGATGAAAACATAGTGTGATGCACTTACTGCCTCAGATGCAGCCATTCTAATGATGGACAAGATTGATGATGGATGAGATTTTGCCATCATTTGCTGGTCAAAAACCTTAGCTCCAATTGATTTTCATAAAATGTTAAGTGCAAGTGTCTGATAAAGCCACAATACCTACAACGATGTCTTAATAAAATTAAATTCCCCCCTTTGTATCTTTTTTGTTGTTGTTGTTGCTGTTGTTATATTTATATATTCCAGTGCTTAGTGGTATGCCACGGTATCTTTTATTTATCAAAACTGTGCCATGGCAGAAAAAAAGGTTGGGAAACACTGCCCTACTGTGCAATGAGCACTGCCAAGCTCAACCATGAGAGCATAACAGGGAGACAAAAGATGAACTAGCAACCTGGTATTCTCCCTGAAAGGGGAGTATATGATTTTAAAATCGATAAGAGAACTCACATGTTCAGCCTTGGAGCAGCAGGCTCATAGGCAACCCTCCCATATTGAGGAGAGCGCTGCCAAATTCAACCAGAAAGGGCAGTCTAACAGGGTAGCACAAAGGAGGCCTCTCAATGTAATACAGCTGCATACAGGGTTTCGTCACACTCTCAACACCTCAGTATAAAGGAAGATTCAGCAAGGCTTGAAAGGAGCCTACTGAAGAGTCTTGTGTAATGACAGGCTCTTGCACCACCCTTAAGCCCAATTTTTTCCTCACCTTCAAACCACACCATAGCCTATGCATAGACGCACATCCTATACCATTGCCTAACGTGCACCTCAGCAAAAATCTAACAGTGCGTCAATTCTAACCAGACCGCAAGTGCTGTCATTGGTCTGCTAGAACCCCTCCCTCCGTATTTACTTTATTTTTGTGTTTATGTGCACTTCAATAAATTTTAATGTGACACCTTCTTATATAAAATAAAACAAAGCAAAGAATAAGTGTATTTTCATTTATTATACTACATAGCATTATACATCAGTAGTTGTCCACGGCAAACAATGCTGAGATGCCATGCTACAAGTCCTTGTGGAGATTGAAAGAATGTCATCTTCTCCTGGTCCATTGTTGTCTCCTTTTTGTAGTTTTAAATAATGACTTAATGATTTGATATTCATTTGCCACCATCATGGCTATAATGCCTCTCCAACGAGCCGCTTCTTCTTTGGCTTTTGTCGTGGTACACTAGTTATACCACCAACATGCCCGTAGACAGTGTTGGGGAAAGTTACTTTTAAAAGTAATGCCTTACAATATTGCGTTACTCCCTAAAAAGTAACTAAATACGTTACTTAGTTACTTTTTATGGAAAGTAATGTGTTACATTACTTTCACGTTACTTTTTAAATATGAGCAGGGCTTGATTGTTTTTAATATAAGAAGTTCTATTTATAGCAAATGTAAAAGCCCTTTCACACCAAAAAGTGTAATGAATAAACCTTAGGCTGAAGGAAAAGTAAATTCACATCTGTACAGTAAAACACAGGAGAAGAAGGTTCAACACTCTTCAGCAATAAAAAAAAACAATGAAGCACAATTGTTAGTTTATCTAAAGTCATTTTTTAATTATTAATATGGTTGAACTGGATCATTAAAGGTCAGCAGCAAAGACACTGTTAATAAAATGGGAATAGATACATTTGTCTTATTTAATATATTTAGTTATTGCAGGTTTGCGTCATATTCTGAGTTTGCATTTCACTGTTTTGATTAAGTTTGATGAATACTAAATCTGTTTTGTTTTGTTTTTTTTGTGAGTGGGATGAATTAATGCACATTCACATTTAGTCTAGAACTACAGTAACATGTTCACACAGCGCACACAACGCCTCCATACTTCCGATTTCTCCCAATATGGGAACAGGAGGCTTGTCAGTCAAAAAATGGGAATACAAAGTAACTGGCGTTACTTTTTTGAAAAAGATATTTTCTTGTAAATTAAAAAGTAATGCGTTACTTTACTAGTTACTTGAAAAAAGTAATCTGATTACGTAACTCGTGTTACTTGTAATGCATTACCCCCAACACTGCCCGTAGACACTGCAGACTAGCGATTTGCATGTGTACTGCACGTCAACGCGGACAACGACGTAGAAGTATAAATGAAAACTGACGCATAGCCTACAGGTCCAATGTAGAAGTATAAATCAGCCTTTATAACCAAGGGGAGCATTGCCAGCTCAACCACGAAAACAGGATGGGACCCAAAACCATTCATGCACATGATTAGAGCTTCTCAGAGCGAGTACTCAGTTATAGGCCTTCAGAATGAAGGAAGTACCATCATACTCATACCTAAGGGTAAACAGTGTACTCAATCCACTCACAAAGAAAGGAGAGATTCAATGGTTCAACCATGTGGTCAGTATAATAGGGAGGTCCATAGAGGGCCTAACAACCTGTCATATCTGCAGAGTGGGTTTCCAAGAGTGGAGTTACTCAATTCAATGAGATGGAGAACTCAAGCTCAGTACAATTGTCACAGGGAGCTTAGATCTCAAGAAGCCCCTCAGGGCAAGATATTAATTAGCTTACCTCATGAGCAACTTGGCCAGGGTGGCTTCTCAAAGCCAAAACGCCCAGTGAGTTCATCAGGGAGCAAGGTATGCAATATTACTCTGGAGTGAGAGGAGTACTGCTGTGCTCAACCTGGATGCTACCACTTCAAGGAGACCCAGAGGGCCTAACAACCTGAGGTTGCAGTGCTATTCTGGGACATCCTAAAGAGAGTAGAGGCTCTCCAGTGATGGTATGAACAGGGAGGCCTAGTAAGACAAGGATACTGTACCAGAGACATACCCACAAGCAGCCCTCAGGGGAGTAAAATGCTCAACTACTGTACACCTACTCATAGGTGAGGAGCATTAGCTCAACCTAGAGACTCAATAGGATCAAGGAGGCTAAGGTGACCTACAACTTGAGCTAACCTAATTGGGGAGTTCTACTAAAACTCAAACCTCAAGAGATCACCAGAGTAGAAGAAATGACACGCTGCGTCTGAGAATGCTTTGGTAATGCTTCCAGCGTGACCGGCTCTGAATCATGTGTGGAGATCAGAGGACTCGTAGTCTGTAGAGATGGCATCTACTATCCGCCGACTGAGAGTCTGCTTTGTAGCGGGAAGGCCTATCCTTAGGGGGACCATAACAAATGAATAACTGGTCCGCCCTCCTCCACAGTTCAGCTCTGTGGACGTATGTGCTCACACTGGACACATACAATTAAGCTTTTCTGGTCTGGCTCCCTAAAGGGGTAACTAGGGGGTGTCTTCAAACTGACTGACCACAGAGGGGCATGGTAGTCAACAATGGCTTCCAATTAGACCTTCAGGGTGAAGTGGGTCAACCCTACAGAGAAGCGTGCCTGCAGGAACTCCAGTATCGTAACAACCGTGCAGTTAACTGGATCAAGCTGGCAGTCTCCACACCAAGAAGTGAAAAGCTTACAGTTTCCTTGTTGAGGGAGCTCTGGATTGGAGGAAGGTCTCAACAACGTCGGTTAAGAGACTGGAACCTATGAGTTGTGCCCCCTCAGAGGTCACACCCATAACTTCCAACTTCCGGGACCCCGTCCCGGTGCACTCTCTCCAGAACTCCCGGAAGCAGAGCAATTGGAGGGAAAAGCATATAGATGAAGCCTCGGCCACGTCTGTGCCATAGCATCCAGCCCCAGTGGAGCTGGATGAGTCAGTGAGTACCAGAGGAGACAGTGCAATGTCTCCAGAGTTGCAAACAGATCCACCTGAGCCTGGCCAAAAACTCTTCAGATCTGCCTCACCACCTCGGTGTGAAGCTTCCATTCCCTGGGCCTCGGCATCTGCCTCAACAGGATGTCTTCTCCCAAATTGAGATGCTCAAGAATGTGAACTGCCCTCAGTGAGAGGACTTCATCCTGGGACCAAACAAGAATCTGGTACGCTAGTTTGTACAAACAGCGTGAGCACAGACCCCCTTGGTGGGGGGTCAACACATGGTGACCTCTTAGGTCTGGGAGAAAGTGTTGTAGTGCTCGAAGCACACCCAGCATAACTGCACAGTTATATGACATGTCACTCCACAGACTACTGGCAGGGTGGCCACTCATGAACGCACCCCAGCCAGTGAGGGACTTGTCTGTCACTAGTGTTACACGCAGACAAGGAGCTCCCAGCACCGGGCGCTGAGACAAGAACCAAGGCTTTCTCCACATGTCCAAGGGACGTATACATTCGTGACATTCGTGCCTGCATCGTGGTCGAATCCCACACTACACATAGATAAGTGGTTCTCTGTAATGGAGAAAGCACACTTTTCTTGGTGTTTAATCTTAACCCCAGCTCTCCCAAAGGTCAGCCACAACTGTCTCTCCGCAGCAACCATCGCTGCCATAGAGCGACCAATGGCACGGGCAGTCTCCTTGGTAGCGCGGAGAGACAAATCAGTGATCCTCCTTAGCTCCCTAATATCCACAAATTTTACATGCTCATGCTCATCTAGTTCCTAATGCCGGAGCCTTCAAAGACGATGCCGAGCTGGGAGACAGATACCTCATGAGCATTGGCGTAGTGATCAGAAGCCGGAATATAGAAGCGGGAGAAGAAGGGCTTTGCCCACGATTTACACACCTCGGTGTGCAGATCAGGGAAAAAAGGCAGGCTCAACAATGGAGGTGGCGGCTTAGTTCGCAGAAAGTGCTTGTCCAACTTGCTTTCCTGCGGTTCAGCCTTTTTTCAGTAGGGCAAATCGATGCTCAACTTGTCCACAGCACGAGTTACCACCTTCAACAACTCCTCATACTGGGGTGACCTACGGCACCTACCACGTCAACCTCGGAGGAGGAAAACAGGTGAAGCATCAAGCCCACTCCCCAGGGAGCATGCTTCCATTCCCTGAGAACGGGTACTGGATCTGGTGGGTGAGGAAGAAGATAGGGACTTGCCCGTCTCCATTCCCTCCACCAAAACTAACTGCAAACCCCACAAGCGAAACCGCTGCTCCACCTTAGCAGAAGTGGTACCAGCGCTGGTTAACGCTAGCGAAGGCTCCCTCGGCAAAGAGAGCCTTCCTGGAGTGGAGAACATGCAGCTTGAAATGCTGCCTGCCTCGCCCTTTAGTTTGTGCTTTGTCTTTTGAGGTGCTTTTGACATGTTGGTAGCGACAAACAACACTAAATAAGACTCACAAACTGATATGGTATAGACACACACAGAGTGCTTGCTGATAGACAGAAGGCTAAATGCCGCCTTTGCCGCACATGCTTTTAAGCTTCCTGGTCTCTGACATCACCCGCCTATGACGTCTTGCCCATCCATTTGTCTGATTACACACATGATTCAGAGCCGGTCATGCTGGAGGCATTCCCAAAGCGTTCTCTGATGCAGTTCCAGTATTTGGAGGACTGGGAAGGTTATGGTCCAGAAGAGAGAAGTTGGGTTCCTGCAAGGGACATACTGGATAACTCCATTATCGATGATTATAATCGACAGGTAGGCTCCTCTGATAGCGCCAGGAGGTACTCTTAGGAGGAGGGGTACTGACAAGGTTCACAGGTTTGTTTCATGTTTGTTTTGTGTCTCCTTGTCATGTCTTGGTGGCGCTCGTTGCTGGGGCAACACCGTTCAGCTGACGAGCTAATCAGTTCTGTACATCTGAATCTCGTTATGATTGCTATATATATATGGAGTGTTTGCTCTTGTCTTTTTTAAATCATTGGTGTGCTTACCCTGCTGTTGTTTTGTTCCATTCAGTTTACTCTCCGGTTTCCTGTATCATAGTTTTGTTCCTGTTCAGAGTATCTTTGCTTCTTTCTCTCTGGATTTTCCAGAAAGTTTCTGTCAGCAGTTGTTGCACAGCCCGTTGCAGTCTCCTTGCTGCCAAGGCCTGCTTTACTATCAGCGATCCACTATTCTGGCCATCCTGTATTATTGTTCTCTGTCTTTTTGAATAAACTGTTTTGCTCCATTTGCTACTGGATTCAGTATTCATTCCCTGACAGGGGCATTTTTTTCTCCCTGTCTTACTCGCTCATCCCATCACAGTCATGTCTACACTGTCTTTCGCTCTTTCCTTGCTGCATCTCAGACCTGTGTTTGCTCATCTTACCTTCTGTTTGCTGTGGAGCCCCATGAGGAGGCCTCTATATCAGAGGTCAGACTACTTGTGTGTGTGTCTCCACACATCCTTCCATCCACCACACTGGCCGCTTTGATAAGATATGGCTCTTCAATGTGTCAGACAAATTTATTAATTACACTCACCTAACATGTTTTACATAAAGATGAGATTATTTTGTGACTATTGCCTGCCATAAAGGTTAGCTCAAAAGATGTGCTCTGGGTGGGTTTGTTCAGTGCGTTGTAGTGACACGAATGGATCCCGCAACATCAACACTGTTATTTATAGTGACCTTTTTGCTAAGGTGCAGAATATGACATTTTGAGTCTGGTATCATAATGTTTCCTTCGAGACAGTGGTAAGAAGAAAAGCTCATTAATGTTGCACAGGATTTTATGGCAAATTTTTTCAGTTTAGAATGTGATACACTTGTGATGTTGGGTGATGGTGAGGTGGGTATATGATGGTTGGTATCACATTAAAGTAGTAAAATAATGGTCTGTGCTGTTAATGCTTACTTTAATGTATTGATTTGGCTTCTCTGTCATCTCAGTTGCTTAACAAAACAGTGCAGCATTAATTCAGGTATATGGTTATGGATATAGTAACAATAAAGAAGCATGAAGCAAGAATTAAATTGATTTAATGGCAAATTAACATGCCTGAGATCTTTTAAAAATCTAATTTAAAACACACGTTAACAAGCCCTTAGAAATGTAATCTATGTTGTTGTTTTGTTTCCTTTTTGTGTGTGTGTGTGTGTGTGTGTGTGTGTGTGTACACTGTAAAAAGTGCCAATCTGCAATCATTACTTTAAAGAGGTATTTCTACCTGATCTAAACTATAAATATTTGTTGTATTAGTTTGTATAAATTAATGTATTTAGGCTGATTATGTAATGTTAAATTATATTTTTAGTTGATTAAAACTAATTAATTTAGATGTTACTAATAGCTTACTGTTTTTCCAGTGTAACAATCAAGCAAAAATAAAAAAAAATTATACAATTCATCTTTATTTTCCAGAAGATTTTTAAAGGGGTCATATGATGTGATTTAATTTTTTTCTTACTCTTTGGAGTGTTACAAGCTCGACACATCTAGAAATCAGTGGTTAAGTTGTATTTACAACACTGTTCCAGAACCGTTCAACCCAAGTGTTCAGGTGTGTGCAGATCATTTTATGAAGGACTGTTTCCTGATCCTGGGAGAGTAGACTACAATGCCGGCTGTTCTGACTCACAGTCTGTAAGTGCGTTTACATGTGTAAAGGATTTGCCACTGACAGTACTTACGGCTGTTCTGACTCAAAGTCTGTAAGTACATTTACATGTGTAAAGGATTTGCCACTGATGATTCAAATGCAAGTTTTGAGCAGTGTAGAGTAGAGCTTGTTGTTTGTCATTTCTCCGAACACAAATGCAGACATGGTTTTATGTTTACGCAGTGCGGCACGATGCAATGCAATGCCTTAAAAGACAGTATAAGTCTTTATAATCCATAATTATGTCCCCACTTGATGCAACAAATGGCTTGTTTGTAATGGGTTTTATTGTTTTTGTCTTCTCCTGCCGGTGTTCTGACCGGGCGCGACATGCCATCACAGTATGTTAAGGGGCGTGACATTTACATCACAAACTTGAGGCATTCAGCCAATCACAATGCACTGGATAGCTGGCCAATCAGAGCACATCTCGCTTTTCAGACCGATGAGCTTTGTAAAAAACAACGCCTTTAAGAAAGGCAGGGCATAGAGGAGAAACAATATTGTACAGTATGTGGAAATTAATCTGTTTGAACCTTAACCTGTTTGAACCTCCACTGTAAGCAATGCATGGATACTAGCACAGAAGGCATTGTGAAAATGTAAAGAGGAAAAAATTGCAATAATTCTCTGAGGGTGTATATTTGAATATAATGTCTGGCAACAGATTTCTTTTTGGCTGAACTTCAAGCCTTATGAGTCAGCCATCAGTGAACTGCTCTGATCGCCTATAAACTTCTCATGATTGTAGGGCGACTGTGGGTTGAAGGCAGATCTGCAGACCTCCACATATATTATGTTCCCTTACTGATGTCTGTACATGACAGACAGCTCATAGTTTAGGAGTTTAATTCACTGAAAGTGACAGGGTAGTGATTGTTGTTCCTCCTATAAAGCAGAAGAGAGGAGAGGAGACAGTACTGGTATTTTTTTTTCCAATAAAATATTACATAGTATGTAAAGCCTGCTCTGCATGGTATGCAAATTTTCTGCCTGCGCAGAGCACATGTATAACCTACTACATTTGTCAAAATGTGAAGTATATTATATAACCAGAGCACACTGTGTGGAATACTTCATCACATAATACAGTGTTTCCAGTGTGATGAATGAACCGGATGTTCATCAGCTTTGATTTTTTTTTTTTATCATAATTTTATAGAGTAACATTTTGTTTAGTTTGACTTTCAAAAATCACAAAATTTCAACACAATTACATGAAAATGAATTGCATGCAATAGTCGTGTAATATTATGTGACAGTGCTACTGTTTAACATTTATCTTGACTTATATTGCATACAATTTTTTATTCATTTCATACCTTTTAACATTGTACGTTATACATTTTATACAAATCATAAGTGAAGAAATCCATTGAGACCTACCATATAGACAAGTCTCATCAAATGCCCCATGGACATTTGTATACAGTATATCCCCTCATTTGTATTAAACAAATTTAAGACTTAAAGACTGTATATATAAAACATAAATCTTAAATTCATAAAAAGTCACACACAAAAAAAAAAATGCTGCATCAAGTATCACTTTACTGTGCACTGCTCAAGTATTTCATTCTGAACATTTCCCATGATACTGAGTGGCTTAGCCAGATGTTATATTTGATCTTTCTTTCATTAACATGCTCTCCACATTCATTGGAGGAGAATTAGCATCAACGTTTGTATCTAAATAGCTGCTAGATTACAGATTACATGACTGATGGTTAAGTAAACCACCAATCAGGTGGCACACAAGCATCATCTCACATTCTCATTTAATCGCTGTGTGGAGGGATTAACATGTAACTGATGCTGCTGTGTTTTGAGAGCATTATAGTGGACACCTTCACTTGGCTGCTTGGATTTGGTGAAATGAGGAGATATATGAAAGTCCAGTTCCAGTGTAAATCCCTCTGCTGCAGATGTGGAAAGCTGCCCTCCATTAAGACTGAGTGTGTGTGAGTCCAGAGGGTTACATAAACCACACAGCCAGATGGCATGGCCGGAGGAGAGACTTTGAACTGAGCTCCTCAAAGGAAATAGAATTTGTGGAAGAAATAAAAAACAGGGACAAATTCAATCAATAAACACACTGGTCCATTCAGTCATAATCTTTGGAGGTAAACTGTAATATCCATAAATACACAGTATTTTTATGTGAATAAAGCAGATCAGAAAGGATTTAGATCCAGAGGAGAACACGTGTGGTGATGAGGTGGAGGTTGAGTGGATCAGTGCCTCAGCCAGAGGGAATTTTCATGACCTCAAACAGCTCGAACATCACAATGTGCCTGTTAGGAGATTGAGAACGGGATTTTCAGATGCACATCCACATCCACGTCTGCTCTGCCTTTTCCATTCTGACCTAGTTCATGAATGCTGAACTACCATCTGAACGTATGAGCCATGGTGATACACAAGAATCGTGCTGGGCCGCATTTATCATACAGACACATCTTGCAGTCTGACATCTCGTCCACGTTATGCTTTCCCATGAGTCTCGAGTCCCTACACGGAAACACACACACTGTGAGCAAAACTGAATGCTATCTCTGCTGGGGCGACAGGTCTTAAAAAAAAAAAATACATTTTACATCTTCCCTTTCTTTCTCATTTTTCTGTATTTGTTCCTGATTCTGTCTGTCAGCAAAACATTTATTCAATCTGAAATAATTTCTTGACTCATTCATTTTCATGTACATTTTCAATATATTTGTACTTTTATTATCTTTCTTTCTATACATGGAAAAGAGAACTAATTTTCACGTAAAAAATGAATGGTAAATGTTTAGATTTTTATCGTTTGCTTTAAATAACATTGGTTTAGGTGTGGTTCACAAAGAATGCATATATGTGTTCCTCTGGCTGTATTTTATTAGTGTTTTTTTATTATTCATGTAAACATGCAGATGGACTGTCACGCCATGTTGCTTTTTTAGTGCCTCACACATGAGAGGCATATTTTTATACTCATTGAAGTCTTATTTCATTATTTCATTTTCATTTCATTATTCATTTAGCTGACGCTTTTATCCAAAGCGACTTACAATTACTATATATGTCAGAGGTCGCACGCCTCTGGAGCAACTAGGGGTTAAGTGTCTTGCTCAGGGACAGAATTGTGTCTCACAGTGGATTTGAACCTGGGTCTCTCACACCAAAGGCATGTGTCTTATCCACTGCGCCATCACCACCCCTATTATTTCCGTTCTGCTTCTGTGCTGTGTTTTAGTTATGAAACGGCATGTTTCTTAAAGCCGTGAATCACGTCTTATAGTTATATATTGTCACTTGCAATGTAGATGAATTGTAAGAATTATGTGTATGATATATAAAGGTCCTCAACTTGCTCAAAAATGGAGTCAGAGGAAGAGTATGGGAGAAGAAACTTCACTTGTACACTAACTCTTCATCCTTATTTATTCTCTTGGATATCCTGCTGTTGATTTAATGAATTGAATTTCTTCATTTATTCCTATTTGAAAGTGTGCATTCAGTTTGAGTGAGGCCATTTCAATACACCATCAAGACTCAAGCTTCAAAGGCCTTTTTCATCTTATGGCTACAGTTTGAAGTTCTCTGTAACTTAAAAGTGAATATGGAAGAAATGTAGTACGGATGTAACCCTCTGGACAATATATACTTCTTGTCCAAGCTCTTGTTCTCTCCAGACTGGACTATTGTAATGCTCTCCTGGCGGGCCTTCCTGCATGTACTGTCAAGCCTCTGCAATTGATCCAGAATGCAGCAGCGAGGGTTGTCTTCAATGAGCCAAAAAAAGCTCACGTTACTCCTGTCCTCATCAGGTTACACTGGCTACCAGTAGCCGCTCGCATCAAATTCAAGGTACTGATGCTTGCCTACAAGACGACCACTGGCACGGCACCAACTTACCTAAACTCACTGGTTAAATCTTATGTGCCCTCCAGAAGTTTGCGCTCTGCAAGTGAACGACACCTTGTGGTACCATCCCAAAGAAGTTCAAAATCACTCTCACAGACCTTTTCCTGGACTGTGCCGAGCTGGTGGAATGACCTCCTAATCTCAATTCGTACAGCTGAGTCTTTACTCATTTTCAAGTAACATCTAAAGACTCATCTTTTTCGCCTGCACTTAACCAACTAACACTAGCACTTTTCCCTTTCTTGTCTTTTCATTTTATATTAAAAAAAAAAAACCTGCCTATGCGTTCTATACTAGACTAACTGAGACTTGTCATGGCACTTGTATACTGTAGTTGTTCTCTTGTTGACCTGACTGCTTCTATTGTTCTCATTTGTAAGTCGCTTTGGATAAAAGCGTCTGCTAAATGATTCAATGTAAATGTAATGTAAATGGATGGCCCGGTGAGCGCTCACCGTAATCTATCAATCAGACAAAACATTTTTCAACAACAAACCTCATTGTCTAACTGTGCCGAAACGAGAGAAAAAAAAATCAAAGAGCTTCAAACCCAAAGAAATAAGAAAGTTTGATTGAAATTCTGTTTAAGTGTGTGCCTGCCTAATATGACCATAGTATCTGTTTTCATGCGTTGGCCCAACAGTAAGCTCCTTAAGGATAGAAGTTTGGGATGGCTTAAAGGTTTTGAATTGAAAAAAGAAAAGGGAATAAAGACAAAAGTGAGAGATGAAAATCCAAGAAGGATAGTCAAATCAGTCCTTGGTAAAACTGAATGTGAATTCAGGTTGGCATTATCTAACATTCATCCAACCAATGTGGCATGATTTTATCTTTATTTGAGTCATGTATAGTGTTGGATGAAACATGCAAGTACCTTATTTACTTTAGAAAAAGGGACAGAATTTGATTTTATAATTAATTGCACTATATGGGCATTTTTAATTACTATGAGTCATTGTGGAAATTATTGCCTGGCTGGTTTCAGTTAGTACTTTTTTAAACGAGGAATGTTAAAGAATAGTAGAAAGCAGTTCTAATTCAGGACTATGGACAGCTCCACCAAAACCTTAGCATTAAAATAGTACATTTAGGCATTGTTTCAGAGACAGGGCTTAGATTAAGCTAGGATTTTTTGTATTTAACTTGATCTTCAACAAGTTTGTTTGTTCACTGGAGCTGGTTCACTGTGTCTGGATGGCGTCCAGTCATCCATGGAAAATGATGCTAGACTCTAGGTATGTCTGTGTGTGTGTGTCTTTGTTGTTGTCTCTGCATATGTGTGTTTTTGTGTAGATACATTTGTATAGATACATACAGGGACAATTAGACTTTAAAAAATTGTTCATTTTCAGTTCAGGAGTTGGAATTTAATAGGCCAACAACAACAGGATGTTGAATTGTAAGAATGCTATAAACATTGTTTATAAAATGAAAGTTAACTGGTAACACTTCGCAATAAAGTTCATTTGTTGACATTATAGTTAAAATGAACTAACGATGCAAAATGCTTCTAAAGCATGTATTAATCTAATTTAATTTCAACATTTACTAATACATTATTAAATCAAGAGTTACATATGGTAATATAATGTACTTAGGAGATACTAGGTATGGTTGTTACATATATGAAACTTCTGTGTCTTGGAGATCCTTGAAGCCAGTGCAGTCAAAATGTGATTCAGTGTCTCCTATTAAATGGCATAGTTGTTATCTTTGCAGTACAAACAGAAAACCCCTGGTTTAGTTTCAAACACGAGGAGTGAAATGTTACAATTCACCCCATAGTCTGGGTTAGTTGTAACATACGCTGGGGTGAGATGTAACATTATGATATCCACCAGAGTTATTTGTAACATTATGCAATAAGGATTATGACAACAACAAAAAAAAGTTTTTTGAAAGCTTTTTTATTCATCACTAACTTTTAATCCATCCTGATCTGCTTTAATCGCGTAAAACTACTGTGTATTTATGGATATTACAGTTTACCTCCATAGATTGTGACTGAATGGACCAGTGTGTTTATTGATTGAATTTATCCCTAGTTATTTATTTCTTCCACAAATTCTATTTCCTTTGAGCAGCTCAGTTAAGAGTCTGTCCTTTGGCCATGCCATCTGGCTGTGTGGTTTATGTAACCCTCTGGACTCACACACACTCAGTCTTAATGGAATTGTTATGTGTTTGTGAGTATAACAAAACTGAGAAAATGTGTGTCAGCTTTAACAATTTATCACCTTTTGTGGGTGTGTGGGTGTTACATTAGCATCATCATAATAAAACTGAATAATGTGCGTTTATGTGTGTGTGTGTGTGTGTGTGTGTGTGTGTGTGTGTGTGTGTGTGTGTGTGTGTGTGTGTGTGTGTGTGTGTGTGTGTGTGTGTGTCAAGTCAAGTCAAGTCACCTTTATTTATATAGCGCTTTAAACAAAATACATTGCGTCAAATCAACTGAACAACATTCATTAGGAAAACAGTGTGTGTGTGTGTGTGTGTGTGTGTTTAAGTATGTTTTTAATGTCAGTCATAGTAATTGGCCATATTAAAACTGAACTTGAACACTTGAACATTGAGGAAAAACCCCTTGGTTTGACTTTCTCTTCCAAGACCTAGGCATACTGAAATTCAAAGTAAACATATAAAAAAAAGAATAATAAATAAATAAAATGCTTGGAGTAAGTTATAACCTGTTTCAATAATACTACAACTAACACTGTGTCTTGAAGTATTTTTATTAATTAATGTTGTATTTTTATTAATTAAAATTAATAAGATTAATACATTCTGTAACAAATGTATTGCACATTGTTTGTTAATGTTAGTTAATCCATTAACTAATGGACCTTATTGATTATTGATATATAGGTGTTTCTCACTAATTCATATGATTTTTCTTGAATTCCTTTAAATATTATTCTGTTTCCGTATTTTAAAAAAACAGCATCATGTTCAAATCATTTCATATTAAAAGACAGAATAAGATTTTCTTTCTCAATTTCATTCTGAATGGCTCACACCACTGGCTTACTAGTGTGCAAGGGTCAGAAAACAACCTCTACTTTGCATCGATTGAGATACACTGATTCATATGACAGTTCTGCATGTCCACATCTGTAATCTAACAATATCTCTTCTGATTCTGCTTGTGTGAGGGGACTTAAGTAGCTGGATCATTACAGGAGATAACAAGTGCTGATTTCCATCATTTTAATGCATAAAATCTGACTACTTGAGTAAACTCTCCTCTGTGATGTATGCATTAAGGATAACTGGCTACTCTCATATCCAGATCTATGAATATGCAATTGAGATGACAAATCACATTGCTTATATTGCAAAAGTACACATCCAAATATAAAAAAAAGAAGAGAGAGTGGTAGAGGACAAACTACTGAAACACTGGAGAGTAATATGACTAAAGTGCATGCACAAAGTTTGAAGCATATAAAAGTAAAGTCAAACGTGGTTTGCTAATGCTACGATGTCATGTGAGTGACAGGTTGCCCCGCCCTCGTGTTGGTAAATATGTCATCAGAGAAGAGATGTCATTGCAAAGGGGAGGAGAGAGTTAAAGATTAAATTAAATTATTTAAATGAAAGATTAATGTTAAATTAAACATGTAATTAATTAAAGTTTAAAGAGAACTTATACATTTAAATCAATTATAATAAACACTATAATACAGTCCTTTAGAAAAAGAAAATAAGAATTGTCCGTTCTGACTTTATGTGATCATACATAGTGTATTATTTTACAGATTCTCAATCAACCCAAAGTAAAAGTCCAAAGATCTTTTGCTTACTTCATCGTAATATTTTCAGTGTTTCCCTTACTAATATACACTCGACATGACTGTTAACTTTCTAATATTGAAACTCAAACCTGCCCTAGCCACAAGAGGGTGCACATTCTTCCCTATACTTCTAATTGGGTAATTGGAAAAAGCAACATGAACCGTTCCACTTAATAACCAGAGAAACTTTCTTTGAGCCAGTGTCCTTTACCAGGAGTTTCTAAGACAGTCACGTGTGTTAAAATGTGTTGTTGTGTGTTTTTTTTTTTATCTGTCTTGAGGTCAGCATTTTAATAAGTCTGAGATATTTTACAAAGAATCTTTCTCTTTGAATTTTTTATTTTTATTTTTTTTGTCTCAGATCTTTTGAATCTTTGTCATGTCCCATGACCCAGCTCCTATGGGTTTTGGATCAGACAGAAGCTCTGACATTCTGCTTCACAGTTTCTGGATACGACTTGGATATCATCGGTCCCTCAGTGACTGTAAGCCATACAGGCCCTGAGGCGGCATGGCAAATTTTTATAAGTAATTATCACAATTCTTTTTTCTGTGACTCCGTGATGAGAACAGTTGGTCTTAATCGTCCTCATCACACAGCACATTCTGGGAGTGTAACAGTGTGACTGAGGTTGGATGGGAGCACTTGTGAGAGTTCTCCATGTGTTAGAGTTCATCTGCATGTGGCCCATCTGCTCTGAGAGTTAACATGGCATCAGCTCTTACTCAGGAGTCAAAGAAAAAGAACTCAAAGCTCACAGGGTTCTCTTAATGGTATTTCACCCCTACATCATTTAACTGTTGAAAGCCTCATTTAAAGCCTTGTTTAATCTCAGTCAGTTCAGTACTGTTACCTACATTTAAGTTCTGTAAGTCATAAAATATGTATTTACTCTACCATTCCAAAGTTTAGGCTCAGTAAGTATACTGTTTCAGTATATTTTAAAATGTAATGTATTCCTATAATGGCAAAGCTGACTATTCAGCATCATTACTCCCAGTCTTCAGTGTCACATGATCCTTCAGAATTCATTCTTATATGCTGATTTAATATTCAATAAGCATTTCTTATTAGTATCAATGTTGAAAACAGTTTCATATTTTTGTAAAAAATGTTGTTGTTTTTTCAGAACACCTTGAAGAATTGAATGCTGCGAGAAGGAATTTCAGAAGCACCATTTATTTGAAACTGAAATCTTTTGTGCCATTTTGAGCCATTACTGACAGTTTTAAACAATTGAATTTATCCTAGCTGAATAAAAATATTTTATATTATTTACCCTAAAAAAAATGTACTGACCCCAATGTTTTGAAAAGTAGTGTGTGTATAAATACGTAAAATATTATTTAGTATATTTAATAAACATTTATAATTATGTAACTGTTATTGTTATTTTACAGCTTTAATCTTGCTTCAGATGTTGATTTTGACAATAGAATTTGTGTTCAACTCAGTGAATTCAACATCTGTCAACATCTGCACATTTTAAATTGCGAAAGAGAATGGGAAAGAGCGGGGTGCATTCAAAGCATGCAATTTCTCAAACCTTTATTGCGAGGAAAAACCAATCAAACCAATATGACGTCAATCAGATCTCTTTCATCTCAAGAAATCGGTCATTTTGGTAAAATCCACTCGTGTGGAACGTTTGAATTCAAAGTGATGTAATTTAACACTAAGAAAACAATAAATACTCATCTTATCTACAAAAAGATGAAATATTTTTAGCTGACTAACTTTTTTTTAATTCAATCCAGAGTGCTGGTTTAAGATCAGGTTCTATTAAGAGGACAGGTTCTCGGCTCTCAGTGGATAGAGATTGTGAGTCTATAAGAGAGAGAGAGTGTCTTTGAAGATCTTCCTTTCCTGAAGATCATGTATGATGTGTCGGCTGCATGTGTTAAGGGAAGCATCAGATGCTAGTTTTATAACAGACTGATCAGCAATGCAAGGCAAGCAGATTTAACCTTGTTTGCTTCAAAGAAAAAAGCCACAGTGTGAAGTGATCTCGCTTTTACTTTTAAATCCACCCAGACCTACTGTTACATGAAGTAACAAAGGAAATCATCATCATACATCAGTGGTTCTCAAAGTATTGACATGAATTAGGGGCCTGTTCTTCACACAAGGCTATCATAAGGCTTCAGAAGGCTTGGATTGTATTATACAAGTCGTATATGGACAAGTTTTATGGATTTTCTAATTTTTTTTTTTTTTTTTTTTTTAAAGCTTGACAGTATCCTCTCAGCCCTTATCTATATTATTTCATGTTTCACCGAAAAAAAGAAATGAAAAAAAAAACCTGCTTTTGGAACCATGTTATTTTATCTCACTGATGTGCTATTATATATGATTTTTTAATTAGTTTTTCATTTTATATTTTCTGTTGTTAATGTTTTAGTAAAACATTTTTTTTCTCTATTTTATGAGTTAATCATTTAGTTTATATAGTTTTATTTCAGTTTCAGTTTTAATTTTTTTGGTACATAAAGGTAATCTAAATGAACATGACAAATGTTGCCATTGGCAGCTGGATGAAATAAAGTTTGTGTGTGTGTGTGTGTGTGTGTGTGTGTGTGTGTGTGTGTGTGTGTGTGTGTGTGTGTGTGTGTGTGTGTGTGTGTGTGTGTGTGTGTGTTTTATTTAAGTTAACATTTATTACAAGTAATAAAAAAGTAATACAAATACATTTAAAAATCATTTGTTTTATCAGTTTATTAGTATTCATACTTTTTTCAATAAATATTATTTATTTGAATACATTTTATTTTTCAATAAAAGCATAACATAATAATGCTTCATTTAGTTTTTATTCATTTTAATCTGCATTTTAAAAAAGCATCTGCTAAATTAATAAATAGGAATATAATTGTTTTATTACTATTATTAATCAAGATTAAATGCCAAGATTTGGCAAATATGCTGATTAGATTAGATTATTGTGTCTCCCATGGTTCAGTATAAGTTTTTTTTAACTGTTCAAATATTTCATGATACGTGAAATTGCATTGATGAGGTGACCTTGGGGGTTTGTTATATCCACTGCTTCACTTTTACTCACAGAGGAGGACAAGAATACAACCGCGAACAACAGTTAACTGATCTTGTGGCACTACGTGAAGCTATTCAAACAATTCCCCTCAGAGGACAAATAGTAATTAAGAAACTGCTAAACTGTAGCAAGTGCCTCTAAGGCTATGTGAAACAATCTGGCAGATCTGTTTATTGATGTTTATTTGTGACAGTGGGCATCTTCCCCAACTCAACAGAAGAAATAGGTTAGCTGAATTTTAGGAAATGATTCCTCTTGGAAACCAGCGGATTCCCTGGCATACTGCTCCTTTGATTAGCACAGCCCACTCTTGTCAAAGTCTCTTGTAAAGCAGGGAGACATCACCAGTTGTGAGCAGTTTAGTCAGTTCAGTCAGGAGTCTTAATCCTGTAGCTTTTTATAAAAAGTCACGCATGGCGCACTGATCTTCACATTGCAAACTGAGCCCAGAACTCCCTCATATAGTGGCATCTCCCAGTCCAACATCTATTATGTATGACTCATTGAGAGGAGGTCAAACAGCTGCTCCCAGAGATTAATGTGCACATAAATATTAATAAAATGTGCTCCTAGGGCTATGCTCCTGTAATCTGCAAAACAATTTGAAATCCTGGGCGGCTCTGTAAAGACAGGGAAATCACGCTTTGAGACTCATCCTTCCAGAAATGTCTGCAATTGCAACGAGAGTAGCTTAATCCAACTCATACATTTATTAAACAAAAATACCCATTTACTAGCTCTCTTTTAAATTCGAAGAATGCACTCATTAGTGTTGAGTCACATAGATATAGCTTTTAAAATATTTAAAAAATACAATTCAGCATATAAAACTGATTTTTTTAGTTCTACTGAAAATATTATCATTCAAAATTCAAAAGGGTCGGTAAGATTTTCTTTTTATTTTTTGTTTTTTGTCATCTCAATTTTTTGTTTATGTCAAAAAGTATTTCATGCTTACCAAGGCTGCATTTATTTGAGCAAAAAATACAATAAAAAACTTTAATGTTGTGAAATATTATTACAATTATTAAAATTATTTTCTATTTTAATATATTTTAAAATTGAATTACTCTTATAATGGCAAAGCGGATTTGTTTTGGTCTTCAGAGACACATGATCTTTCAGAAATCATTCTAATTTCTTATTATGATCAATGTTCTAAAGTTCAAAAGAACAGAATTTATTTGAAATAGAAATCTTGTAAATGTCTTGTCTGTCAGTTAAAAACAAAACAATCAAACAAAAAACATACCTGAAACTGGTATATATTCATTTGCATATTCATTTGCATTATAAAATCTCTTCGCTCAAAAAATCTGAGGAAGCACAACATTCTCTTGTATTATTTGTATTCTAAGCAAAGAAGAGTTTCAGTATCCTCTGAAACCTTATTAGGCCTTGGCAATCATTAGTCTCTGGATTCGTTGTATTTTAAAGGCCAAATTCAAAGTTAGTGGTGGGCTTTTGTAGTGTACCCACTTCCCAACTCATTTGTCACAAACACAGGACCTTTCTCAAAATCACACCTCCCTGTGATATAGTCCACTGCCTAATATTTTTCTTGTTAATGGCTTCGCTGTAAAAACAAGACATCAGTGTGCGTTCATCAAATCTCCCGCTAACCCATCATTGCTGCGTTCGTACGATCTATTTGTTATGCCCGCTGGTATTTGTGCCATTCTTAAAGTGCAACAGTTCTCCCATTATGCTAATGCCCGAACATGGAGCTAAATTGAGAAGCAGAGAATGGCAGATGGGAGAACAGGGCTACTGCTAATGAAATGCGAAACAGTGTTATGCAAAACTATGCTCATTAAAATATTTCACTAAAAGCCGAGGCCTGAAACACCAGTGTAATTATAAGGTCCCTCTTCAGCAGAATGGTGGTAAATTGATGTTACGGCATACACTCAACCCTCATTAAATCGGCTACAGTCCACAACGAGTTGCGAGAAAAACAGTGTTAATTCTCATTGCATTATCTATTCATGAACAATTCACTCGACAGCATTGCAGCTTCGAGGCTGAAGTTAAGTGCACAATTGAAAAAGAGCCCCACTGTAATATTTAAGTGATGGTATCACTGTGAGCTGTGATTGGATAAAAGCATATTTGGACAGCTTTCTATTGCCTATTCAAAGATTATCTAAAATAATATGAAGAAGTCATATGATATGACTTTTAATTATTCTACTGAAACACCCATTTTACAAACTGTCACCTGAAGACTAATGTTTTAATTGAGGTTGAGGTTCACTAATTGTTGATTGTAAGAAAAAGCTAATAATTATGAACGTCATTTTCAGATACGATGCTTGTGCCATTTAAATGTAGAAGAGAATTGCTCTTAAAGTACAAGAGACCAAAAAGAAGTCATTATTTTGAGTGTGGTCTTTTTAAGGATTGTAGGCTGCTGCAACCAGCATGCAACAAAACAGTGTAATACTGACAGCATGAAATCAAAAGATTGTGACAGTTCTGTTACTAAACTGATTCTGAGAGATGTTATTTTCTGTTCTGCAGATCATCGGAAGGTTTAAAACTGTCACAAATGTCTGTTAGTTCATTTTTCAGCACAGATGTCGTTTTGAAATAAAAAATGAGCAAATTAATAGCTTTCAGACTGACGGATGTTAAAAGCATCCGTCTTTATCTGGTTAAATTACTACGCAATCTCAGGTGCTTCATATCAACCGCAGTTGTACAACCCGAATTCCGGAAAAGTTGGGACGTTTTTTAAATTTTAATAAAATGAAAACTAAAAGACTTTCAAATCACATGAGCCAATATTTTATTCACAATAGAACATAGATAACATAGCAAATGTTTAAACTGAGAAAGTTTACAATTTTATGCACAAAATGAGCTCATTTCAATTTTGATTTCTGCTACAGGTCTCAAAATAGTTGGGACGGGGCATGTTTACCATGGTGTAGCATCTCCTTTTCTTTTCAAAACAGTTTGAAGACGTCTGGGCATTGAGGCTATGAGTTGCTGGAGTTTTGCTGTTGGAATTTGGTCTCATTCTTGCCTTATATAGATTTCCAGCTGCTGAAGAGTTCGTGGTCGTCTTTGACGTATTTTTCGTTTAATGATGCGCCAAATGTTCTCTATAGGTGAAAGATCTGGACTGCAGGCAGGCCAGGTTAGCACCCGGACTCTTCTACGACGAAGCCATGCTGTTGTTATAGCTGCAGTATGTGGTTTTGCATTGTCCTGCTGAAATAAACAAGGCCTTCCCTGAAATAGACGTTGTTTGGAGGGAAGCATATGTTGCTCTAAAACCTTTATATACCTTTCAGCATTCACAGAGCCTTCCAAAACATGCAAGCTGCCCATACCGTATGCACTTATGCACCCCCATACCATCAGAGATGCTGGCTTTTGAACTGAACGCTGATAACATGCTGGAAGGTCTCCCTCCTCTTTAGCCCGGAGGACACGGCGTCCGTGATTTCCAACAAGAATGTCAAATTTGGACTCGTCTGACCATAAAACACTATTCCACTTTGAAATAGTCCATTTTAAATGAGCCTTGGCCCACAGGACATGACGGCGCTTCTGGACCATGTTCACATATGGCTTCCTTTTTGCATGATAGAGCTTTAGTTGGCATCTGCTGATGGCACGGCGGATTGTGTTTACCGACAGTGGTTTCTGAAAGTATTCCTGGGCCCATTTAGTAATGTCATTGACACAATCATGCCGATGAGTGATGCAGTGTCGTCTGAGAGCCCGAAGACCACGGGCATCCAATAAAGGTCTCCGGCCTTGTCCCTTACGCACAGAGATTTCTCCAGTTTCTCTGAATCTTTTGATGATGTTATGCACTATAGATGATGAGAATTGCAAAGCCTTTGCAATTTGACATTGAGGAACATTGTTTTTAAAGTTTTCCACAATTTTTTTACGCAGTCTTTCACAGATTGGAGAGCCTCTGCCCATCTTTACTTCTGAGAGACTCTGCTTCTCTAAGACAAAGCTTTTATAGCTAATCATGTTACAGACCTGATATCAATTAACTTAATTAATCACTAGATGTTCTCCCAGCTGAATCTTTTCAAAACTGCTTGCTTTTTTAGCCATTTGTTGCCCCCGTGCCAACTTTTTTGAGACCTGTAGCAGGCATTAAATTTTAAATGAGCTAATTAAGTGGATAAAAGTGTAAAATTTCTCAGTTTAAACATTTGCTACGTTATCTATGTTCTATTGTGAATAAAATATTGGCTCATGTGATTTGAAATTCCTTTCGTTTTCATTTTATTAAAATTTAAAAAACGTCCCAACTTTTCCGGAATTCGGGTTGTACATAAAAATTACAAATAAAAGTGCAACACAATAAACATTTGCTGAAGTAAACAGGAATAGGCTACTGAGTAACTCACAACATGTTTGTTAAATTAATAGTTTAACAGTTTTTCCTCTTTGGAAAAGAATTGGAAATATTCAGCATTAGCACTTACTAACCAAAGGATCCTCTCCAGTCAATGGGTGCCGTCTGAATGAGAGTTAAAATCAACGAACAGAGAGTGGGCTGAGAGCCGTGACGTAGACGCTAAGCGCCAAATTTAGGATTGTAGTTTAGGTCAGGGAAATCAAAAACAGACACGGAGACACAGGATGCTATTCGCTCTGTTGTGGAGAATATTCCCGCCATTTGCCAACTGAAGCTAGAACAAGAAGAGTGTTTGTTTCACATTTTGAATGGAGGTGAATTTGTGGCCCTACTACCGATTTCCGACAGGTTTTAGGAAAAGTTATATTTATCAACTGTTACCGATCGTTAGCGAGAAACTGGGGAGGCCAAAGTCTGGCAAGGCGATAATTGTGATTGTGAACTGCCATGTTCACTCCAGTATTTTGCTCAATGGTTTTGTTTTCACAGCATACCTGTGTTTACAGTGGAAATTTGAGGCAGCTGAGCCGGCGAATAACACACGTCATAACCAAATGTTATGTGATTGGCTTAGGGGTAAACTCCCACGAGAAAGAAAACGCTTGTCAATTATGCCCTTCCAGACTCTGTCTATGAAGCAAAGCGAAGTAGCAGAGTTTGGTATTACCAGGCTAGACGGTGAATACATTTTCAGCAAACTTTTATTTTTGGGTGGACTATTACTTTAAGGTACAGTCAATTTTCCATTATTTAGCAAATTTCTGGTTTGTTCAGGGCAAAAGATTTTGCACAAGCCGATTTGTGTACACGATGTACTCAAAAATTGTTCCAAACAAAGGCATTACAGAATAAACCATTGCCTCTCCTGTGTTTTTTAATGCATTGGTCCAACAAATTATTCAATGGTTTACTCATGAAGACTTTTTTCATTCCTGAATGATACAGTGTTTGGAATGAATGTAAACGGTAAAAAAGTGAAAAGTCCCAGTCCTGTTGAACTGTTGTCAGTGATCTTGAAATGATACTCAGCCAATCAAATTACTGTTGTATAATGAATATAATTAATTGTGAAATGAAACCAGGAAACTATTAATTACTTAATAACTTAAAATCTTAACTACATGGTAATGAATCTGTGAAGAGACTGTCTCTCCATATGTACCCCCTTCTCTTTTAACCTCAGAGCCTTGGCAGGTTTAGTTATTAGCGCTACCTGTCGTGCAGCAGACTAGCTGCTCCAGTCCTGTCTGTGTCAGGCAGGTCGTCAGCAGTCCAGACAGTGCCCCGGGGCTCTGTGGCAGCCTTGAGTTAAACACGCTGACACACATACAGTCACGGACAAGCAGACAAGACACATAAATACTATTTCTACCTTTTTCTCGGTTCCTTCAATCATGAAAATACACTCACATTTACACAAACACACACACACACACGTACAGATGTGCTGTTTAAATTATTCTAATATGTGCAAGATCACCATCTGTGTATTTACTAATTAAGCATTATTGATCTGATATAATTTGCAATTCAAAATCTCCCATTTCCAGACCTGACCAATAAAACTGTGTGCAGATGCATTGTTATTAGCTTGATTTCTTCTCCTTGCATAATGGCCACTTGGATCATCCTGAGGGTGCATTTGCCCTGGCAGACATTTTATATTGTAATTCACATGCATAATGGTGTCTGTTGGCAAAATGTACTACAATTTGCAAATGATAAAGACAAACGTAAAGTTTTTCCTTTAAGATGTCTTTATGACAGCTTCTACAGGTGTGGATATTGATGTGCATGAGTATTTTTGGCATGCAACTTCTGCTTCATTACTCACACCTCTATTATTTTTCTAAAATAAATGAACCATCAACAGAAATTCAACAAAGATAATTAAATTGCCAGAGGAACTTGGAGGCCGACAAGAAATATGAAATACGATTCGGTTTGTTGTCAGAGGGCAAATTGCTAAATGATGTACCATACAAATGAACCATCCTCCTCAACTGTCAGCTCACTGGAATGATGGCTTTCTCATGGTGTTTGACTCTGGTGAAAATATATTCCCCCTCTAACCCATTAATGATTCTTTCTCTTCTGCAAACTTCTTCTGGTTTTCATGTCATATGCATCTCTAAATATTGCAATATTGATAAACCATGTCAGTGTGTTTGCCCCAAAATCGTGGCTCAAAAATATATAAAAAGACAAAAGCTTGGGGTGCACACTTCTGTTTGTGCTTCACCGTCCATGGCTGATTTTTATGAGCATCATTTGGAGATGCAAATGTAGGGTCACTCATGACTACACACGATCACAGTAGCATAGATAAAACTATTGTGCCCACTCAGGCTGCTGCTGCCGAACCAGAAATTCAGCTGCTTTAACGCTGTTGGATTAGGAGTTTGGGCAGCTGTGCTTAGGTGATCAAAAAACAGGATTTATCCTTGTCTAGTTTTCTTGGATTCTGCATGGATCAACTAAACCATCTGAAAAGGTTCCTTGAATTTACATTTCTGCCAAGCAGCAGGCTGGAAATGTAAAACACTAATGTAAAACAATAATGGGAACTTCTGATTCTGATTCTAAGAACTCACAGACCATGAGCCTCAAAATATAACATCCTAAATATTCCATCAATAACATATTCAGGGTCATGAAATTTACACAGCTGGAGTGTTACAAAATCTGTATATGAAATGCATAAAAGTTGTGTTTAGGCCTAAATTGGCCTTCTAGGGTATTGACCAATATTGATACTCTTGGATGCATTTTGCTTAATAATGCTAAATTCAGAACAAATTATTATTAAGCCCTGGCAACAACCCCATAGCATTGAAGTGATGATCACTACTCTATTTTTAAGCACTACAAATATACACTAAAACATTTGTACATGCATGCATATTTTGCTATAAATTTAATATATACTGTTTCAGTATACATAATTAACATATTTCTTATTTGCAATGTTTCATGTGATTGTACACACTAAAAAATGTTGGGTTAAAAATAACCCAACCTGTAACCCAACTATGGGTTGGTATAGCACCTTCCCATCTGTGGGTTATTTCAACCCAACCCATTGGGTTAAAATCCTGTTGGGTTAAAAGTTACCCAACAGTTGAGTTAATTATTTATATTAATTAACATCAGTATTTTTATTAAAAATTACTTAATACAACCATATTTTGAAACTACTTTGTTGTAAATTACAGATTTTATTTTAATATGCAAATAATACATTTACAAATATATTTTAAAATATTTTATTTAAATGTACAAGAATGTGTAAAAATACAACTGACATTTTCAAGGTTAAGTGCAGAACACCAATTCCGAGTATGGGTTACCACACTTGGCAAATGTTATGATTTTCAAATAAAATGAACATAACATATAATAATAAAACAAAAAATAATCATAAAATCAAGTAATAATAATAAAACATATACTAGCTGCTGGACCTACTGATGATCAATAAAATAAAAAAGTTTTTTACTGATTACTAAATACAAAGTTTTTAAGGAGACCGTGTGCAGAAGAAACTATTAAAGACTGTGCGTTCCAAAAACTCTCAAATGGGAGCAGAGGACTTTAGGGTAGTAGATGTCATATACAAAGAAAAGTTTGAAACACAGATCGACTGCTTGTAGTATCGTCTCCTGTTCCATCGCCTCCCTGTTTAAAATAATAAAAACTTGGGAGGAGTGTTCCTTGTCACCAAGCACCAGGACATGGTGACATCTGGCTTGTCTCATGATTCAAGTACAGCACTAATGATGGGCCAACCTTAAAAGAATTTTAAAAAAAAGTTCAGTTAACATGCGCTGTGATGATATTTCATTGATACACTCACTTTACAACGGAGTGAATTTAAATGAGTTAAAAGCTATAGCGAATTTAACCCTAAATCAGGCAACGTGACCCACGAGTCACATAGTTTTATTGTCTTTTTTGGGGCATAAGAACAATTTTTTTTATTAAATCCTTTTATCATTTATCAATGCCTGGTCTGTCTCAAGTATGCTGGTCACATGATTTGCTTCAAGTTTTCAGTGATCTATTAGTCAGCCTGATCTAAATCCAACATGGCTGCCAGTGGTGGAGATCATTCAGATTTTGAGGTAGTTAATTACATATTAAACTTACTTTTCTTTTGGAAAAAAAATTATATTACTGCTAACATTAATTCTGAACATTGTCTTAGGGTGCTGAAGAAAAAAATTTAGTCATATGTTGTTTATGTTGTTATTTAACACGTTTTGAAATGTATGTGACTCCTGAGTCACGTTGCCTGTTTAGGGTATAAAAAAGAGAGTATTGAGTATATTGAGAATATACGTAACATTACACTAAATTTAAATGGTTGTAATTTAAGAATGTTTTGGAATATAGACATAAGTTTGGTCTTGTTTAAAAAAAAAAAGAAAAAGAAGCTTCAAAAAATGATTACATTTACTGTAAATCAAATGTACTCCAAATATTTTATATAAAATATATATTTTACAAAATAATTTTTACTCTAAAATTACTATCAAATCAAAGTCATATGTCTAACAAATTTGTGTTCTAAATTTTAATTTGATATCACAAAATGTAACTTCCCATGAGATTTTTAGGCGTTGTACCAAAAATAGCCACTGGTGTTTTTTTATGCATTCTCCTGTATCCAATTTATACATTTCAGTCTCAATATAAAAAAAAACAGTTGGCAGATGGGACCGTAAGACTCAGAACTTTCTGATGATATGTGTTTTGTCAAGATTAGAAAAGTTTATTTTTTATAAAGTAGTTCAAATTAATTGTGTAATACAAAACCTGACACCACCCACTATGTGAGGAGCTTGGTAAAAGAAATTAACCCCATAACTGTCACCGTCCCACCTGTGGGACGCTTGGCACTCTTTTTTGTTGTTGTCTTTTTCTCTATTGTCTTTTACTAAATCTTTTAGTAATCATCATAAATCATATATCATTTGAAAGCTTAGAAGCCCAAGATTCATCCTGTGAAAACCATTTTGGAATCGGACATTGCTTTACCATGGAAATGGTACTTTAAAATCTAATGGCGGTCACCTCCTCCTTAGTGGGCAGGGTCAAGTGTCATAAAACATTATGCATTACGGTCTTCTAGAACCAAAACCTTTTATAATCTTGGCAACAAACATATCATTGGAAAGGTCTGAGTCTCAGGATTTCATATTTGGTGGTTATTTTGAGATAGAAGTGAAATTCACAGAGAAATCTAGAGAAAAAATCATTAGGCAAAATTCAAAATAGTTTGATGACTCCCAGTGGATGTGTGTGGTATGACTAAATAAAATCTCACATGAACCTCAATTTTTTTCATATCAACTTCAAATTTGTAACATAACTTATTTAGACACAAGGCTTTAATTTTATACCAATTCTAGAGTAAAACCTGTTATGTAAAATATTTATAATAAATAAAATATAATAAAATTAATATAGCGCATATATTAATTACAGTACATTTAAACTTCTATAACTTTTTGATACTTCAATTTCTTGAATAAATTACACTTTTGCCCGAATCTGCTAATTTTCTTCTTTAAAAAGAGACCACCCTTAGGTTTATATTCCAAAGTGTTCATAAATTACAGCAATTTAAGTTTAGATAGTGCACTTTTATGCCTATTTAAAAAATGGGGGTAACAGAGTACCATTTTTATGGTAAAGCAAGGTCCAATTTCAAAATGGTTCTCACAGGCTGAATCTTGAGATTGTAAGCTTTTGTCAACATTACATCAGGTAAAGTATAGGATATAATTGTTTTAAGCATGCAGTGGCAAGTAGGCCAGTAACAGTTAAAGGAGTCATGACCCACAATTTTCACTTTTCCACGAGAATCAATGTATGTTATGATTGCCTAATGATTATACACTGGCCGGGAAGCCGATATTTAAAAGTGAAGCGTTTGTTTACCTCAGGGTTTGTAAAATAGCCCACGTGCACGCGCACTCAAATACGAGATTTTGATTTCTTCCCCGTCTTGACGTCAAGACGGGGCAGGATATACCATATATGGACACCGCAGCAGGAAGCTCGCCCTTCCCCTCTCCCCCTTCCCCAACTCATAAAATCCCAAATATATCAAAAATTTCATATTTCAAATTCTTTTGGATATGTTTTACTTAAGCTCAGATGATGTAAAAAATGACATGAAAATATTTTTTGCTTATCATTTTCCACTCTTGCCTGTTTAATGGTTAAATTGTTTAAAATGATAATTCACCCAAAAATGAAAATTCTGTCATCATTTTTTTTCCAAATATCTTCTTGGAATGATTTGTATTGTACTACATGTGTCTTATGCAAAATAAATAAAGGTGATTTGACTACACAGTGCACTGTAATTTCAAGTTTTGTTTTTACTTACTCAATGAAGGACCGCTTCATTTCCGTGTATGACGTGCACACCATTTTTCCATTTGTGTGGTATGGTGCAGATGGCAGGAAGGGTTTTAAAGACAATTTCTGCATGAAGGCCTTTAAATGACAAAAGTACAGAGAAAGCACAAGTAAAAAAAAAAAACTAAGCTCACAGTTTACATTTTTACAGTCTTTGTGGGGATCTACTCATTTGCACTAAGAGACAGACTAAACCAGTTTTCACTCCCTCCAGAAAATTTGTGGCAATATTTGAGGCTAATGTGAGTAAATTTTACCACCCTTTACACTTTAACTGATTTGGACTTGTAGGGAGGAACAAAAGTACACTGTAAATGAAAGGAAGCTTTGTTGGACAGAATGCGGCAATACACTTATTTCACCTCATTTGTCTTTTTTCATAATTTTTGGAAGTCATAGGTCTAAGTAAAATTGAAAACTTATGTATCATTAATTTAAATAGGTTACTTACCTTGAAATGTTTCAGTTAACAGGCAGAAATTCTATTGTTGCAATTAAAACATGTCAATCAATCTAGCATCATAAGAGGAATTGCTGTAATTAAAGTGTATTCTAATAGATGCATAACAATATTCAATATGATTAAACCATTAAAACACTTTTATTGTACAATTAATTAGTGCTGGTGCACTAAGATGAATATAGCTTCTGTTTTACGCTCCCCTCTTAAAGGTTGGGGCACTGGTATAAATTTCCACTGAAAGTGCGCATTGCCTCACGACTGCGCACTTTTCTTTCGTTTGGGTTTTGAACTTTTATAACAGAAAATTGCAGGTTCATTCAAACTATTCTCACTGAGTCTGTTGTCTGTCGCATGACTGATGTGTGAGCTCAGCTCGCTCGAGCAGCTTCTTTCACTGGTCTGATCCGATAAATGGTCCGTGTGGCTTTTCTAGCTTAATTCTAATGATTTCTTCAAACTTTCACATTTCACCAGACATTTTTATTAACTTTAAGTAATACTTGTCTAAAAAGTTTTGCAGCTAATCTTTTAATGTATGCTGGCGAACAAACAGGAATAGCATTAATTTACAATCGATCTGATTCTCTGGGGGAAACAAACAGACTAAAGGGAATTAAAACTATTTTTAACGTATAAAAAAAATAATAATTAACGTATCAGACACATAACTTAGTGTTATAACAGTTATATACATCATATGATTATATTAACAGTTACTTACCTTACATAATCATGCAGGCTGCCGCTGATTTCTGCGCTGAGTCGCTGACTGGACCATTAAAATTTGAAAGGAGTGAAGCGGGAAACATATTTAACCCAACAGTTGGGTTATAACTAAAAATAACCCAATGAAAAAAAAAATGACCCAACAAATTTTAAGATAACCCAACACATTGACCCAATATGTGTAACCCAGCGGTTAGGTTAAAAAAACAACCCAACGTTTTTTACTGTTTAGTTCTTTCCCTCACTGAAGCCATTAAGTACACAGATTTGTAACTTTGTCTTTTTGACCAGTTTTCAAATACTTCTTGCTGTCGTGATTCACCTCATATCTGGTTGTTGTTGTTTTGGTTATAACCCTTTACTGTAGACTTTTCAAAAATTCCTTATGGAAAAATGCTTCTGGAAGAAAAAATGCTGAAAAAGTGTGCAAACACATACTGCAATTTGTTAGAACTGAACATTCATCATGGATGAGATAACTAGGATAAGATGCAGGAATGAAGAAGATGCATGCAACTTGCAAAAGTAAAATTTTTATTACTAATTGGTTATACTACTTGTCAGTATTTTAAATCTTTTAGCTCAGATCCCATTCACCAGAAGCTATGAAGACATCAACTGCATTATTTGTAGTATTAGGTTTACAGATGAGACAAGCAAAGCTGAGAGTTTAGGGGAGGACTCTTAATTGAAAAGTAATCAAACCCGAAATTCGGAACCTTTAACCAACATAATTTTACCATGTCAATCATTTCGTTTTTATAATCCTTTTAGCACTTTCCTCTTAAAAACATTCTACCGTGTGTATATTTGAAGCTAGATAGTATGACTATTGTGCTCTTTTACAACATTTTGCACATGAGAACCACATTTAGACACTGTCAAGTTAAAATAATGTAAACTTTTACACTCAGCGCCACTCATCAGTGTCAGTTTCAGAACAGTAGACTAATCAGAAGACCCCAAAGGCAGAGCAAGCATTGCAAGCTTTTATGTACAGCATCAAGTTGACTTAGTAACTGTTGTATTTGACATCAACATGGGGGAGGCAGAAATCTGTGCTTTTTGTAACAGTAGTAAAGAGGTGAGGAAGCAAGTGCGAGTAAATGATAAATTTATTGAAGAATATAACAAACACTGAACACAAAGACAGGAGAACAAGTGATCTTGCAGGTATGGTATAATCCGGGAAAAGACAAAGCTCACAGGTGATCCAGGGTGCGGTGGTGAGTTGGCAGCAGGAGAGCGTGACACAGGAACTGCGGGGGGAAGAGCCGTGAAGGTGAGTGGTGAAGTCCGTGGATGAAGAGGAGTGGATGAGGTTCCGAAGACAGGACAATCCAATGACGAGAAGAACATAAACAGGAACGTGAGAAACAGGAAATAACACTAGACATGACAAACAACGCTCTGACAAACACAAGACGAAAGACAGGGCAATATGTAGGGAAGGGGTAATGAGTAGCAGCTGGTGATCATGAACAATTAGCGGAGACACCCACATGAAACAATCAGTGCTGACGCAAGACACACACTCACTGCACCCAAATAGTGTAAAACCCGAGGCCATGGTTTACCATCCGTGACACTTTTTAAACATTTTCAGATGGAAACACAGGTTTTGTGTGAATGACCACCAAGAACCTATAGTAAATATGTGTGAATATAGAGTGACAGAACAAGACAAAGTCCCAAATCATTTCACTCTGTTGCCATCTTTGTAATGCCTCTCCAGAATGCAAGATGCAAGTGGAGCTCCTTTCTCTTTGAATGGGTAAACATCAAATTCTCCCAAACTGTTTGCCAAGCTTACAATTAAGTTTAATATTTGAAATCACCAATGATCTCTGACAACAGCTGTCTCATTAATGTTGTTGCTTATGCTCCAGTAGCGTCAAAAAACTGTACTTTTCAGGCAAGAAAAGCTAATGCGCAGTCCTTACATCCTTTTAGGTGTAGGCCAGGGCTCCCAACAAGAAGTCCAGTTACTGTTGTCATAACACTACCCACTCAGTGAGATTGGATAACACTGGTAAAACGTACTAATTTCACTTGGAAAAGGAATGTTGCGGAAGCCCCATCCTTCCCGAAGGAGGTTTCGGAAGCACTTACACATATGAACGACCGTTTAGGTGCATATGGAAGAATTAGAGGTGATTATAACAGAAGTCTGCCAGGGAAACAGGGCTATCCCGGGGATTTTACACATATGGAATCCACTTAGGTCTCTACATATGGATCCCAGCCCTCTACCTGTTCTCACGGATTCATAGAGTGAGGGCCTGGTGCCAGACATTCCACCACTTCTGGCTGGTGAGGGCATAGAGGAGTTCGACAGGGTCTACAGTAGGAACTCTCTGGAGTTTTTAGCAAGCCGACACTAAACCGAGGCCTCTCTGTGCTTTCTACCCATTTGAGGTGAGAACACAGGAGCATGCCAGTTCAACATGAAGGCTATAGAACCTAGCGAACGTGTTGGAGGTCGCCAAGCCCGCAGCCCTACAAATGTCTGTCAGCGAGGCACCATGAGACAGCACCCAGAAGGATGCAACACTTCTAGTAAAGTGAGCTTGCAACCTCAATGGACAGGGCATACCGTGTGCTTGATAAGCTAGGGTAATTAGATTAGATTAGATTATTATTTATTGTATTGGATTTACATCCACTGAAATTATAGATTTGCCAACATATCCAGCTACAGATTCTTTAAACAATTAATAAGTAATAATTAAATAAAGACCATATTGCACATAAAAATTATTTTACACCATGCTGAGTAAAATAAAGTATTCAATGCTCAATATAATTACACATGACTGGTTCTTCTTACATGTCAAGAATGTATTTTCAGTTCAGTGTTCAGTATGGTTATAGATTAAGGATAAAAACTGTTCGTGAATCTTGTAGTATGTGTTTTGATAGACCTGTAACGTTTACCTGATGGCAACAGTTCAAATAAGTTATGTGAAAGTAACATGACATTCAGCCAAGTATGGTGACCCATACTCAGAATTCGTGCTCCGCATTTAACCCATTCAAAGTGCACACACACAGCAGTGAACACATACACACCATGAACACACACCCGGAGCAGTGGGCAGCCATTTATGCTGTGGCGCCTGGGGAGCAGTTGGGGGTTCGGTGCCTTGCTCAAGGGCACCTAAATCATGGTATTGCCGGTCCAAGACTCGAACCCACAGCCCTAGGTTTAGGAGTCAAACTCTCTAACCATTAGGCCTCGACTTCCCCGTAGCAGGGTGCAGGGTGCTTATGTGCAGGGTGATACAAGTTCTTCAGAATATTGTAAATTTTCTGCAGATAGCAGAAGGTAAAAATATCATCCAGGGCAGGCAGCTGTTGTTTTGTGATGATGTTCTGTGCAGTCTTGATAACTCTCTGCAAAGCCTTTTTGTCAGCTGCAGGGCTACTTCTATACCACACCAGTATACCATATGTGAGGATATTCTCTATGAAGCAGCGGTAGAATGACTACAAGAGCCATTTTGACAGCTTAACCTTCCTTAGCATTCTTAAAAAGTATAACCACTTCTGTGCCTTCTTAACTAATGCCGTGATGTTTATCGTCCATTTCAGTTCCTCTGAGATATGTGTGCCCAGAAATTTAAAGCTGAACACTCTCTCCACCATCTCCTCGTTGATATACAATTGTGTATGTTTCCTCCTGAAATCAATAATACGTTCTTGATGTTCAGGGCCAGATTGTTCTCTGTGCACCATACCATCAGCCTCTTTATCTCTCTCTGTAGACATACTCATCACCTCTGGTGATCAACCCCATGACAGTCGTATCTTTCATAAATTTGATAATAGTGTTGGTTTTACACGATGATATGCAGTCATGTGTGTACAGAGAATAGAGAAACGGGCTTAGCACACATCCTAGTGGGACATCCTCTGCTTGGAAACGGCATTCCCCTTCTCAAAATCTCAAAAGATTGCAAAGTCTCAAATGGGACCTGCTGTAGTGCTTCAACCACCAAAGACAAGTCCCAAGAAAGTATAGAGGGAGGTCGAGGAGGATTCAACCTTCTTGTGCTTACCCACTATTCTCCCCTCCACGGGGTTGTGGTTTCAGAAGTAGCTGTGACTTAAACTTTAAGGGTGGCGGGAGACGCATGAAGGAGAGCACGACTCTGTTCGGACATCTTCGGGGGTCCACTCGATGAGAGCAACAACACTCAACGAACAGGTTCTACTTCAAAGCGTAAGCGTCTTTCACACCCGTCCAGGGACCAGACATTAAGTTTTTTCCAGAGGTCTGGATGCGGGTGCCACAGGTTGCCCATTCTCTGAGTCAGTAGATCCTACCTCAGAGGAATATGCCAGGGATTGGCTGTCACGAGGAGCATCAGTTCTGGGAACCAGGTCCGAGTGGGCCAGTAGGGCCTGGCCTTTGTCACTCAGAGTACATGGTCAATTGCGGTTCGGAGTTCTTTTAAAACATCTGGATCGTCACCACCCTTGTGCATGCCATTCAGTGCTTGAGGCTGGTGGAACTGCAGTAACATTCGCCTTGTTTTTATTTAGTAAATTGCTCATATTGCTTTTATCATGCTTGTGACTTTCTGATGTTTAAGTCTGATCATCTGGAGGATCCCCAAAGGATACGACTAGTACGCTCCTTGTAGAGGGCCCAGCATGTTCCTGAAGTGGTGGTCCTTGGGAGTTTGGTTCCTCTGAGGGGTTACCAAGAGTGTGATCCTCAAATCGCCTGAGCTACTGCCTGAAGTTAACTTCCCACAATGAGAACATGACTCATCAATGAACACCACCTCAGCATGATTGATACCCAGGCACGTGAGGCAGCATCTCCCATCACAGAGCCATCACCCGGTGCCAGGTACGACAGCATCCAGAAACCCACGGGTGAAATGTCATCTTTAAAAAAATGTGTCTTTAAAAAGACGTTCACCCTTGGATACTCATTTAGGAGTGCTCTTTTGTTTGTGCTGAAGCACACAGGGGAGATGGCCGACTGCAACACTACAGAGGTTAGTGCAGCCTGTAGTTTGCACCCACTCAGCAAATGTCGAGGAACCCACTGTAGCACTGTACCACCAGCACAGAGAAGCTCCTTTGAGTGCACTGACTTGTTCTTTCAAATGAAAGCTTGGCAGGATCAGCTGCGGCTGGATGCAATCATTGCATGCCAATGTGCACTGGCTCGTTTAGTTTACACTCTAAGTAAACTGGTCTCTTTAGCGAGATTCCCAATTTGTAGTGATGTTGAAAGTGACAGACTGAAAGGGAACCAGGATACTCAGCCTGCTGATCCATTAGAGATGCCCTGTCCAAGACCTGTTCTTGCTCTTAATCAGCAGTGTTCTATTTACAGTTTTGCATATGGCATTATTTAAAATATCTGTTAAAAGGAGATGCAAATTATTATTTTCTACTTTTCACATTTTACTATTTAACATGAAAGTTATTTAAAAGAGATACAAGTTATTAAACGTTTTACATGACATTATTTAAAATGTATTTTGTTTGCAAGAGATGCTTGTTATTTTGTACTTTGACATGGCAATATTTATTTATTTAGATTTTTTTTTTTTAAATACAAGGAATTTATTTTCTATTATTTTTTAGGAAACTTGCTTTTTTTATGTCAAAACTGAAAATTGACTTGTTTGATAAGATTTTTTCATTTTAAGCAATGTGTGCTTTTTGATTTCAAACGTTCATAATATTCAATACATAACCATAAATAGTTAGCTTTGTTACCTGTAACTACTATTGGTGAATTGTGTCCATCTCAATGTTCTTGTTTTGCCAAGTCAAGTCACGTCTGTTTATTGTTTATCTGTTCACTTTTGGGATATAATAAAACTGCACTTGGGTTATCACAATGCTTGCCTTCAGTGGACTCTTGTTACACATGTACTGTATGTGCCTAAAGTTTTGATAAAAAAAAAAATTCAGCTCACAGTTGACATTGAGCTCTGCAGTGAATGCCAGCAACATCAAAACTTCCTACATATCTGTGAAGAGCGAAACCCCCAATAAAATATAATAGCAAGTTATGCAGAGCTTTCTGGTACAATCATTTTTACTTGATGTAAGGCAACTGTTTAAATCATTTTTTAGAAAGGAGAACCATAGATGGATAAAAAATACCACTGAGTATTAAATAGGATATTTGATATTCCACACTTAATCATCTAATCAGCTCAATTACTTCCCCACATATCTACGCTTGTAATTTTGTGCTCCTATACTGAGAGGAGATCTCACTGGAATACGTCCATTTATCTTTGAGGTGATGACTAGCACACAATGGCATTTAAAATGGCAGTGTGATAGAAATTAACATTAAGCACTTTCACAGGCTGATTCCCTTCTGACCACAACTTGACAGCATTTCATTGTGCACAATTTGAGTTAGTTATTAAAGTGGCAGTGATGTTAAAACCCCAGTTGACAGAAAACAGTTTAACTCTCTAGTGTTCTTGAGAAATCACCTCTGATTCAGTCAAGGCCTGATCCATCAGCAAATATGAGTGGAATCAAAATTAGAAATGGGGGGGAAATGGACGGCTGTGTCTATTTACCCTCTGAAATATTATGGGAAACATCAGGCATTCAAACTAGTTCAAGATCGGATGTGGCAGGGGTAGAGGAGTTGAGATTCTACCCAAGATTTAACAGTGACATGCATTGAAACTTAAGGATGAAATCAGCTGATCAATCTGATCAGAATGAAGTGGATATGTTTGCACCAGCTTCAGCACTCCAATCAAGTTAAGTCACATTATTTTTTTATAAAGCACTTTAACAATAGATTACTTTAAAAGCAAGCAGCTTTACAGTATTGAACATCACTTTCAGTTCTGCTATAAAGCATCACTCCAGTGTGTTATTACTTGCTTCTGATGGACTGAATAGAAGCTATTAAACAGAGATTATTTCAACATCTACCTATTGTGTAATCTCCATGGACCAAAGGTAGTTCAAGTGTCTTTTCTAGCCACATGTGCATGTCTTAAAATCATTGTTTGCCAAATTGTTGCAAGTTCAGTTATTACCAACATAGTTTAATGATTCTGCATGTCCCCCAACCATAGTTTCCTGAAATTAATGTTTGCAAACAGCATCGCAAACTTCAACTTCAGTTAGTTCAGTGTTGATTCATTCGAGTTTAGTTTGAAACCAGTGTCAATGTTGCAAGATTTGATTTTGTTCCTGATTTCATTCTAAATGATGTCACACCAGTTCACTCTTTCGATTTTGCTTGATGTACACGGCGCCTTTGAACCCCTGAGATATGTTCACACTAGACATGTTGCCAAAATCTGGACTTCAAAAGTCGACCTGTAGGACTCTGAGGAATGAAGCAATTAAAGAGAACACATGGTATGGTGTCAAACGGAATTAGGAAGTAAAACATACTAATCATTGAAGACCTCTCCACAGAGGGTGGAATGCCTTTAGCTATGGATTTTCTTCAGCATTGAAAGAAAAACTCCTCAATGGCAGTGTGCCAGCCTAGGAAACACAGGCACTGAAAGGCCATCCAATTAACAGGTGTTTGTAAGAAACGGTGACACTTCTTCCTGTCTGAATGGCCTGAGATCTATAGCTACTGCTGTCTAGACACCGACAGACAAATTTAGGTGCTCTGGGGAGTTTTGTCTTTTTGCAACTTGCCTGTTTTTAGAGAAAACATCCAATTTGGAGGATGTCACATAACAAAATGGCTTTCAATAAATGGCAATATGGAATAGTGAGATAAAACCCGGCAACCATACGCTTTTATTGCTTTAACAAGGTTGTATTGGTCTCAGGTGTGTAGAATTAGCAGGAGAGCAATACACATCATAACAAACAAGCAGCATTTTAAAATCCCTTTCATGTCTTTGAAGTTGAATTTATAGACTAGCAACAGAAAATAGAGCACACAGGAGGACTGGTAAAAAAAAATGCAGTTGGTTCTATGAGAGAAAGACTAGGTTAATTGAATATTTGTGGATTAGATATGTAAAAATTCTTCAGTTAAATTATTAATTAACTGCACACCACCAACTGTTGAGAGAGCCCATGATTAATGACAATGTTGGTGATGAAAAGGATAAAAAAAAATAAAAAATTAAATCTAGTTTAAATCACATTAACCTAGTTCTTAGAAATATATTTATTGTTTTCATGTTAATTTTACATGGTTTTGAAAACGTTTTGTTTTGAATTAAAAAAAAAAATTCAAATCAGTTTTTAAGACATTATACATTAATAATGTATAAATATTTCACATTATTATTATACTTTTTATTATTATTTATATATTATAAATTACAACCTAAAATAAAATTATCATGTCATTAAATTGTACAATTATTTGATATTTTATTTAACTCATTGACCTTGACAAACAATAATTAGGCCTCTTTAGGGTCCTGTGATATATTTTCCTGATTTGTTTTTTTGCCTGTATGTTTGTTGCGCCAAATACTTTCATTTTGTGGAAGGGTTCCAATTCGCTAAGCAATGAATCAGTTTTATGTTTTTCTCTGATATATATATATACACTTTAATAATTTGCAAGCCATTTGCATGCTTTTTGCTTCACACAAACTTTAAGCAAGAATTATGCATCTATTAAAATTTGCTCACATTTTCTTACAATATTCCATATTTCTATATTCATAATTCAAATACTTTCATAGAATCCAAGAAATACATCATGTGACCTTCCACAAGACATAGAGCAGTGACATTCTCAAATTATGCACCACTAATACTTTTCAGCGAGGCGTTTTGCACATTGCTCTTTTGAAGACCGCATGAAAGTACCTGTTGATGTGATAAAGGGGTGGAGAGTGAAGGTTAAGATGATCACTTGCTTCTGATTTGATTGCGGGGGGTTCCAGTTCTTAACAGCAGCTCCTCTTCAGCCCAGCCATGCAGGATCATCAAAGACTCTCCGCTTTGATCTACTCTTCAGAAGGCTTCACTGGCCTCTTTTCAGTGTCTGCTCTGCTGATAGTTTAGGCTTTGTGCCACCGCTGTTAAAATAGCCCAATTAATTCACCACACTGTCCATACTGAGTTCATATTGTCAGTGGATGAAAAAAAAAGACATTCAGTAATGCAGATTTTGTATTAATTCAGAAAAATTTGGGGAATTATTTGCACTTGATGATGTCATGATCCTATTGTTTTTTGTTTTTGTTTTCTTTACACTCTTAAATATAAAAGTACTTTAGTGCATTGATGGTTCCATGAAGAACCTTTAACATTCATGGAACCTTCCCATTGCACATTTCTTTATAGTGTAAAAGGTTCTTCAGGTTATTAAAATGATTAAGACAATTAATGATTCTTTTAAGAACGGTTCACTGACAGTTCTTTGGGGAAACAGAAATTGTTATTTTATGGTATCGCTGTGAAAGCCCCCTTTTTGGAACCTTTATTTTTAAGTGAGTAAGATACTCTAAATGTTTGAATTCTTTATTTGGGTTTGAGGTCATCTCTGCAGGAAAGTGGACCTCGAGGGCCAGAGTGGAGAACCCCTACAGGCCCAGGAATACTTCATTTAATGTACATGATGTAATACAATTTAGATGTAATTATGTCTTTTATACAGGGTTCATTTAATATTAGACATCTTAATAATGACTGACGTGTTTGTCACCAGTCATTAGTATATTTCGAGAATGTTCCCTGGTCAAACCTGTAATCTTGGCGTTGTTAGAGCAATGCTCTACATGTTTACATAACTCATTGTTGCCTAGCAATGGCAGACACCTCAGGAGCGCTTCTACCCGAGCGCTTTGGAAAGGAGAAAGCGGCGTGCCTAGCGTTTTCCACGCGTTTTTAGGCACGATATGTGAACGGCCCCTTATTCATTCATTAATTATTTTTTGCTTGCATACATCTTTGTGGCGAGTGGGGTGGGGCCGAGGGACGTGGGAACAAGGAGTGAGGCCGGCAATGATTGGGCAAATCAGTGGCACCTGCGGCCCACCGCCGGTCTCGAGTCCCACGTAGGAGATGGAAGGATATAAAACTGGAGCGACGACAGTAAGGACGTGAGAGGACCAGGCCCGGGCTTTTAGTTGTGTTTTGGTTTCATTTTGTGCGCATCAGTCGTCCGCGAGGGGCTGATGCGCTGTTTTGTGTTTATTTTATTATTAAAGTCTTCATTTGATTGTCCGCCAGTTCCCGCCTCCTTCTTCCCGATGATTAGGAAGTTTTAATCATTACAATCTTCAAATATGCTGTGGAGAAATTAGGTTTTATTGTGAACTTTTTTTTTTTTTGCGAAATTCCAATATTATTTTTATTTATCGAATAATTAGAGCAGAACGAATATTCAAATGTTCGACTATCTGTGCACACCCCTAGATTGTGCATGCCTATATACACTGCAAAACATACATTTTAAATTTAAAGTGAAAGTTTGAGGTCAGTAATTTTTTTTAAGTGAAAGAGAGAGAGAGAGAGAGAGAGAGAGAGAGAGAGAGAGAGAGAGAGAGAGAGAGAGAGAGAGAGAGAGAGAGAGAAATTAATTTTCTTCAGCAAGGGTCCATGAAATTGATCAAAAGTGACAGTAAAGATAAATAGATACAAACAGATACATAAATCAGATCTATAAAAAGATTTATTAAAACGAAATCTCATATTTAGATTCAGACTAAGTACAGCGCTTCGATTTTGGTGTCTCAGCAGATGTTTTGACAATGTAATTCTGTGAATGGACAAATGGTCTAACATACATTAAATCAGACTGATATAGATCGATTTTTGCACAGCTGGCAGTGTTTGGTGAATTTATGAACTGTCTGAAACTGACAAAACACAATCTGACTTGGGAAGAAGTAGACAAGTGACACGGAAAAGCTCTTTATGGAGTAAGGGGAGTTGCCTTTCACTGTGCTTGACTGAAGATATTGAAGTGTCTGATGCTGACAGGGATCCATTAGGGATCCTGGCCTTTCCTCAGTAATCGAGAGCAAAGGAAAGAACTGAGTTCTTTCTCCATCAACTTTGTCTCTCTTTATTACTCTCTGTTTCCCATTCTTTTGGTCGAGCTGTAATTCTCTGTCGCATCAGACAGCCTGTGAAGTTGCTACTCAAGGACATTTGACAAATTTTTTGTGTGATTGAGGCTAATAAGGCAAATCTCTTTCTCTACACAATCTAACAGTGTCTTAAGGGAGTTTCTCCTTTTATATAGAATATTACTTGGTTTCCACCACAGAAACTCACTCAGAATGCTTCATCATTTAGGTCAGTTCCTACAGGAAAATGGAATAAGTGGTCTGGTAAGAACGAGTTTGTCTAGAAAGTCCTAAATAAGCACTCTGGTATGTTTAATTTCTCCTGTGCTGTGCTTTCAAACTAAAAAAATACTCATTGACATATAGGTTCTATACATGTACATTTTGAAATGTGCAGCATATAAAATATAGTATATACTCACCGGCCACTTTATTAGCTACACCTGTTCAACTGCTTATTAACATAAATATCTAATCAGCCAATCACATGGCAGCAACTCAATGCATTTAGGGCATGTATGGTCAAGAGAACCTACAATCAAGCATCAGAACGAGGAGAGAGATTATTTAAATGAGTTTGAATGTAGCATGGCTGTTGGTGCCAGACAGGCTGGTCGGAGTATTTCAGAAACTGCTGATCTACTGGGATTTCTTACACACAACCATCTCAAGGGTTTACAGAAAATGGTCCAAAAAAGAGAAAATATCAGTGAGTGGCTGTTCTGTGAGTGAAAATGCCCTGCTGATGCCAGACATCAGAGGAGAATTACCAGACTGGTTTGAGCCGATAGCAAGGCAACAGTTTCTCAAATAACCAATTGTTACAACAAAGGATTGCAGATGATCTCTAAATGCACAGTATATCGAACCTTGAAGCAGATGGGCTACAGCAACAAAAGAGCACACTGAATACCACTCCTGTCAGCTATGAACAGGAAACTGAGGCTACAATTTGCACGGCCTCACCAAAATTGGATAACAGAAGATTGGAAAAAGGTTACCTGGTCTGATAAGTCTCAATTTCTGCTGCGGCATTCAGATGGTAAAGTCAGAATTTGGCTTAAACAACTAGAAAGCATAGATCCAACCTATCTTGTATCTACAGTTCAGGCTTGTGCTGGTGGTATAATGGTGTGGTTAATATTTTCTTTGCACACTTTGTCCCCTTAATACCAAGCTAAGCATTGTTTAAACGTCACAGGCTTCCTGAGTAATGTTGATGTCAAGAACTGTCAAGTACATCCTATTATGACCACAGTGTAGGCAGTTCTTAAGGAAAAGGTGGGTCCAAGCCGATACTAGCTAGCTGTACCTTATAAAGTGCATGTATGCAATGGCTAATTCTCTGTTCTTATTTGTGCATCCTCCTTTCACATCAAACCTCCACCCCTTCAGGATGTGAGGGAAGGATGTGATGAAAAGATGCAAGGATGGAGGAATTCAAATGATATCCTTGCTCTTTTTAGCATCACATAATAAATATTAATAAAGCAAGATGTCCTGTTTGAAATGTATGACATGTATGGTTTATTTAAACTGCAAAGGTAAAATCTATTTTTTTTTTACAACAGATGTGAAGGGGGAGGAGAATTTCTAAGTGTGTCAGGTTTTTAGATGAAAAACACTTCCGCAAAGGAAACACCTGTGTATCCTCACAACTCAATTAGAGAATTGAGATACAATATGAACCTACAAGATGGCTTAGCTCGATTGGTTTCTGGGCCACAGGATGGAGGACGGAGGAGCGAGGATACGAGGAGAGATATTGAGAAGCACACATTGTAAAGGCTTACACTGAATGAATCTGAATAACTGAATAAATCTTTTTGGTCAAGTGATGTGTGATGATGATGTCAGACAACATGAAAGTTGAGCTGCAAATTAAGTAGTGACAGATCTTTTGTACTGTGATGTACAGTCGTGGCCAAAAGTTTTGAGAATTACATAAATATTAGTTTTCTAAAAGTTTGCTGCTAAACTGCTTTTAGATCTTTGTTTCAGTTGTTTCTGTGATGTACTGAAATATAATTACAAGCACTTCATACGTTTCAAAGGCTTTTATCGACAATTACATGACATTTATGCAAAGAGTCAGCATTTGCAGTGTTGGCCCTTCCTTTTCAGGACCTCTGCAATTCAACTGGGCATGCTCTCAATCAACTTCTGGGCCAAATCCTGACTGATAGCAACCCATTCTTTCATAATCACTTCTTGGAGTTTGTCAGAATTAGTGGGTTTTTGTTTGTCCACCCGCCTCTTGAGGATTGACCACAAGTTCTCAATGGGATTAAGATCTGGGGAGTTTCCAGGGCATGGACCCAAAATTTCAACATTCTGGTCCCCGAGCCACTTAGTTCTCACTTTTGCCTTATGGGTGCTCCATCGTGCTGGAAAATGCATTGTTCTTCACCAAACTGTTGTCGGATTGTTGGAAGAAGTTGCAGTTGGAGGGTGTTTTGGTACCATTCTTTATTCATGGCTGTGTTTTTGGGCAGAATTGTGAGTGAGCCCACTCCCTTGGATGAGAAGCAACCCCACACATGAATGGTGTCAGGATGCTTTACTGTTGGCATGACACAGGACTGATGGTAGCGCTCACCTTTTCCTCTCCGGACAAGCCTTTTTCCAGATGCCCCAAACAATCGGAAAGGGGCTTGATCGGAGAATATGACTTTGCCCCAGTCCTCAGCAGTCCATTCACTATACTTTCTGCAGAAGATCAATCTGATCCTGATGTTTTTTTTGGAGAGAGAAGTGGCTTCTTTGCTGCCCTTCTTGACACCAGGCCATCTTCCAAAAGTCTTCGCCTCACTGTGTGTGTAGATGCGCTCACACCTGCTTGCTGCCATTCCTGAGCAAGCTCTGCACTGGTGGCACTCCGATCCCGCAGCTGAATCCTCTTTAGGAGACGATCCTGGCGCTTGCTGGACTTTCTTGGATGCCCTTAAGCCTTCTTTACAAGAATTTAACCTCTTTCTTTGAAGTTCTTGATGATCCTATACATGGGCGTGGTAGTGGGGGGAAAAGTGGACCTGACTACCCAGGGCCCCGTCTAGGGAGAGGGCCCTTTGAAATCCCATCAATCCCAAACAAATCCCATTTTTTGTACATTTTTTTATTTTTTTGTAGCCTAATTCGAATTAATTGGGCCCTCCAATTAATGTCACTATTCATTTCAAAATATATTGATAACACCAACTGAGAGAATGAACTCAGTGCCAGACACCCCCCCCCCCCCCAGATGGTTTAGTCCGCCCATAGACGGCAGCCGGCGGCAAACAAGTAACGCAGTGAGTCTTGAGCGGTCTAGAGCCTGGGAGTCTGATCATGCTGCGCAAAAAAAAGCCCAAATCGGGCTTTCAAAAAAAAGAAAGACAGGAAGGAAAAAGAAAGGAGGCAGAATGAGGGGAAGCAGCTGATGACTGCTTTCTTTCCAAAAGGTGAACTGAGTTTGCTTGTTATGCACCTACATCCAATTAAAGTTAACGTAGTCAACTCCAGACAGCTGCTGCTAATGTATGTATGCTAATGTTAAATCTTTAGCTTAGTTTGTCAACCAGGCTGCTTGTTGCTGTAAGTAAATTATGGGCCAGGCCTAAGGTCAGGTTGCCAACATTAACCAGTTTCAGAAACACACAGTGCTGTGCTTAAAAGCTATAGTCAATGCTCAATAAATTTATGATGTTATCACAGCCAATGAATAGGGTTGCAAAATTCTGGGAATTTTCAAAGTTGGAAAATTTCCATGGGAGTTAACAGGAAGATAAGGGAATTAATGGGAATTTACAAAACTGAAAGGTTATTCCTTTATAGTTTTTTTTTCATTATGGCAGGCTTAGCTTATTTAATTGGTTCCTGAGGATACAGTTGTCTCGTGTTCTCCTGTTCAAAAATAAATGTTTTTAATTTAAAACTTGCATCAGTATCATGGATCAAAATGTTAGTACACAAAGGAACCCGATGAAGCCTAAGGTTTAAAGGTATTTGAGCACAAGTAGGCCAAATGCATCAATTCAGGTGGTGAATGAAAGAACCAGTCATTACTATAATCTGATTTGATTATAGATTTAAACACTATTTATACTTGTTTATATTCAAATAATTTTAAAAAAAATTTTCATTTCAAAGTTGAATTTTCATTTTGCTAACCCGCATCATACAATGGCATTTGTAGGGGGCCCACTGACATTGAGAGTATACAGGGCCCAGAATTTGGTGCTACGCCCCTGATCCTATAAATTGTTGATTTAGGTGCAATCTTAGTAGCCACAATATCCTTGCCTGGGAAGCCATTATTATGGAACGCAATGATGGCTGCACGCGTTTCTTTGCAGGTCACCATGGTTAACAATGGAAGAACAATGATTTCAAGCATCATCCTCCTTTTAACATGTCAAGTCTGCCATTCTAACCCAATCAGCCTTACATAATGATCTCCAGCCTTGTGCTCGTCAACATTCTCACCTGAGTTAACAAGACGATTACTGAAATGATCTCAGCAGGTCTTTTAATGACAGCAATGAAATGCAGTGGAAAGGTTTTTTTGGGAGTAAGTTAATTTTCATGGCAAAGAAGGACTATGCAATTCATCTGATCACTCTTCATAACATTCTGGAGTATATGCAAATTGCTATTATAAAAACTTAAGCAGCAACTTTTCCAATTCCCAATATTTATGTAATTCTCAAAACTTTTGGCCACGACTGTACATTCAAGTGTAACTGATTATCAGAAAAAGAAAAATTGTAGGGCGAGGACTTGGTCTTTATTCATGAATCATTGAATTGTTCACTCAGGTAATTCATTCAAAACACTGATTCATTTGGGAATGCAACAACTTTGTGTTACTCAGGGACATTGTGTGACGGTGGGGTGAAGGAAAGGCCGGAAACAAATGTGAGTTAACAGTTTTTAATGAAAATGAATAAACAAACAAACACGAGGGAACAATGAGACTGAGAAGATGATAATCCAAGGTGGTGGTGAGGAGGTGAGGAATCCGGATGATGGCGGTGAGAAGGCAGCAGGAGAGGATGGCACAGGAACTGCGGGGAATAGAGCCAAAGGTAAGTGTTTGTAGGTACCCAACTCCTCTCCTCCGGACCATAACCTTCCCAGTCCACCAGGTACTGGAATCCTCGTCCCCTCCGTCTTGAGTCCAGAATACGATTAACCGAATAAGTCGGTTGATCTTGGTGATAGTAAACGGGCCGATAAATTTGGGAGCTAATTTATTAGAAACGGAACGCAGAGGAATGTTACTAGTAGAAAGCCACACCTTTTGACCCACGACGTAAACGGGAGGCTTTGACCGGTGGCGATCGGCCTTGGCCTTAGTGGTACCTCTGGTGGCACCTCTGGACAAACGCGTGAGCGGAGGGGACCGCGACTTCAGATTCCAGACTGGGAAAGACTGGTGGCTGGTACCCTACACTACACTGAAACGGAGAAAGGCCCGTAGCTGACACTGGCAACGAATTGTGGGCGTACTCCACCATAGAGAGTTGTTGACTCCAGGAAGAAAGGTTTCTTGGAGACCAGACATCGCAACGTCCTCTCTAAATCTTGGTTGGCTCGCTCAGATTGTCCGTTACTTTGGGGATGATAACCCGAAGACAAGCTAACTGACGCTCCTAACAATTTGCAAAACTCTTTCCAAAATTTGGATATGAACTGAGATCCCCTGTCAGAAACCACGTCTACCGGGAGGCCATGAAGCCGAAAGACGTGATCTATGACAGTGACCGCTGTCTCCTTGGCTGTAGGTAATTTGGGCAAAGGAATGAAACTTGCCGCCTTCGAGAACCGGTCCACTATGGTCAAAACGACCGTCATGCCATTAGAGGGCGGGAGGGCGGTAACAAAATCTAGAGCGATGTGGGACCAGGGTCTCGAAGGGACAGACAGCGGTTGAAGAAGCCCATCAGGGGGTCGGTTAGATGACTTACCACTGGCGCAAACTGAGCAAGCCAAAACAAAATCGCGGTACGATAAAGTAAACTCAAAACGACCGAAAAAAAGTGCCCACCGAGCCTGCCTTGAATTGAGTCTTTTGGCAGTTATAATGTACTCTAAATTCTTATGATCGGTCCAAACAATAAAAGGAACCCCTGAACCTTCCAGCCAGTGACGCCACTCCTCTAATGCTAATTTGACGGCCAACAACTCTCTATTGCCAATGTCATAATTACGTTCGGCAGGAGATAGTCGATGAGAGAAAAACGCGCAAGATGTACCTTATCGTCCGAAGCAGCACGTTGCGACAACACTGCTCCTACCCCCACCTCTGACGCGTCGACCTCCACCACGAACTGCCGTGTGGGATCAGGGGCCACAAGGATGGAAGCCGAAATGAAGCGGCTCTTGAGGTTAGCGAACGCAGCCTCAGCTGCGTCCGACCACCTGAATGGAGTACTGGGGGAGGTCAAGGCTGTCAGAGGTGAGGCTAGTTGGCTGAAATTGCGAATGAAACGCCGATAGAAATTGGCGAACCCCAGAAACCGCTGTAGGGCCTTATGGGAATCTGGGGATGGCCAATCTATCACAGCCTTAACCTTGTCAGGGTCCATACGTATTCCCTCGGATGAAACGATATATCCTAGGAAGGGAACCGACTGTGCATGGAATATGCATTTCTCCGCCTTGACAAAAAGCCCATTCTCAAGTAATGTCTGGAGCACTCGTCTGACGTGTTGAACGTGTTCCTGGAGAGATGAAGAAAAAATCAGTATGTCATCCAGGTAAACATATATAAACTCATCTACCATATCTCTCAACACGTCATTAACGAGTGCTTGGAAAACCCTGGGCGAGTTGGAGAGCCCGAACGGCATCACCAAGTATTCAAAGTGCCCTCTAGGGGTATTAAAGGCGGTTTTCCATTCATCCCCCTTCCTGATGCGGACCAAATGATAAGCATTATGTAAATCCAGTTTTGTGAATATGGATGCTCCCTGCAACCTCTCGAAAGCTGAAGAAATGAGTGGTAAAGGATAGGTGTTCTTTATCGTGATGTTGTTCAGCTCTTGGTAATCAATGCAAGGTCGCAGGGAACCATCCTTCTTACCCACAAAAAAGAATCCCGCCCCCGCTGGAGAAGAGGAAGGACGGATGAACCCAGAGGCTAAGGAATCAGAAATGTATTTCTCCATGGCCTCCCTCTCAGGAATAAACAGAGTATAACTTGCCCTTAGGCGGAGACTTATCTGACACTAAATCTATGGCACAGTCGTAGGGACGATGCGGAGGAAGAGAAGCAGCACGGAACTTACTGAACACTTCCTTCAGGTCCAGATACTCTACGGGCACGTTTGGCAAAACCATGTTCTCATTCTGAAAGACAGAAACAGAGACAACAGGACAAGCAGAAACCAGACAAGACTCATGACAACTTTCACTCCACAATGTGACAGTGTTTGAACCCCATTCCACTCGTGGATTATGTTTGGTTAACCAGGGGTGACCTAACACAATGGAAGCAACAGGGGAGTCCATGAGAAAAAAGGATATGGTTTCGCAATGGTTTCCAGACGTGAGCAGTGTGATGGGTTCAGTGTGGTGAGTAACGTGAGGCAGTTCCTGGCCGGTGAGTGCGGTGACATGGATGGGAATAGACACAGGAAGGACAGGAATGTTCAAGTGATGTGCCAGTGAAGAATCAATGAAATTACCTTCGGCTCCGGAGTCCAGAAGGCGTGACATTCATGAGATTGATTCCTCCACCGCAGTTTCACCGGAAGGAGGGTCGATGATGTAGTTGAGGACTTCCCAGCGGAGATCCCACCCGATAGTAGCCTCAAGTTTACTATCGGGCTGGCTCTTTTAACCGGACATGAGTCGATGTTATGAGCTGAGCCTCCGCAGTATAAGCACAGTCCTTGGGACCTCCGCCGTTCCCTCTCGTTCCGGGACAGCCGAGCTTTACCCACCTGCATGGGCTCGTGGTCGTCGACGGGACCGACCGCGTTCTCTCGACTCGAGCGCCCCCTGGCAGGAGAGGTGGTATGGCGTGTGGGACTAGGCTGGAGACCCAGGCGGTTAATCCGTGCATCCACTCGTAAAGCCAAGTCTATAAGTCCGTTAAGTGTGGGGGGCAACTCGAGGAGGTAGATTTCCTTCTGAACACGGTCGGATAACCCATGCAGGAATCGATCCCACTGCGCGGCCTCGTCCACTGGCAAGCGGCCGCCAGGGTGCGGAACTCGATGGAATAGTCAGTAACTGACGATGAGCCTTGACGGAGTTCAGTGAGTTTATGAGCGGCTTCCCTGCCGGCCGCGGCACGGTCGAATACCCTTCTCATCTCCTCTGAGAGGGCGTGGAACGAGGCACAACACGGATGTTGATTCTCCCACACCGCCGTCCCCCATAGGGCAGCCTTGCCCGAAAATAACGTTAGGGTGAATGCCACCTTTGATTCCTCGGTGGCGAAGGTGCGGGGCTGTAGAGCGAAATGCACTGAACACTTGGTTAAGAAAGTTCTGCAAAATGCTGGCTCACCAGAATAGTTTTCAGGTGCCGGAAGTCGCGGCTCTGGACGGAAGTGGTCCTGGGGGGTCCCCGGGGGACGGACGGCGCAGGCGGTGCGATGGGCGCAGTGGGAGATGTGAGCTGATGGATCTGCTGGGTGAGCTCGGACACCTGTGCCACCAGCGCTTGGACAGCACGTCCGGTGTTCGAGATGCTCTCCTGCTGCTGATCCATTCGTTTGACGCTGTGGTGTATGAAGTCCGTGAGGGTGTTGGTGCTCGCTGTTTCCATGTCGGGTGAGATCGTTCTGTGACGGTGGGGTGAAGGAAAGGCTGGAAACAAATGCGAGTTAACAGTTTTTAATGAAAATGAATAAACAAACAAACACGAGGGAACAATGAGACTGAGAAGATGACAATTAGCGGAGACGCCCACAAACTAATCAGTGCAGACGCGAAACGCACAGACTTCACCACAAAGTGCAAAACCCAGAGATCACGGTTTACCAACCATGACACATTGCTTTTGTTTGGAACTATTTTCACAGAGAGAGCAAAAAAAGATAAAATTACAGTACTGGCAATATTGTGTCTAAAACCCAAGTTACTTCTTGTTTATTGAACTGTGTCAGAGATGTCACACTTAAAATTGTGAGGATATTAGAACAGGTCCATTTTAAAGAGGGTTTGTCCACTGAGGGAAGTATTCTTCACTGCCAGTTTATTAAGAAAGCATCACATATGCTTTAAAAACTGCCCTATTTGGTAAACACCCATTTCATTAAAATCTATGGATTGAGGTCTGAGTTTAGCAGCATGTGTGACATGCATGTAACAGTGTCTCTGCAGCTGGTGATGTGATTATGACTTTGTTGTGGTAACAGACAAAATATCAAACCCGATTCCAGTTGGGACACTGTACAAATTGTGAGTAAAAGAGGAATGGAAAAATTTACAATTCTCATAAACGTATATTTTATTCACAATAGAATATAGATAACATATCAAATATTGAAAGTGACACATTTTGAAGTGTCATGCCAAATATTGGCTCATTTTGGATTCCATGAAAGCTACACATTCCAAAAAAGTTGGGACAGGTAGCAATAAGAGGCCAGAAAAGTTAAATGTACATATAAGGAACAGATGGAAGACCAATTTGCAACTTATTAGGTCAATTGGCAACATGATTGGGTATAAACAGAGCCTCTCTGAGTGGCAGTGTCTCTCAGAAGTCAAGATGGGCAGAGGATCACCAATTCCCCCAATGCTGCAGCAAAAAATAGTAGAGCAAAATCAGAAAGGAGTGTCTCAGAGAATAATTGCAAAGAGTTTGAAGTTATCATCATCTACAATGCATAATATCATCCAAAGATTCAAAGAATCTGGAACAATCTCTGTGCGTAAGGGTCAAGGCCAGAAAACCATACTGGATGCCTGTGATTTTCGGGCCCTTAGACGGCACTGCATCACATACAGGAATGCTACTATAATGGAAATCACAACATGTGCTTAGGAATACTTCCAAAAAACATTGTCGGTGAACACAATCCACTGTGCCATTCGCCGTTGCCGGCTAAAACTCTATAGGTCAAAAAAGAAGCCATATCTAAACAAGATCCAGAAGCACAGGCATTTTCTCTGGGCCAAGGCTCATTTCAAATGGACTGTGGCAAAGTGAAAAACTGTTCTGTGGTCAGACGAATCAAAATTTGAAGTTCTTTTTGGAAAACTGGGACACCATGTTGTCCGGACTAAAGAGGACAAGGTCAACCCAGGTTGTTATCAGTGCTCAGTTCAGAAGCCTGCATCTCTGATGGTATGGGGTTGCATGAGTGCGTGTGGCACAGGCAGCTTACACATCTGGAAAGGCACCATCAATGCTTAAAGGTATATCCAAGTTCTAGAACAACATATGCTCCCATCCAGACATTGTCTATTTCAGGGAAGACCTTGCATTTTCCAACATGACAATGCCAGACCACATACTGCATCAATTACAACATCATGGCTGCATAGAAGAAGGAACCGGGTACTGAAATGGCCAGCCTGCAGTCCAGATCTTTTACCCATAGAAAACATTTGGCACATCATAAAGAAGAAGATGCAACAAAAAAGACCTAAGACAGTTGAGCTACTAGAATCCTGTATTAGACAAGAATGGGACAACATTCCTATTCCTAAACTTGAACAACTTGTCGCCAGACGTTTGCAGACTGTTATTTAAAGAGGAGGGGATGCCACACAGTGATAAACATGGCCTTGTCCCAACTTTTTTGAGATGTGTTGATGCCATGAAATTTAAAATCAACTTATATTTTCCTTAAAATGATACATTTTCTCAGTTTAAACATTCGATATGTCATCTATGTTGTATTCTGAATAAAATATTGAAATGTGAAACTTCCACATCATTGCATTGTTTTTATTCACAATTTGTACAGTGTCCCAACTTTTTTGCAATCGGGTTTGTATGTTTTGACAGGGAAGTATAACTGTGCTTCTGATAGGTTTGCATGCTAATACAGTCTGATGAACAACAGAAATTATAACATAATTTCATAACATAAAGGGGCTTGCCTGCGGGTGTCGCTGTTGGACAGTGTTTTCTCTACTTCCTGTTGGCCTTCTGTAGCAAATTGTAGCTCCGTGTAGCTGTTTTTATTTAATTTTTTTTCTCTAGAATCTTTATCTTACTATCACTCTCTGTTTTTTAAAGTGTTTTTCACAAGTTCATCAAACAACCGCAGTAAGAATTTTCATCAAGCACGGTGAGTAATGGCTTCTCCTATCATTGTTTCTTGCACCTCTTGCCACATGTACAGTTTATCTATCTCTGTCGCTGATGAGGGATTCACATGTGATAAATGCAGGGAAATAGTTAGGCTGACAGAGAAGATTTCAGAATTAGAGACACGCATCCAAACTTTAATTGAGGACAGTAAGAATGTTAGGGCTCTAGATACGGCTTTGGATGCGTCTAGCTCAGGGATTCCTATACATTGTTCGGTTCCGGAAACAGAGCCCCAGCAGCAGGGCAACTGGGTGACGGTGAGGCAGCGTAGTCGTGGGTCAAAACACCGCTCTTCTGTTCCGATCAAAACATTAAACAGGTTCTCCCCACTCAGTGATGCACCCACTGAGAAACCTGATGAAAGTGCTCTGGTTATTGGTGATTCTATTGTACGGAACGTGAATATAGAGACACCAGCCACCATAGTCAAATGTTTACCGGGAGCCAGAGCGCCTGACATCTTGGCAAATTTAAAAGTGCTGGCTAATGCTAAATGTAAATACAGTAAGATTGTTATTCATGCCGGCGCTAATGATGTTCGACTTCGCCAGTCGGAGATCACTAAAAATAACATTAAAGAGGTGTGTGAACTTGCAAGCGTGATGTCAGACACTGTAATATGCTCTGGTCCCCTCCCTGCTTACCGTGGTGATGAGATGCATAGCAGATTGTCATCACTCAATGGCTGGATGTCTAAGTGGTGCCCACAGAATAACATAGGTTTCATAGACAATTGGACGAGCTTTTGGGGCAGACCTGACCTGTTTAAAAGAGATGGTCTTCATCCCTCCTGGGGTGGCGCCACTCTTCTCTCTAGAAATATGGCAAATAGTCTTAGTGTTTATACTTGACTAACTGGGGCCCAGGTCAGGAAGCAGACAGACTGGCTAAACCGACCGTCTGCTAGCTGCCTCCCGTCACAGAGGTCAGTTAATTCTCAGCACATAGAGACTCTTTCACCTAGATATCACACTATAGAGACTGTGTCTGTTCCCCGAACTAGTAAAAACAAAAAACGTCCAAACCTGGTTAAGATTAACAATTTAATTGAGGTTCAACAAATAAAAAACAGAAGCAATATGGATAAACAAATGATAAAGCTTGGCTTATTGAATATCAGATCCCTTTCTACGAAAACACTTTTTGTAAATAATATGATCACTGATCATAATATAGATGTACTCTGTTTGACAGAAACCTGGCTAAAACCTGATGATTACATTATTTTAAATGAGTCCACCCCCCAAGATTACTGTTATAAACATGAGCCGCGTCTAAAAGGCAAAGGGGGAGGTGTTGCTTCAATTTATAACAACGTTTTCAGGATTTCTCAGAGGGCAGGCTACAAGTATAACTCGTTTGAAGTAATGGTACTTCATATAACATTATCCAAAGAAACAAATGTTAATGATAAATCCCCTGTTATGTTTGTACTGGCTACTGTATACAGGCCACCAGGGCACCATACAGACTTTATTAAAGAGTTTGGTGATTTTACATCTGAGTTAGTTCTGGCTGCAGATAAAGTTTTAATAGTTGGTGATTTTAATATCCATGTTGATAATGAAAACGATGCATTGGGATCAGCATTTATAGACATTCTGAACTCTATTGGTGTTAGACAATACGTTTCAGGACCTACTCATTGTCGAAATCATACTCTAGATTTAATACTGTCACATGGAATTGATGTTGATGGTGTTGAAATTATTCAGCCAAGTGATGATATCTCAGATCATTATTTAGTTCTTTGCAAAATTCATATAGCCAAAATTGTAAATTCTACTTCTTGTTACAAGTATGGAAGAACCATCACTTCTAACACAAAAGACTGCTTTTTAAGTTATCTTCCTGATGTATCCAAATTCCTTAGCATATCCAAAACCTCAGAACAACTTGATGATGTAACAGAAACTATGGACTCTCTCTTTTCTAGCACTTTAAATAAAGTTGCTCCTTTACGCTTAAGGAAGGTTAAGGAAAACAGTTTGACACCATGGTATAATGAGCATACTCGCACCCTAAAGAGAGCAGCCCGAAAAATGGAGCGCAGCTGGAGGAAAACAAAACTAGAGGTATTTCGTATTGCTTGGCGGGAAAGTAACATATCCTACAGAAAAGCATTAAAAACTGCTAGATCCAACTACTTTTCTTCTCTTTTAGAAGAAAACAAACATAACCCCAGGTATTTATTCAATACAGTGGCTAAATTAACGAAAAATAAAGCATTAACAAGTGTTGACATTTCCCAACACCACAGCAGTAATGAGTTTATGAACTACTTTACTTCTAAAATCGATACTATTAGAGATAAAATTGCAATTATTCAGCCGTCAGCTACAGTATCACATCAGACAGTGCACTATAGACCCCCTGAGGAACAGTTCCACTCATTCTCTACCATAGGAGAGGAAGAATTGTATAAACTTGTTAAATCATCTAAACCAACAACATGTATGTTAGACCCTATACCATCTAAGCTCCTGAAAGAGGTGCTTCCAGAAGTCATAGATCCTCTTCTGACTATTATTAATTCCTCATTGTCATTAGGACATGTCCCCAAAACCTTCAAACTGGCTGTTATTAAGCCTCTCATCAAAAAACCACAACTTGACCCCAAAGAACTAGTTAATTATAGACCAATCTCGAATCTCCCTTTTCTGTCCAAGATACTAGAAAAGGTGGTATCCACACAATTATATTCCTTCTTAGAGAAAAATGGTATATGTGAGGATTTCCAGTCAGGATTTAGACCGTATCATAGTACTGAGACTGCTCTTCTTAGAGTTACAAATGATCTGCTCTTATCATCTGATCGTGGGTGTATCTCTCTATTAGTTTTATTGGATCTTAGTGCTGCGTTTGACACAATTGACCACAACATTCTTTTGCATAGACTTGAATACTTTGTTGGCATCAGTGGAAGTGCATTAGCATGGTTTAAATCGTACTTATATGACCGCCATCAGTTCGTAGCAGTGAATGAAGATGTATCCTATCGATCACAAGTGCAGTATGGAGTACCTCAAGGCTCAGTACTAGGGCCGCTACTCTTCACGCTTTATATGTTACCCTTGGGAGATATCATCAGGAAACATGGTGTTAGCTTTCACTGTTATGCTGATGATACTCAGCTCTATATTTCTTCGCAGCCCGGTGAAACACACCAATTTGAAAAACTAATGGATTGCATAGTCGATATAAAAAACTGGATGACGAGTAATTTCGTACTGCTAAATTCTGAAAAAACAGAGGTGTTAATTATAGGACCTAAAAACTCTGCTTGTAATAACCTAGAACACTGTCTAAGACTTGATGGTTGCTCTGTCAATTCTTCGTCATCAGTTAGGAACCTAGGTGTGCTACTTGATCGCAATCTTTCCTTAGAAAGCCACGTTTCTAGCATTTGTAAAACTGTATTTTTCCATCTCAAAAATATATCTAAATTACGGCCTATGCTCTCAATGTCAAATGCAGAAACGTTAATCCATGCATTTATGACCTCAAGGTTAGATTATTGTAATGCTTTATTGGGTGGTTGTTCTGCACGCTTAGTAAACAAACTACAGCTAGTCCAAAATGCAGCAGCAAGAGTTCTTACTAGAACCAGGAAGTATGACCATATTAGCCCGGTCCTGTCAACACTGCACTGGCTCCCTATCAAGCATCGCATAGATTTTAAAATATTGCTTATTACTTATAAAGCCCTGAATGGTTTAGCACCTCAGTATTTGAATTAGCTCCTTTTACATTATAATCCTCTACGTCCGCTACGTTCTCAAAACTCAGGCAATTTGATAATACCTAGAATATCAAAATCAACTGCAGGCGGCAGATCCTTTTCCTATTTGGCGCCTAAACTCTGGAATAACCTACCTAACATTGTTCGGGAGGCAGACACACTCTTGCAGTTTAAATCTAGATTAAAGACCCATCTCTTTAACCTGGCATACACATAACATACTAATATGCTTTTATTATCCAAATCCGTTAAAGGATTTTTAGGCTGCATTAATTAGGTAAACCGGAACCGGAAACACTTCCCATAACAACCTATGTACTTGCTACATCATTAGATGAATGGCATCTACGCTAATATTTGTCTGTTTCTCTCTTGTTCCGAGGTCACCGTGGCCACCAGATCCAGTCTGTGTCCAGATCAGAGGGTCACTGCAGTCACCCGGATCCAGTACGTATCCAGACCAGATGGTGGATCATCACCTAGAAAGGACCTCTACATCCCTGAAAGACAGCGGAGACCAGGACAACTAGAGCCCCAGATACGGATCCCCTGTAAAGACCTTGTCTCAGAGGAGCACCAGGACAAGACCACAGGAAACAGATGATTCTTCTGCACAATCTGACTTTGCTGCAGCCTGGAATTGAACTGCTGGTTTCGTCTGGTCAGAGGACAACTGAGCCTGGTTTCTCCCAAGGTTTTTTTCTCCATTCTGTCACCGATGGAGTTTCGGTTCCTTGCCGCTGTCGCCTCTGGCTTGCTTAGTTGGGGACACTTCATCTACAGTGATATCGTTGACTTGATTGCAAATAAATGCACAGACACTATTTAACTGAACAGAGATGACATAACTGAATCCAATGATGAACTGCCTTTAACTATCATTTTTGCATTATTGACACTGTTGTCCTAATGAATGTTGTTCAGTTGCTTTGACGCAATGTATTTTGTTTAAAGCGCTATATAAATAAAGGTGACATTGACATGAAAAGGAAACTTTACTGCCACTGAGAATGAACTAATGTGAGCTTTTAATAAATCTAACAGGCTTGTTGATATTCCAGATGTATGCAGAATGCCAATTATTTTAGCCACAAAATATAGAGTGCTTGTTATTGTTCTATATGCACAATGATGTTACAATATATATTTCCTGTGCATATCTTGTAATTCATTGCAAGAGGGAAGCCATGGTCATTTATACTCTAAATACACTGCTTGTGCAAGTCAAGAGGAATAGAAAATTCAGAAAAGAGATGTAGATCTTGTTCCTAGTAGCACAGGAAATCAGAGAGACCGCTTACAAGAAAATAGCCTACTTTTCATAATGCAAGGGTTTTGCACAAAGCAAGTTCATTGCAACACATTGTCACATTGGCTGCTACTGTAAGGGAACACAGAGCGTGGATTGAGGAGACCAGGAGTATATCAATAAGGAATTTATTCACATCAAGGGGAATCACATGAAGCACGAGGAGTAGACAAACAATATTTGACAAAAGGAATTGGGAACTGAACACTCTTTAAATACACAGACAAATGGGACTACAGACTAGACACACCTGGGATCAATGGAACAATATAGGAAACACCTGGAATTAAATCAGTCAACACAATGGGGACAGGAACACATTTGTAAAACACGGGACAGAGTCTGACATAATGCCCCCCTCCATAATGCCTACCATCCAAGGAGGAAGGGGTAGGGCACTCTGGAGGTCCCCAGGTTACCCATTCGGGGTGCCATGGCGGATCTAGGGACCTGGGAGGCCATGGCAGAGAAGCCTCTGAGGCCATGGCCCCAGCCCCCACCTTAGCTTCTGTGGTTGGATCCCTAGTAACCCCCCCCCCATAGAATACTTGGGGAAATTTACTGGGCTGTTATCGGGGCCTGGAGCCCTCCCTAGGCTTAACGGGGAATCAGGAGCTCTTCCTGAGCATGATGGTGGACCAGGAGCCCTCCCGTGACCTAACTCGAGAACAGGAGCCCATCCTGGGCTTAGCTCTGGGGCCTGAGCCGACACCCTTCTCCTCAACCCTAGTTTCCTCTTCTGGATCAGGAGGAAAAGGCATGATCTTTGCCAACACTGGAGCAAACTCTGGGGCCTGGGCCGACACTGGAGCAAACTCTGGGGCTGGAGCCGACACTTGAGGGCACTCTGGAAGGCACTTTCGAGGAGAAGGCACTGGATTGAGCTTTGGGGCTGGCAGGCTTGCCACATTAACATCCTTATGGACAGCTAGCTGACATGACTTGGGAACTGCCGGCAGATGGTTCCGAATCAGGATCATAGACTCTCCAGACACCAGATGACTGTCTCCTTCCAGTCGAGGATGGTGGTGTCTGGGAGCTCCGTGGGTTGATGGAACATCATACCGATCTGGAACAGCGTCGCAAGGGTTTTCCCCTCAAGAGAGCGGTCAAGGGCAAGCGGCACAAACGCCCTCACTAATACACAAATGGGGTCTGGGCTGGCTTGAGCCACTGTGATGAACAAGGATTGTTCCTCCATTTGGGTATGTGGAGGAACACATGGAACAATGGGGAAAACAAAACACTTGAAAAAAACGAGAGAAAAAGACGGGGAGAAAAAGGCACCGCTAACTGTTTGGGGTCGGTATTCTGTCACAGGCTGCTGCTACTATGAGGGAGCACGGAACCAGGAGTACATCAATAAGGAATTTATTTACATCACGGGGAATCACATGTAACATGAGGAGTAGACATAAACAATACCTGACAAAGGAATTGGGAACCGAACACTCTTTAAATACACAGACAAATGGGACTACAGACTAGACACATGCACCTGGAATCAATGGAACAACATAGGAAACACCTGGAATTAAATCAATCAACACAATGGGCTCAGGTAACACACACAAAACATGGGAAAGAGTCTGAGACACGCTGCCAATAAATATTCTTGTCAAGTGTGGAATCCTTGTGGATTGACAGCACTGTGTAATGATAATGTTATTTTGCTGAGGACATTTTCTCCAAACAGCTTCACTGTCTTTCACAATCTCTTAAAGGCCAATTTATACTTCTGCGTCGGGTGCGCATAGAAGGTACGGCGTAGCATACGCATTAACGTGTACCATACGTCGTACCCTTCGCCGTACCCTGACGCGCACCTCCTCAAAAATGTAACTACGCGTCGCGGCGACGCGGACCGCAAGATCTGTGATTGGTCTGCTTGGTAGCATCGCATTTCCGGCTACGCATTTCCGGCGTGTTCTTCTGCACCGCCCGCCATTTTTAAATTCAGAAGTTCAGGTGAAAGTTCAGTGAAGAAAATGGAAATGGACCAAGTGACCGAGCGATTAGTTGAAGAAGTGCGGAAATACAGCCATCTGTATGACTCGTCTTCTGCAGAATACAAAGACTGCCAGATGGCAGCGAATTCGTGGAGAGAGATTTCCTCCAACGTCGGTTTGGATGTAGCGGATTGTATGAAGAGATGGAAGAACTGTCGAGACAAGTACGTTCGCCTCCGTAAAAAGCTCGCCACAAGGAGCGGGGATCCAGGAGGGAAAAAAGTCCCAGCGTTTTATTTATTCCTGTCTTGGCTGGCACCTCATGTGAAACACCGGCTTACGGAGTCAAACTTTGACGATAAGGTAAATAATGCACGTCCTTTATGAACCTCTGTTGTTTTTAGGTTAGCTAACTTAACTAGCAATGCTACCACGCCGTAACGTTATTGATTAGTGCAAAAATAATATACCTGGGAAACAAAAAGCATGTGTAATGGGTTTTAATTATATTGTATTTATATTATATGTAATAGATTGTAATTATATTGGGCTTGCAGATAATACAAACGCAACAACGTAGCATTTGCAATGTAGAAATATGCAGTATTCATAGCTCTGTTTATCTGTGAATTAACACTGGATGCATCAGCTTTTATATATAAAAGACTAACTTACACTATTTGCTATTTCTTTCATAATCGCAGGATGGGAGCGATTCAAGCTCAAACTCCAATGGTTCGGCTGTTGTGAGACCTTCAGCCAATAACGACCAACTAGCATGTCCACCGTCCCCCCAGCCATCTCTTCAGTCCCCCCAGCCATCTCTTCAGTCCCCCCAGATATCTCTTCAGTCCCCCCAGACATCTCTTCAGCCCCCCCAGACATCACTTCAGTCCCCCCAGACATCGCTTCAGTCTCCCCAGACATCGCTTCAGTCCCCCCAGACATCTCTTCAGTCCCCCAGTCCAAGGATGGCACAGAAAAGGAAGAGGAAGGAACAAGAGGACTGGGTCCAAATGCAAGTTGCTCGGTTGGAGGCTCAGTTGGAGGAACGGCGGGTCGAGCTGCAACAGAGACTGAGTCATGGAAATGACGAGAGCGACCGGTTTGGGCACACTGTTGCCGACATGCTGCGAAGGGTGCCGGAGGAGCACAGGGCGCAGGCAATGTTTGATGTGTCCAAGGTCCTGTTTGAGTGGCAGCAGAAAAAATAAACAATTGTGCCTACTTCTACAACATTGCACCTTTTAATTCTGTGCACTATCTTTATATAGTTTGCACTTTTGCATCTTTTAGTAAGTTGTCTGTTAGCACATTTGTGTATATAGTTTGCACTTTTGCATTTATTCATATTTTGCTTGTTTGCACTTATTTGTGCAGGTTTTATTGTTTGCACATTTTTGTAAATAGTATGCACTTTAGCATTTTGTTTTTTAATAATTTTGTCTGTTTGCACCTATTTGTGCAGGTTATACTATATAGTTTGTAGCTTTTGTGTACAGTTTTCTCGTGCATTTTTATTGTTAATAGTGTATCATTGCACCTTAATACTTTGTACTTGTACATAGTATGCCCGTTTGTGTATATAGTTTGCATACAAAAAATTGCCTGTTCCTGCTGTTTGCACATTGTTTTGTGCAGGTTACTGCAAATAAAGATTAATGTATAGTTTACCCATTTGTGTGTGTTTGCTCTTTAGCATCTATTTCTACAATTCTAGACCATTGCACCTTTATACATTGCACTTTTACATATTTTAACCTATTTGTATATATAGTTTGAAACCAATTATGTCATTTCCTGCTGTATGCATATTGTATGGTTCAGGTTACAGCAAATTAAGATCAATAACAGTATTTATTTGTGTATAGTTTGCTCTTTTGCATCTATATTTAATATAAACAATTCTAGACCATTGCACCTTTACATGTTACATTATTTTATACATAGTTTGCACATTGTATTGTGCAGGTTACTGTAATTAAAGAAGAAACAACGTGAACAGTTAAAACTGGTCTTTATTTACATGGTTGCATGTCATTTATTGGTGTATATATTTTACACCAGTACAATTTACTGACCAAGTTGACCACGACACACTATGTTGTTCTGCCATGGCACAATTCCGTGGGGTGACTGAAAGAAGGCCGTCAGGTCATTCCGTACACCAACTGCAGCTCTGGTGGAGCGGGCCCTTGAAAGGTGACGTGGATCTAGTGGTTCCAAAAGATTTGTGTCCCCTGACACCACTCTGCGCCACTCCCCGAGCTGAGGTGACCCTGTAGTGTCAGTGTCTGTGAAATTAGCAGGGATGTATCTGCTAACAGGTGTGCTGACCTCATCTGTGTAGGCCAGGAAGTTGTGTAAAACAGAACAAGCTTTCACAATATCAACTGCTTTGTCTGGCAGACATTCTAGAGGTCGTCCAAGGATTCGCCACCTTGCAACCAAAATGCCAAATGCATTCTCAATCACGCGTCTGGCTCTGGAGTGACGGTAATTGTAGGTCTGCTTATCCATTGGTAGGTTCATCCCTATGTAGAAAAATAAAACAGTATTAATTGATAGGCAATCATTGAGTGTCAATGTAGCTGTGATCAGGAATGAATAAATATATATATAAAATTCAGGTTGATTGGGACACTTTTTCCAAGTTATCTCAATGGCAAAAAGTGTCCCACTCAACCTGAATTCACCACCATATATACACATACATGAAGTACTATTACATTAAATAAATCTTGTCTGTGACATACCTGGAAAGGGACGCATGAGGTTGTTGTGTAGGGGAAATGCAGCATCACCAATGATCACATGTGGGATTTTGACTCCTGTTCCAGGCAGATTGGCTGGTGGGGGCAGGTTCAGTTTGTGTTCAAGAAGCCTAGAACCAAATCGGCTCTCCTTGAAGACACCACCGTCACTTTCCCGTCCGTATCCCCCCACATCCACCATGGTGAAGCGATATCTGGCGTCACAGGTAGCCATCAGAACAATGGAGTGTGCACCCTTGTAGTTGTAGTAGTCGCTACCTGCGTGCGGTGGTGCTTTTATGTTGACATGCTTTCCGTCTACGCTGCCAACACAGTTCGGAAAGTTCCACAGTCGCCAAAAATCGGCAGCAATAGTTTCCCATTGGGCGACTGAAGGGCAGGGAAGAAACTCTGGCTGCAGTGCTTTCCACAAAGCTTTACATACCTCGGCGACTAAGGAAGACACTGTGCTGGACGACAGTTTGTAGCTAGCTGCTACAGCCTGTTGGCTTCCACCTGAAGCTAAAACTCGAAGGGTGATTGCCAGTCTCTGCGTAATGTCTACAGGCATACTGTGCGTACACTGATGTACGATAAATGGCTGCACACGACGAACTAAATCGTCGAATCTACCTGCAGACATTCGGAAATATCTGAAGTGCATTTCCTCGTCCATGTCTCTCAGTGGCCGGACAAGCACAGAAAATTCACCCTCCTTCTGCCTCATCAGGTTCACGGGTCGCACGTACCATCTCCTCCGACGCCTTCTCTCGTTTCTGCCTTTTAATTTGAGTAATTTCACTAAAATTAACTGTTTTTCAACCTCAATAAGCTCCAACTACAACATGATCCGCTCTCTTTCAGTCACCATTGCTTGTTGTAGTAGCCTAAACTCAAAACACCCGCGAGGAATCTAAACACAGTGGAACATTAAAACCCGCCCCCGCCACCTAGCGTTTCGGCGGTGCAACTGCAGAGCAACGCAGTCATAATGCAGAAGTATAAATGCTCACGACGGCGTCACCTACGTGCGTAGCCTACGACGTACACTACGGCGTACCCTCGACGCAGAAGTATAAATTGGCCTTAATGATGCCACTTAAAGGCAATTATACACAAGCAATGATGCAGAGGACCAAGCACTGCAGCATTCATAGCACAGACTTTAAAATCCTCAAGCTCCTCCTCAGAAATAATAACACAACATTATCTTTTTCAGGTGGGCTATTTGTATGTTATCTGCTGAAGCATTCCAGTCTATGTCAAGTGGGCTAATTCGTTCAGTATCCCTTTTTGCAGTTTGTATTTCATCGTGCCAATATGTAGCAATAAGTGAATGTATTTTTGTGCATAGTGATTAGTCGTTAAATCATTAAACTAGAAAGAGTCAAACACAATTAATCGTATTATTCTTTATTAAAATTTGCGTTTACAAGTCTACCAAAACCAGAAAATGTTTAAGACATTACAAGCATTTTCCTCACAAATGACAATGAGGCATATATTATTTATCCTATTATATATTTAACTTCTGCAAATGGTTCAGTGCATGATTTAACCAAATTAATCTTTATCATGAAAAACTTCAGATCTTTTTGCAAACCGATTAAAGTTGAAGTGAATTTTTTGTGAATCTGTTACTAATAGTTCTGATGACAGAAAGTTCTGTGTTTGCTGTGTAGCTTCTTGTTGTGAATGAGACTGACTTACATGCCCCTTCTTCCGTTGTATGAACTAAATTTCGCTTGTTGTCACTCCGAATCTCCTTCAGATTCAAAACAACGAGTCATTATGTGAAGTGACTGTGTGTTTTTTTTTTTTAACCAATAAAACTCTGCTGTCATGGCCCACACTCACAATTGGTTTATGCTCTACATCAGTCTTTGAAAGCTAGAGAGAATTATTTGTTCACTTGAAAGATTCATTACATTTAACAAAATTATTATTTCATGAAAAAAAGAGAAAAAACTAAGAAAAAAAAGTTTGAAACTTCCAGTTCTGGTATTGAAGTTGGCAGAGTTGTCCTGTCTCTCTCCTTTAATCAACCACAACTGTTTTATTCACTTAATCACAGTGTTCAATAAAAGATTCATCAAAAATACTGATTCTTTCTGTATAAATGACCACATATAGGCTGTAACTTTTTGCTGACATGATCTTATGAGTTTGACACCTCCAATTACTGATTCTGAAGTTAGTAAGGCCCAGTTCAGTCATCTTGACTCTCACCTTTAATCAACCATTGATTACCGTTGTTTTATTCACTTTATTACAGTGTTCATTAAGAAACCCTGGCTAATCCACCTTTGCCTTGCCTTAATTCAACTTTCTCATTTATTTCCAATCAGTTGCCTGTCTCAGAGCTGTCTTGCATTTAGTTAAATTTGAGCTAGCGGCATCCCTCACTGAGACTCATGGCCAGAGTCTATTAGAGCTTGACCTCCCTGTATCACTGTGGATTTTAATTACATCCACACACATGCACACACACCCACTCCGGCTGTCCCTCATATGAAGTTATAAAATGTCCGGTCACTCAGAATGGTAAACATCCAAAGATCTATGAAATGGAGGTCACCTTCATTTTAGAAGACTTTTGTAATCTTTTTCACTCAGGTCTGAGCTGTCTGTCAGCCCCCTGCATTCAGACTGGGGATGATTTCTTTGACTTTAATCTGTCCTGGGAAATTGCACATTGCATTGCCTTGATGGAACTGCTATTTTCACATGTTCTCTATCTCCCATACAGATTTGTGCATGTACACACACACTCACACACACACTTAGACAAACAAACGAGAGCTGCATAGGCTGTGTGTCTCACAGTAACTGAAGAGCGAGTAAACTGAGCTGGAGAAACAAGATTGTTACTCTACGTTTGTGTCCATGACCTTCTATTTCTCTTCTGCCCTCATCAGCTTCAGTTCAGAGCCACTCGCTGCCTCACTGTTGTGTAGAGCAATCTCACAGAGAGAAGGGTGAGAAGACGAAAAACTGACCTTTGATCCGGGACAGAATTCAATTTGAGTAAAAGACCTTGGTGGCATCAGCTTTCTATGGGATCTCTCCACTGCCAGATATATAAATAGGCCAAAGTGATGGATGCCTGGGAGATTTTTTTGGTGAGCAGGTATTTTTAAGATGACAGACAAGGGTAGCTGACACATGCGGTCATAGCTGAAGCAGGATTGATGTGTCAGGAGGCCAAATGCTTAAGGGATAGTCCACCAAAAATGAAGATTCTGTCATCATTAACTCACCCTCATGTCAGTCCAAACCTGATTGACTTTCTGGAACACAAATGGAGAAATGTCTCAATTTTAAAGCCATGGAACATAACTTTGTTTGCTGCCATTCTCTGTTCACTGAAAATCACTGTCCTGTCTTTCATTGGCATATTTACAAGAACTCATAATATAAGTAGTGAAGTCCTGTTCAATGTTAAAGTTTTCAATGTAAAACTAAAATTGGTAAAAAATAAATAAATAAATAAAATAAAATTATAATAATAATAATAATTTTCAGTAATTGAAATTAAGCTGAAATAACATAAAACATAAATATGAGATGAAAACTTTAGAATTTTTAAAACTGAAAATTAAAACTGAAATTAATATAACAAAAAAATAGGCAGGAATTGTTGGTGGGGCGAGTGAATAACCAGACCTGTCTTCCACCCTTAAAACCATGACTTAGGTGAGACCCTAATCAATTCTCCGAAGCTGTCGTATGACTTTTCTAAGACTTGGAATATAGCGCATAAGTCATCTTGACCAATTTGATGATACTTTATTAATGGTGCCTCACGTCATTTTTGAAGCTTGAAAGCTAGTTCTTATTTATTGTCACTAACAGACATGTACAGTCTTTATATTGTGTTCCACAGAAGACACGAGAGTTTACATTTTTGGATGAACTATCCCTTTAATTCTTCTTTGCTTCTGGAGAGTATAATACATTAACTGTGGTTATTTAGAGACTAATTAGGTTTACCAGAAGAAGGCAATGTTTCACAATATCTCTGATCTTTTCTTTAACGACTAAAACAGCAATTTAGGTCTTGAAGTTAATTATATGTTAGAATGGTACTTATAAAGGTTATTAGTGTGTGCTAAATGACTGGAAAAGTTAAGAGTTCCTGGAGTAACACAGTAAAATGCCACAGTGGATTTCAGTTTTTGAATGTGTTGGTTTAGGTTTAATGAGAGTATGTTTAAAAATATGATATTGCGCTATAAGTTCAAATAGTTAAAGAGGCTTTCTCATTAGGTCTCTTGTCTTGTCCTTTCTAAACACTTTATAAAGAAGACCCTGAAGAAGGCATTCTTTGCCAAAATGTGTAGGTTTACAGTCTATTTTATATATAACGTTCTTAAACATTTCTTCACTGAATGTGAGACCAAAAAGTCAAAGATCCCCTTCAAATACAGTATGTATTATACAGAACTTCTGAACATACCAGACTTATGTTTGGAACTGTTAAAAAAGTTTTACCAAATGAGTAAAGACATTCTCTATAACAGTTTGTGAACATCTTCCAAATTTTAGACTTCCAGGCCTCATTCGCATCCTGAATCATCATTCAGCAAACCCTCCTCCGGTCTTCCCCCACAGGGTGATGAAGCTGAGATGTACCGTTCAGTGATGGCGCATTTAATCAGCACTCCAAAATGTATGATCGTAAGAGACACGGCTCCACGCCACACGTCTCCGCACACCGCTATTACAAGTACGGAATAACCATGCGTGATCACACAATCAATCCACCAGCAGCTTTTAATTTAGCATCTCAAACCCTCAGCACATGTTTTGTCACAGACTGCCAAGCAGTAAAATTGATATTAAGAATATTGACTGTTGTACATGACACTCTATTAATAATGGCAGGGGTGAATAGGTATGAGCAATATATAGGCCTTGCTTCATCTGATTAGGAGGGGAAAGGTATGATGGGATAGGTGTTCCTCTGGAGGTTGATGGATTGTGGTGTGCTTTTCATGCTCTGATGTAATTGACTTCAAGAGATTGGTATATATGCAATTTATTTTTGTAGAACAATAACACATTGATCAATTGATTCTGAATTTGATAATACATGAGGTAACATTTTAAAGCACATAAATCTTTTAGAAGCACTCTCTGGGTACACTGTAAAAATGAAAAGATACATGACACCATTTGGGGTTCCTCAGATCACAACCACAATGAAAGAACCTTCTGGAGAATTTCTAGTTACCATTACAAAAAGGGCAGTTCTCTAAAGAACTTACAAAAGGGTTCCTGAAAGAAAGACTGTTATTGGTTCTTCAATGAATTATGCAATAACATAATGTCCTAACCAGGTGAGCCTCTATATGATTCTTGCTTGTCTGTCCACACAAAATGCACAAATGAGAAGCATTCACATTGCATCACATAGTACAACTGACCATAAAGGTTCTTACAGTTTGCGTACTCTCTCACACTCATAAATGTGCTGCTGTTGAAGAGTGTAACATACTTACAATGCTGCATTTTACGGTATACTTTATATAATTTTCCCTGTGTAACTTGAGGATTTGCTTGTAGATTTCTCATATAACATCCAATAATATCCTAATCTTCATACCCTGACTCTCCATGTACCCTTTTGATAATAAATATACATGAGGAATGAGTCAGGGTAACAGATATAGTGTATAGTGCAAGCAAGCATTTTTTTATAACCCATTTGTTTAAATTATATTAAGCCTTAAGTTGTGCATAATTAAGGGAGTGGACACTTGAGTGACAGGTGGATTGCCGTCACTGTCTCTACTGTCGAATTAGGTGGGCGTGGTTTCATCAACCAGGCACCTCAGCTCCACCCATGTCCAGCCTCTTTGCCTATTTTTGATTATCTGGGAGTGACGCACGGTGACGTGCTGCCAAGATGGAGACGGCCGGCTCCGCCCACTTTGGGCTACAAAAATGCTCTTCAGAAACCTAGGGTAAAGTCATGGACACTACATCCATTGTTTCATACAGTCTATGGTATAGTCCCACTTGTCACAGTCGCAGCTGTGTATGATAAAGTGCATTAGTGCATGCCTACTTTTTCAGCAACACTAGAAAGTAGATTTAAAAAAAGAAAACTATCAGGATTTTAAAAAAAGTGATTAATGTGAATGCATGGGTGAAAATAAGCTTGTCATAATTTCTTGATTTATGGATTTTTCTGAAGAATCATGGGTAATGCCGTTTTTTACAGAGAATTCCACTGTTAAACAGGACTATTTAAAAAATAAGCTAAATTAATGCTGATGGCTTTAACAAATGTATATACCATCTATTAACAACCTTGTAGCTCACTTTAGTCTGCTTTAATGGTTACGAAATAAAAAATCAATACTCTTATAAAGAAAATGAATAGGAATTTTACTTCAGGAACCTGACTATTGGATTCTATAAAATACCCAAGTGGGGCCTGAGCTTAAAATTGTTTTTAATTCACTGGAAGCTGGCAAAAAAAAAAAATTCCAAGCAGGATTCTCTCCTCACAGGTAACCACAGTCTGAAAGAATCTCTGCCCTCCATAAACTAGAAAGCTCTTCACCCTTAGGTCAGAGATGACGCTGGAAAGGGGGGAAAAGAGCAATGAAACATTAATATTTTGTAAGAAATGTTTTATTTGAGTACTAGGGAGGTGAAAAATATTTACCCATTGGGAATGATGTTATGACCCTGGCAGAGGCCATGTGATGGTTTGTTTATTTTGTTCCAGGGAGCTATTACGAGAGGTGACTATGTGGGACTGAGTGAGAGAGCAGGACTGAATAGCATTCTTGTAATACTCTGCTTTGAAAACAAAGTCAGCTACTATTTTGTCCTTTTTTTAAGTACTGACATGACACAGCATTTTATATATGCTTGGTAATCATATTTGCCAGGTGCGTATTGATGCTAATGATCCTAATAACTATTAAGGAGCTGTTGTTGATTGTTCATTTAAATTGCAGACGTGTTTCACAAATGGATGTGGATAACGATGGCAAGATCCTTTTGTTTCAATTAAGATGGATTTGGATCCTTACTGCACACAAACACCTATAATTTGTCAGGACTCTGTCAGCTGTTATTGTTCTTCCTCACAGCTCATTCAAAGTGGATTAAAACATCTAAGGAGGTAATCACACCTTCTAACACAAAACAGAAAGCCTATATGCCCGACGACTCTCAGCGAAGTGTAACCAATAACTATTCAATTTGCAAAATGCAGCTGAGCTTGAAATTAATACAAATCTCTTTTATTTGAAAAACGAAGGCTATGAATTGCCAGCAGCACTTCCAGGTGTTCTTACTGTAAACCAATTAGACCCCTTACATTGAGTAGCTCAGTTTTGGCTGTGATTGATGTCTGACCTCTTGGGATCCTTGAAAATCACTCGCTGTGCATTCTGCTGCAGCCCCCCATGGGATCCTGATGAATGGCGACCCAAACAAATGAAAATGTTTATCGTCCGTTTATCAAATTAACCACTCTATTGCACAGTTAATTGTTTATTAAAGGACATAAGATGGAATCACATAATGAACCTGGAACTGGTCTTAAGCTTTTTTCTAATTAGAAACTGCACTGACTCATGTCATCTGAATGATGTCACTCCTATGAAACTGAAGCTACAAGAACTTGTATTTATTAATTTTTTTTTTTCATATTTGAAGTTGGACATCAAGCCAGTCTTTTCCTGGTTTATGGTCCGCTTTCTGTTAACCAGAAAAGCCACAGCACCCCCTACAGTTCAACGCTTTTCAGGGCCATCATTAAATGCTCATATTTGATGGAAATAAAATCCCTATACTAGATCAGAATGGATCATTTTTATATTTAAATTATATTGTAAAAAAAAAAAAATTCTCATTCCCTCAAAATTAGGTAACAGAATCCCAAATACTACGGTATAAGTGCTACATTTTGATACTTTAAACATGAATATTATATTATGTATAAAGAAACCCTGCAGGCAGGAATGATACAATGGCTACATCCCAAAAATGCTACATATGCAGAAAGAAACTCCGACTCCAGTGTTTGCATAACATCCTACTCAAGTCATTTGTGGTTAGTTTGAAGACAGTATAGTGTATCCTTTGCTGCCTGAGATATGCCACAATCCTGTGTAAGCAGTAGAATAATAATAGAAAAAAGCTGTGCCTGGTGAAGTTGTTTATGAAGTAAATTAATAATAAATATAAATTTTTATTAGAATGGTCACACTTCATATTAAGGTCCAATTCTCACTTTTAACAAACCATTAACTATGACTTTTGCCTCAATAAACTCCTAATTTGCAGCTTATTAATAGTTAATAAGGTAGTTGTTAAGTTGTTAAGGTATTGGGTAGGGGATGTAGAATATGGTCACGCAGAAAATGTGCTTCATAAGTACTAATAAACAGCCAACATGTTAATAATAGGCATTCTAATAAGCAACTAGTTAATATCGAGAATTGGTCCCTATGCTAGAGTGTTACCATTAGAATTTCATTTCTACTGAGAAATAAGTGTTGTAATCATCAAATATTTGCTTGGTTATGTCTAACCGATCTAATACTAGCACTGACGAACTAATACTAGCACTTTCTATTCTGTTCTATTCTATTCCATTCCATTCTATTAAAAAAAATTAACCCTATGTGTACTGTGCTTGACTTACTGAGACTTGTCACAGCACTTGTATGCTATTGCTCTCTTTCGTTTGATTGCTTCAATTGTTCACCTCATTTGAAAGTTGCTTTGGATTAAAATATCTGCTAGAAAATTACATTTAAATGTTAAATGTGAATGTCTAAAGCTCACTTGAATTTGGTTTGGATTTTTACAGTGCCTTTGATGTTTTCCTAGAATTTGCCTTCATATGTAAATTCTGATTAATAATTAACTGACTGGGCAGTGAGATAGAAAAGCAGTATAAAAATTACTAAAACTTTTCATTTTAGTAATGATCAGAAATTTGTCAAAAAAAAATTCTAAAACACATACAAATTAACCTCGGCTAGAGTTTCCTGATTATAATCTGACATACCATTTGCAGTGAAATGGTAGTTTACCATCTTAGTTGATGCAAAGCAAACATGCATACTCTATCAGAAAAACACAAAAACATGCAAAAATTGTACATTCAAGGAGTTTGGTGACATTTTGTGAACAAAAAATTGTTTGACTTTAATGTACGATGTATAAAGCACAGCTCACAAGGAAGTTACTTGCATAGCAAGCACCATTCTGTTGTTCAGCGTCGAAAATCTTTATGAGTATGACCAACTTAAACCCTTGTGAAATCTGCATGGCGAATTATTTTGCACAAAATTCCTAATTGTGTGGATTCCCATTCAGATGGATGGATTAAATGTAAACAGTAAATGTGAACTGACCTTTAGGACTACAACAGCTTGTCACTGGGATGGTAAGGGGGTTCATATAGTACCTTACTACTTTTTAGTAACCTATCTTACTGCCTTTCTACTTTAAGGTATGAATATGAACTTTTTAGGAGCATGTAATGTATAAAGCAGTCTCTTTAACAGGATAGTTTTGTGTGAAACCAAACCACCCAAAAATAAAATCTATAATGTCCTTACTAATATAGTGACACCAGCATGTGTGTGTTTAGGTATGTTATGTAAAACACAAATACAGTGAATCTCTTTAGTACACCATACTGTAGATGTCAATAGACTCTCTAATCTATGATTCTCCACAATGAGTTACGAGTCAATGAGGCATCACACACATCAAAACTGGGGCACTATAGTATATTTATGTCCTTTCTCTAATTCTCTACTGTCCTTTTGCTGCCTACTGTTTACCTTCCACTTCATTTATTCATAATCGCACGTCCACGCTATATGATGTCCATAAAATGTTTGGCTGGCTAAAGCTCAACAGGGCAGACCTTCATGCGTGACTTTAATGACTTTTTAATAGGTCTCTCTTTTTTAACGATGCAATACAATAGCTCCAATCATTTTACTGGAATGATGAATGATTGAGAGGAGGTTAACATTAATTTAATTTACAGCACAGGCTTCCCATCTTTAAAAGCCCAAGACTACATCGTAAGAGGCAAAGAAAAAGAGAGCAATGGGGTGCGTTCATTATGTCGGAAAAAGGCTGGGGTGATTTATCATAGCAGCATTATTGTTTTCCCATATCTCTAATTAGACGCTTTTGTCGTGCTAACTGATTTCAGTGCCAAAGGAACAAGACATGGTCAACAAGACAGGCTGCCTTGTTCTACATCATTCATCATTCTCAAAACAGTCACTCGAAACGTCCAAACATGTCCTGACACCCCACATGTTTAATTAGACTTTGAGTCACCTGGAGGGACTGAAATTATTTCCTCCATGGATATATGTAGCTCACTGACAACCAGCATTCATTTCTCATTCATTTCTCAGAGGGTCTGAAGCATATGTGTGTCTTCAAAGACAAACTTTACAGTGTGCTTAAAGCTACATGCCCTAAAACAGAATAAAAAATAAAAAAACGTTTTGTTTTACACTCTAGTAGTTCTGTGGAATAGTGCTCTCCACAGGCTCTTTGAGAAAGCAAACTCATTAAGCCAGAGCTCGGGGAACACTTCACTAGGTTCAACTGGCTGTAGGTTGCATTGTGAGAGTTAAATGTCCTCTTCAAGGGCCTCAAATGCCCTAGTTTGCTGCCCTACACCTGCCATTTTAACTCTTACCTGTAAAACTCTCTCTCCCCCTCTCCCCTCCTTCCTTTCCTCTAGCTACTCTATAAAATTGGTTCCTGCCACACAAGACAGTGAGATTTGTATTGATATTGTAGACATGAAGTCCATTCTCTCTCTCTCATCTGTTCTGTTGGTTCTAGAACTCTGCTCAGGTAAGATCTATCTATCTATATATCTATCTATCTATCCGGCTGGCTGGGTGGACTTGGGCTATTTAGCTACTGGCTGTGTATCTCTCTGGCTGTCTGGCAGTATAATTGAATAAATGACTGCTCTAAGCAAAATAAAAGAGGCAACATTTTTAAGTTACAAAATGCTAACTTAAATTCAAGTATGTCTGGCACTATATACATACATATCTATATCTCTGCCTATCTATACGCAGTCAACACGGCGCCAGAAAGGATATCTGATTCACAGACAAATGACTCTTTCGATGACAAATCGTTTTTTTAAATGACCCCATGAAGTGGTTTGAGTCAGTGAATCGTTCAGCCATTACTGGGTTCACATGGGTACTGTATGATAACATGTACATAGCCTATTTTTCGTTTTGTTGTATAAATGAATAATATATTTTAAAATTAATAATAAATAAACTATTTATATTATTTTATAAATATATATATATATATATATTTTTTTTTTTTTTTTTACAAAATTTGGTCATGCAACATATACCGTTTTTTCTGTAAGGTTGAATTTAATATTGTTTCTTGGAACCATTATTAATTATATATTATTATTATAGGCCTACTAAAACATCCACATAATTTTCAATACAATCCAGTATAATTTCACTGTTTTATATACATAGCCTGTATAGCCATCCAAAAGTCCGATATCACTAAATGCTTGTTTTGCGTTTTTCTAATGGAAACAAGTCATTACACATTTTAAGCTAGCCATACACACATTTAGCCTTGCTAGGCATATATGGCAAATAAATGCAAAAACCTATAAATAAATAATTAAATAAATAATTAAAATCAGAGTTCCGTTTTCTCACCCCTTTATTCGGTTCTAATGATTCTGTAAAGATTTGCTAGAAATGAAAATCAATACTAATAAAATTAAAAATCTGTAGGCTATCAAAAGATATGACATATGGTACAGCAGTATTACAGTAGATGGCCTATTATTTTCGAACAAGGTCTCGAGTTCAAATAGCCCATCGCAGAAATATCGAATCCCCAGGTAAAGCGCAACTGTATGTCAGTAAAGAGTCGGAGCGCATTTTATGTTGTGATTCGTACCTATATGTCGCTAAAATAACGTTCATCCCTTCGGCATTGTTGATTCTATTAGGCGAACACACTTTTTTTTTACCATGAGCGATTACACAGTTATAGCAGCAAAAGTGAAAGAGGATGGCGAAGTGGAGCACAGAGAAAAAAGTTAGCCGCAGTTTATATTCAATGAGAAGTCTGGGTGCACCGCGCGGAACTGTTAGCAAGCGCGATCCCGCGAGAATGACGTAGATAAGAAGTGGAGTGTGTGTGCGCCGGAATGACACTGCACTTAATCTGACATTAATAGCGCCAATAATTGCATCCTTTTGAATTGTGACATGTAGCTTAGCAATTAATGACCCATGAACAACAGAGTCAAGGTTAATTTATAAATTTTTTAAATCGAGAAAAGAACATGTGTATACATAATTTAAATTTACATTTAAATTTTATTTTAATTTATATATATATATATATATATATATATATATATATATATATATATATATATATATATATTGTTGGTGCAACACAACAATCAGCATTACCTATGCATAAACACTTCTATGAGCCATCTGGTAGAATTTTAGTCGAGTCACAGCCTCTCATTTTCCTGCTCCTTGTCCTTTGAGTGGAATGCAGTTCTAGTTAATTTTTCTGTGCCTTGTCTACATGCCCTGTATGTTATGAATTGAATACACAAGTACATTATAGTTTGTACTCTTGTATTACCACGAGCCCTTGTCCTGAAACTGCAAAACCAGAGGTGTCAGAATGATTTGAAAAGTTGGGGTTATTCATGGGAAGGTATTTCCCAAACGTAATTATGATCCAAAAAGCAGAGGGAGATGTAAAAGCAGAGGGAGATGTAATCTGTAATGTTTGTTTTGGGTAGTGAAAAATTTTGTGCATTTTGTATTTTTAGGTATACTGTTTAGGTAAACTGTACCATGCAAATCAAATAAAAAAAATTTGTGAAAGAGAGACTTAAATATGATATTGCACATGGCAAGTTTGAGTTGCAATGTTTTGCAGCACATTTGCTTTGACAGTGATTGATATTGCTCTGTCATGGGTTAATCTAGCCTGTAACGCAGTGCATCTTGGGTTATTGAATCCAGACAAGTTACTTTTTAACAGAGGGTCACCTTGTGCATGTTGACCTCTTCAAAGTTCACCGTCTTCTTTCACATGCTTCGTTGTAACAAGACAGATGGAGATGTAATACAGGTACACGCATGTGTCCATAATATCAACATCAGTGCAACTTTTCTTTTTTGTTTCTCTTGCGATACCTGAAGTCATTCTAATGCTTAACATGCAGCATATCATTCTACATGCAGTAGTTTAATTTTATTTGCATAACAGTTCTTTTGGAAACAAACAACAACAACAAAAAAACTAATGCCAAGCTAAAATGATTTTAAAGAGACAGATTTTGAAGTAGAAAGACTGAAATAGTTTCTTGTAAAATTAATAACTCCGATAATATAGCATTATTTAAAACTTGGAGACAGTAAGGACTTCCTTTCATTTGTGGCGAAAGGAAGAAATACAGTGAAAGTCAATGGGGTCCAAAGAAACAACAACATTGGTCCCCATTAACTTAATCTTCGTGTTTCATGAACAAGCCATACAGTTCTGGAACAACGTGGAAGTGAATAAATGAGGAATTTTCCTTTTTGTGCAAACTAAACTGAAGGGGATGAAAGTGCACAGGTAGACGGTGGGTAATGTGAAAACACTTAAGGTGCCCTTGCATTCAAGCACATGTTCTGCACTCAATCAAACCTGGTGATCAGGAGGGGGACTCAGTTAGATGGCTCACCGATTATCAGGAAAAACATTGTGAATCAAAACAGGGCTTTATATAACAAATGTGTTCGTTAATAACCACCATCATAACTGGTTCTTAAGACCGCTCTGAACCTTGGCTTCAAGTCTCGGATCTGAATACTTTCCAGCAGTGGCCCATGGAACCAATTGTGTCAGGTTGTTCTCTCTGTTCCAGGTGAGTGGTGCTACCAGAGCCAGTTTTCCTGTCATGACACATGTAGAGGTGAGAACAAACACAAACACAAGATAGTTTGCACCTGGACTCTCAGGTTTTTGCATAGTCATCACCAAAGTAAAGTCCTTGTTCACAGTTACTCATATGGTTGAATGTTTACAGTGAGAATAATGTGTTTTCTAATTGTGTCATCCAGGGCCTTCAGAGTGGAAGAATCATTTTCCTGATTGTGGAGGTCAGAGACAATCACCCATCAATATAGTCACAAGCAGAGTGAAGCATGACCCAAAACTGACCCGTTTTATCTTTGAGGGCCACGAGAAATTTTTCAATATGAGTGTGGAAAATCATGGACATTCAGGTAGATTGAACTGAAATTTAAAGTATCTAAAAATGTACATTCTGTCATCATTTAGTTCATTAGACTGTCTTTTCAGAAGGCTCAATTACTTTTGCAATGACTTAATGAACTTTATGTGTTGTGAACATTTCGGTGGAATGAACCTTCAATGGACTTTCCGTCTTGCAGGATTCATTCAAAATATCTTTCATTTGTGTTTCAAAGATAAACAAAAGTCTTATGGGTTTGGAATGACATGAGGTTGATTAATGACAGAATTTTCTTTTTTCATCCCTTTACCTTAAGTTAAAAACATTCCATTCAGTTTAATTCAGTTGCTTTAATACCCAATTTACTTCGAACTCTGTAATCTTTTAAATCTTGTAACAGTTCAGTATAATTACAAGCTCCATGCTTCTTTCTAGCTCACTTCACACTTCCTCAATCTGTGCGTCTCCGTGGTGGAGGTCTGCCAGCCACATACAAGGCCGTCCAGTTCCACCTGCACTGGGGAGAGAACGGCAGCCAGGGCTCAGAGCACTCTGTGGACGGGGAGCGATATCCCATGGAGGTGAGAGTCCATGTCACTATAAAACATATATGGACAATTAAAAGCTAAAAAGCCTATTATTTTCTCCCAGTTACATTATGATGGGTTTTAATGATGCATTTTGTCCCACAGCTCCATATTGTTCACATTAAAGAAAAGTATGGCAGCTTGAGAGAGGCTCTAAATGACTCTAGAGGGGTGGCAGCACTTGCCTTCTTTTTTGAGGTACTGATGACTTTGTGATATTTCAAATATTTTTTGTGAGAAAATTATCTGAACACAAATTTTTATAGTTCATCAAATAGGTGTATTTTATCTAATTGAGATACATTTATAGTTTTTATTAATATATTTTTTAATTCATTTATTATTATTATTATCATTATGTTTTGTTTTCATTATTTTATTTTTATAAGTATGTTTAAATAGTTTTTTATAAATTTTTATTTGAATTATTTTAGTACATCAAGTAAAACTAAATGAAAAGGAGAAATGTTGCCTAGACAATTAGCTAAATTAAACAAGTTTAAAGGTATATATAGGTATATATAGGTATAAAGGTATATATATATATATATATATATATACTGATACCCTTTTAGGTGACTTCTGGGCAAAACAATCAGCTGGACAGAGTCGTAGAGGCTTTAGGAAGAGTCCGATATGAAGGTGAGTCATTATCGAAAATAACATTATTTTGAGGGGACTGAGTTGCTTATTTTGGATTAGTTTATCTATTCAACATGTTTAGCATTCTGCATTGTGGTTCCACATTACCTAATGTGATCAAAAGGGAACAGCAGTGAAATTGAAGATTTTAGACTGACTGACATCATCCCTCAAGCCAGTAAACTGAACTACTATCGGTACTTGGGCTCATTGACCCACACCAGGCTGTGACCAGGCCGTTGTGTGGACGGTCCTTCCAACAGACTCTGCCCATAAGCAAAAATCAGGTACAGTGTGACTTTTTCTTTTACACATAGACCAAACTGAGATCAATATGTTAGTCAACACTAATTCTCCTGAGATGCTGGTGATTGTAATCAAAGCAAGACACTACGGGCAAAACCATTTTTCTTCCATAACACGTCTTTTTTTTTTTAGACTAGTGGAAAGGAATTAAAATTTAAGTATTTAGTTTACGTGTTATTTTATTACATTTTAACTATTTTGTATCTGTACATTTTAATTACAATACA